>NC_063177.1:44520613-44820613 GCF_023159225.1 Perognathus longimembris pacificus | reverse complement strand
ACACCCAGGCTTGAACTTGCCATCTTCCTGCCTTAGCTTCCTGAGTGCTGAGATTACAGCATGTAATCTCATGCTCAGCTAGGGCCCTTCACTTCTTTCCTCAGTGCTAATCCTCTGCCTGCTTTCCAGCCCCAGTGGACCACGTCAGACTTTCCATCCTGAAGAGTGAGGAGGTGGAATCTGGGAAGGAAATGGTGCTTCGCTGCTCCGTCGATGAAGGGACTGGTCCAATCACGTACAGGTTTTACAAAGAAAAGGAAAACATCCCCTTCCACCAAATCATCTCCAACGAGACTCAGGCATTTTGGCGCAAGGCTCAGGCTAGCAAGGAGCAAGAGGGACAGTTCTATTGTACGGCTTCCAACCGAGCCAGCCTCGCCCCAAAGAGCCCCCAAAGCAACACTCTGACAGTCAGAGGTGAGTCCAGGTCTTCTGAGTGGCAATGAAGGCAGGGCGAGAGGACAAAACATACTTCTCGCATGAGACAGGGAAGTTAGCTCCTGTGACTGAGGACTAAGACAATCAAGTCTCTAGGCTATAAGTGACAAAAACCAATTCACTCAACTTAGTTAAAAAAAAAAAAAAGAGGGGCTGGGGATATAGCCTAGAGTGCTTGCCTCATATACATGAGGCCCTGGGTTCAATTCCCCAGCACCACATAGACAGAAAACGGCCAGAAGTGGCGCTGTGGCTCAAGTGGCAGAGTGCTAGCCTTGAGCAAAAAGAAGCCAGGGACAGTGCTCGGGCCCTGAGTCCAAGCCCCAGGACTGGCAAAAAAAAAAGAGGAGTTGAGGGCTGGGAATATGGCTTAGTGGTAGAGTGCTTGCCTTGCATACATGAAGCCCTGAGTTCCATTCCTCAGCACCACATATATAGAAAAAGCAAGAAGTGGCACTGTGGCTCAGGAGGTAGTGCTAGCCTTGAGCAAAAAGAAGCCAGGGACAATGCTCAGGCCCTGAGTTCAAGCCCCAGGACTGGCAAAAAAGAAAAGTCAGAAGCATTTCATACAGACTCACCTCCAAACTTTTGGAAGAGAGATTACAATTGACTAGCCTTAAGGCAAACATCCATCCGCTCATAGACCATCTGTGGCTAAGGGGAAGGGACATGGTTGGAAGAGCCCAATTCACTGGGGTAAAGAACAGTTTTATAGGGAAGTATGTGGGTTAAAGGGAGACCCCAAAATGAACCCTGTTAGTTTGATCTCTCCTCGAAGATCGTAGCTGACTCAGGTTAGAGCAGAAGCAACGCTTTCAGAGCAGCTGAATGCAGAGCCTCAGGGCTGGCGGGGGGGGGGGGGGGGGCCTCAGGGAAGGCAGCAGTTATAAGGATTGCAAAAATCAGCCTTACTTGTTGTTTAAGCAAGATGTTCTTTCTTGCTGGCAAAGGAAGAACCTATATCTTTCCTTTGTCTCCTCTCTCCCATCTCTAGTCTTTCTTGCCCCATGGAAGAAAGGCCTCATCGCAGTGGTTGTCATTGGGGTGATAATTGCCACCTTGATGATTGGAGCCAAATGCTACATTTTGAAGAAAGCCAAAGGTAAGTCCAGATTTCAGACCCTTCCTTCCATTCCGATAGGGAGTCCTTGCCAGGAACCCAGCCATAGCCAGGAGACAATGTAGTTGAGTCTGCCTCTTTGAAAACAAAGGCTTGGGCTTGGATAGGCATGGAGTTCTTGTGTCCTTGGATTTATTTTATTATTTTATTTATTGAACTTCTTTTCTGTGCTGGTCCTGGGGTTTGAACTCTTGCTTGGGTTTTGGGTTGTGTTCCCTCAAGACTGGTGGTGTACCATTTGAACCACAGCTCCACAGTCATCCTTGGGTTTACTTGGGCAAAAAAAATGAGAGGGATTTCCTAGCCAATGAGGAGAACTAGGATGAGGTTGTATTTTCATGTGGGGTGTAGCCACATCTAGTCCTAGAATTCAAAGTGTGGTGCTCTCTCTCTCTCTCTCTCTCTGTCTCTCTGTCTCTCTGTCTCTCTCTCTCTCTCTCTCTCTCTCTCTCTCACACACACACACACACACACACACACACACACACACACACACACACACCCCGGAATGCCTCCCAATTACTTTGTCCATGTGACTGGATATGGGTAGAAGGTTAACACTAGGGCACTAATCCAGCTACCCTTATTGGAGGAAAGGGGCACCTGGTACATGTAAATTCTGCAGACAAAAACTTGTATGAAAGGGAGAGAGTCCTTCAGAAAGGAGTCCTTGGGGGTGGGAAGAGGCAGATAGGATGAAGAGGGTGAAAAAGATAAAACAAGCCCTTCATCTTTTTCTCAGACAGGACAACTTTAATCCCTTGGGAAGAGATAGCCTTCCAAAGAAACCTTCCCAAATAGAACCCATTCTAGCCATCTTGGTATTAAAGGCACATAGACTGACTTAATTTTTTTTTTCTTGAATCAAAGTGTTCTCTACCCACTTATCTGACCAATCTGGCTCCTGGACTATTGTTTTCATCTCCAACATATTCCACTAACCAAAAGAAAAAAAAAATCACTTCTGGCTAAAGCATCAAAAAAAGGTCACATGGGCTGGGGATATAGCCTAGTGGCAAAGAGTGCCTGCCTCGGATACACGAGGCCCTAGGTTCGATTCCCCAGCACCACATATACAGAAAACGGCCAGAAGCGGCGCTGTGGCTCAAGTGGCAGAGTGCTAGCCTTGAGCGGGAAGAAGCCAGGGACAGTGCTCAGGCCCTGAGTCCAAGGCCCAGGACTGGCCAAAAAAAAAAAAAAAAAAAAAGGTCACATGATCTGGGGAAATTATGTGAAAATTCTTGCAAAAGACATTGGTGGTGGAGCTGGGGATATGGCCTAGTGACAAGAGTGCCTGCCTCATATACATGAGGCCCTGGGTTCGATTCCCCAGCACCACATATACAGAAAATGGCCAGAAGTGGCACTGTGGCTCAAGTTGCAGAGTGCTAGCCTTGAGCAAAAAGAAGCCAGGGACAGTGCTCAGGCCCTGAGTCCAAGCCCCAGGACTGGCCAAAAAAAAAAAAAAAAAAAAAAAAAAAAAAGACATTGGTGGTTTACACTTGTTCACTTGTAATCCTGGCTACTTGGGAGGCTGTGATTGGGACGATGGTGGGTGGAGGCCAATCCAGATATATACAGGACTAGCTAGAGTCCAGTGCCTCCTATCTAAGATTGAAAGGATTTAGGTTTTAGGCCAGTCTGGGGAAAAAGATGTTGAGCTGTCAGCTCAGTGGAAGAAGCTGGGTGTGGCCTTGGTGCTCCCCAGACCCCCCAAAAAAGGAGACCTCCTATCTCAAAATATAAATGGGAACAAAAAGAATTGGGGGTAACTCAGAACTATAGTGACTACCTAGCAAGTGTGAGCTCTCTCTCTCTCTCTCTCTCTCTCACACACACACACACACACACGCACACACACACACAGCCCCCCAGGAGAAAGGCTGGGAATACAGCTCAGTGGTAGACCACGTGTGGCCCTGGATTTGATTCCTAGTACTGCAAGGGAAAACTAAAAAAAATAAAAAAAAAATAAAAAAAAAAGGACAAAGAAAACACCTCTTCCTTCCTCTCTTCTGAGTTTCCTTTTGAACAGTGAATATTTGGCTTTCTTTTCCTTTTTATGGGTGTATAATCTTTAAGGAAAGTCAAAAGTGATTGAAATGTTTGCTCCTCCCTCGTACACTTCTACTGAACTCCGCCGTTTCTCTTTCTTCTTCACAGCCAAGCAAGTGCCTGTGGAGATGTCCAGGTCAGTGTCCTGGTGGGCGTGGCAGCACAGTGGGTGTGGCCTCCGTGTGGGTGTGGCCTCCGCGTGGGTGTGGCCTCCTTGTGGGTGCGGCCGGCGGCACTGTGGCTGTAGCTGGGTTTGACTGGAGGGAGGGCCAGGACAAAGTTTTCCTGGCAAACTCAGAAAGAGCCTTGGGTATGAGGCATGTGTGGGGTGTGTGTATGTGTGTATGTGTGTGTGGTGTGTGTGTGTGTGTGTGTGTGTGTGTGTGTGTGTGTGTTGTAATGGAAGATTTCTGTCCTTCCAAGGGAGGGATTTGATTTTTGCACTAAGATTATGTCTTTCCTAAATTATTGTTTATTTTTATTTTTGTGTTGGTCCTGGTGCTTGGACTCAGGGCCTGAGCACTGTCCCTGGCTTCTTTTTGCTCAAGGCTAGCACTCTGCCACTTGAGCCACAGCACCACTTCTGGCCGTTTTCTGTCTATGTGGTGCTGGGGAATTGAACCCAGGGCTTCATGTATATGAGGCAAGCACTCTTGCCACTAGGCCATATTCCCAGCCCCCCAACTTCTTTTATATATGTACTGCTGAGGAATTCAACCCAGGGTTTTATGTATATGAGGTGAGCACTTTACCACTAGGCTATGTTCCCAGTCCTGGACTATTGTTAAAACCCTCTTTTCCTGATGAGACTATCAAGCTAGGTGGGGAAATTTTACACTTTTTGCTTTCTTAGGAAAATAGAGTTGGACTTATAAAAAATGTTTGATAATTAGGCACCAGTGGCTAGCCCTATAATCCTGGCTGGATTACACAGGAGACTGAGGTCTGAGGGTTATGGTTTTAAGCCAATCTGAGCAAGAAAGTTGGTGAGACTCTTCTCCAACTAACTACTGTAAAGCCAGAAGTAGAGCTGTGGCTCAAGTGGCAGGAAAAAAAAAAATTTTTAATACAACTGTAAGCTTATAGAATGCCCCTAACCCAGACATAAGATCTGCCCTTGGCTGGAATGTAAGCTTATAGAATGCCCCCCCCCCCATAAGATCTGCCCTTGGCAATGTGACTCTGCCCTTGGCTGATGATACCTGAGGGGCAGGCGGAGCACCTCCCACCTTAGTTGCGTGAAGGTATAAATATCCCCTGAGAGAGACCTCCGGCGCCATTTTCCTTTACTCCTCTGTGGGATCTTGGCCTTGCCGGCCCTGCTGGCAATAAACTCTTCTGCTCTATGTGACTTCATCTATGGTCTGTGGTTTTCTGGGATAATTTTCCTTTCAACAACCTTTACTGTTGTTAAATTTCGAAACCCTAGAGTATGGAAATGGCGGCTGGGGAGTGAAGCAGTAGCTCAGAATGAGGGTATAGGACTGTGCAAGAGGCCAGATAAAAGGCTCCCGGCATTCGTGTGCTGTTTGACATGGGTATTTATTTCAACCGAAAACAGTTTGGTGAGGTAATCATAGAGTTGAAACTATGTATTTTATATATGTGAGAGTTAAGAAAGCTTTCCTTTTTTTTTTTTTTTTTTGCTAGTCCTGGGGCTTGAAGTCAGGCCTGGGCTCTGTCCCCTGAGCTTCTTTTGCTCAAGGCTAAGGGCTCTACTACTCGAGCCACAGCCTCACTTCTGGCTTTTTTTTTCAGTGGTTATTAGAAATGGGAGTTGCAGGGACTTTTCCTGCCTGGTCTGGCTTCAAACCTTGATCCTCAGATCTCAGTCTCCTAGTAGGATTACTGGTGTGAGCTATCAGTTCCTGGCTAAGAAAGCCTTCTTGATTTTGGAACACTCTTGCTGCTTTCTTATGATCTTCCTTTGATGATTTTGCTCATTTGGGTGGAGACTGTAAAAAATAAAATTGTATGTGAACCTATGTATGTATCTTTAATTTCCCTCTTAAACTTTCTTTTTAAGGCCAGCAGTGCCACTGCTGAACTCCAACAATGAGAAGATGTCAGAGCCCAGTATGGAAGCCAACAGCCATTATGGTAAAGCTCTAGTTTCCTGGAGTTATAGAACTCTAAGTGGGTGGGGCGAAAGGTAGAGTGACAGCTTGGCTTCCAGTCGGAGTACTTATCTAATCAGCCATTAGAGGGTGAGCTAATAAAACAAAACAAAAACTTAGAAAAAGCAAAGCAGAACATTTTGTCCCGGTTTCACCACCTTCTAAACTTCCTTTGGAATGAAAAATAGTTAATGATTCAAACACCTTGAATGAACACGGCCCAAAAGTAATCGTTCTGAACTGGCAAGGCAGAGACTGGCTGCCAGATTAGATCATTTGTATAAAACATCTTCTCACATGCAATTATTACAAGCATAAGACAGTTTTACTTTGCCACAAAGGGAAATAGTGGAGCACACCTGTAATCCCAACTAGTTGGGAAGCATAGTGAGTCAGATCACAATCCATGTTTGGCCAGACAAAAAGCATGAAACACTATCTGGAAAATAAACTAAAATGTAAAATGGGGGAGGAGAGCTGAGGGTGCAGATAAAATGGTAGAGTGCCTGCCTAGTAAGCTCAAGACTCTGAGTTCGAACCTCAGTACTAAAATAAAGATGGGGGCTGGGGATATAGCCTAGTGGCAAGAGTGCCTGCCTCGGATACACGAGGCCCTAGGTTCGATTCCCCAGCACCACATATACAGAAAACGGCCAGAAGCGGCGCTGTGGTTCAAGTGGCAGAATGCTAGCCTTGAGTGGGAAGAAGCCAGGGACATTGCTCAGGCCCTGAGTCCAAGGCCCAGGACTGGCCAAAAAAAAAAAATTAAAAAAAAAATAAAGATGGATTGATAGATGGATAGATAGCTAGATAGCTAGATTAGATAGATAGATAGACAGATGATAGAATTGCCATCATCACTTATCCTTTTTGTTATTTTTCAAGCAGGGTATGATGATGTTGGAAACCATGCAATGAAACCACTGAATGAAAACAAAGGTAATTATTCATACGTTGCATTAGAAAACTTTACATCCAAAGAAACGTATAAAGTTGGGAGCCAGTGGCTCACACCTTTAATCCTAAGTACTCATGAGGCTGAGATCTGAGGATTGAACTTCAAAGCCAGCCCAGACTGGAAAATCTGTGAGGCTCTTATCTTTTCCAATTAACTGTCAAGAAATCAGAAGTGGAGGTGTAGTTTAGTTGGTAGAGCACCAGCCCTGAGTGAAGAAGCTAAGGAAGGCACTTAGGCCCTGTGTTCAAGCCCCAGGTCCAGCAAAGGGGACACAATGTCAATCTAAAGAGAAAAAGCATTCTGCCTATAAAGCAGATTCCTGATTCAGAATCAACACTTCTTTTTTTTTTTCTTTGGCCAGTCGTGGGCCTTGGACTCAGGGCCTGAGCACTGTCCCTGGCTTCTTCCCGCTCAAGGCTAGCACTCTGCCACTTGAGCCACAGCGCCGCTTCTGGCCGTTTTCTGTATATGTGGTGCTGGGGAATCGAACCTAGGGCCTCGTGTATCCGAGGCAGGCACTCTTGCCACTAGGCTATATCCCCAGCCCCAGAATCAACACTTCTTGGGTAGTGAGGTTTTTGTTGTTGTGGCTGGTGGTGGTCCTAGGCTTGAACTCAGGGCTTGAGTGCTGTCCCTGAACTCTTTTGCCCAAGGCTAGCACTCTACCACTTTGAGCCACAATACTACTTACTTCCAGGTAGTGTTTTTAAAGGCAATTGCTATAGAAACTTGCTTCATCCTGAAGCTCAGATAGATTGGGCAAACTCGTTTTTTTTCAAAGTTCTTTTCCACTCTGTGCTGCTAGTGCAACTGCTAAAACTTTTAAAGATAGAAAAGGATTCTGAAAAGACCGTTTTGCAAAATTTCTTTGGCTGTATAATTGTTTGGGATACTCGCGCGGACCTCTGAATTTTTTGGGTAGGTGAGGGCCATAAAACCAAAGTAATTTCCTAGGTGTCTCCATGATAACCGGTATGATTTCATTACTTGGAATTCTTCCTCCTCCCCAAGTTGTTTTTTTGTTTGTTTGTTTGTTTTTTGTCAGTTGTGGGGCTTAAACTCTGGGCCTAGGTGCTCTACCACTTGAGCCACAGTGCCACTTCTGGTTTTCTGGTGGTGAATTGGAGATAAGAGTCTCACAGACTTTCCTGCCTGGGCTGTCTTTGAACGGCGATCCTCAGATCTCAGCCTCCTAAGTAGCTAGAATTACAGACGTGAGCCACTGGTGCCCAGTATTTTGAGGCTGGTGACCCTGGTCTTTCACCTCCCGAGGTCCTTTCCCTGACCCTTGGGGATTGAGTACAAAGCATCGTGGCATGGATACCTTCCTGCATCTTCAGTGACTGAGCAGGTGTTCACTGCTCACCCTGGGCTGTCTTCTGTAGCTACTGACTGTTGCCAGTCCTTCCATTGTACAAGATCAGACCTGGGCCTTAGGCTCCACCCACATCTGGGCAGCAGGCAGTCAGAGAGGGGATCAGTGTCCCCAAGGCCATCCAGGTCAGTTCATGGCTTATCCTGCCTTCCAGATCCTCAAGTTTCTCATCCACTTGGATGAAGTTAAGCCGGTGCACCCCTCAATATTTAGAGTACTTTAACAATTCCAGTGGAAATTGCTCATGTGCCCCCACATCCTCCCCCTCCCCGCCCCCCGCCCCAAAGCAATGCTGTCTAAATGCAGGCTGCTGTGGTTCCTTTGAACAGACCCTCTGAGCTCTGACGTGGAGTACACTGAAGTGGAAGTGTCCTCGGTGGAGCCCCACCAAGGTAAGCGGCCCTCACCTGCTCTCAGTGAGAGGGGCTCTAGGAAGGGGGTTAGTCAGCAGACCTAAGGCATATGATATACCATGGTGACAATCATTAATTAGGATACTATTGATATGAGGTACCCACATCGAGTGTTCATTGAATGCCAGGCGATGATGCAGAGATGAGCCTTTTGTTTCTCTGAAAGAAAGCAGTCTTGCTCCCGGGTGTTCTGGCTTTCTTCCAGTGGCCTGGAAGAAAGTGTTAGGACGCCATGCTATGTGTCAATCAAATGCATGTTGGATGGCATGGAGGGACATTTGGGGACAGACTTTGAAAGCACAAGAGTCCCTCCCAGTGTGAATGGGTGGGTGCCTGAGATTTTGTGTTTGTAAGTGTGGTTCTGTCAGGAATGGGGTGTCCTGATCTCTAATTCGGGGCTGGGAGACTGCGGCAGAATGGTCCCGTTCCACAGCCAATACTGAAACATCCATTGCAGCTGCTTTTCGATTTGTGTTTGGTAACACTAGGCATTGAACTCACGGCTTTGAGCTTGCTAGATAGGTGCTCTACTACTTGAACCATTCTTGCAGCCCTTTTTTTTTGCTTTAGCTATTTTTCAGCTCAGTGTCACATTTTTCCCAAAGCCAGCAATCTTCCTACCTATGCCTCCTGCATAGCTGCAGGTATAACCCACCACACCCAGCCCACGAAAGCTGCTTTTAGTACCTAAAAATACAAAATGCATCTCCTAATCCTCTACCTTAGCTCACCCACAGGCTCCTGTGAATGCAAAGTAAAAACCAACAACAACAACAACAACAAAAACCCACCCATTGTCTTCTGTCCCTCTGGAAAGTTTAGGACTGCTGCCATCGGCTCCCTTTCCCCTGAAGCTCAGGTCAGGCTGTGTCTTCAGCCAGACAGGTCTGGGCAGTTTGCCAGGCTGCCCCCCCCCCCCCCCAGTCACGAATCACGTGGGGATAGTGACCTGAAGCCACCTCTGGCTCCCTGATCATGGAAGCATTTGGGGATCCTTTCTGGTCTTCTTGCTGACCAAACTTTCCTGCCAGGCCGCCCTGTATGGTTCCCCAGGTTGTGTGCTGACTGCTGGGTCTCTCTCCTATGGTCTCCAATCAGAAATGGCTTCCAAGGGCAGAGCATCCCACTTCTAAGTCTCAACTGGACCAGGGTGGGGCCGGGAACGTGGCAGGCTTGAAGTTCCCTTCCTCTTCGTTTTATGGGAAAGTGAATCACTTATTGACATAATGAATAATGAATGCCATGATCCCTCTGTCATGGAAGTACACCCTCAAGAGCTGGGAAAGCAAGGAAGCCCAGGGTAGATAGCACCTGGTGATTGCGGTGATTGTAAGCACAGGGAAAGTGACCTTTTCTGGGTGGTTTAAGGAAATCTCTCTGAGAGCTGGCATTCTAGCTAGAGCCTGAGGGGCTACAAAGAAGGTGGCTTCCAACATGAGGGAGGATTGGGGGAAACCCAGGCTCATTTAAAATCTGGGAAGTAGAGTCAGATGGGATGACACATGACTCGTCTCAGCACTCGGGAGACAAAGGCCTCACAAGTGAGGCCAGCCTGAGCTGTCGTGGAAAATCTGAAAGGAGGTTTATATGTCTGCAAAGAGACAGGATAGAAAGGAGATGGATGGAGCTGGGGGAGGAGCAGGCTTGGGGCTGGAGCACACAGGGGTTTTTTCCATCCTGTAAATAGATCAAGGAGCTTTCCCAGAGAGCGGTAGACTCCAAGTCCTTCTTTTAAGAAAGAAAAGGATCAAGGAGTGGAAGCAGAGAGACTCTTCAAGAGCTGGCAAGAAATGGATTCTAATGTGTTTTGCAGACCAATCAGTGACGATTCAATGATCAACACAGGGTGAAGCAGAATTTGCACACGTTTCTTGCTGGAATAACCGCATGGTTGTGATGTCTAAGGTTGGGAGACATGATCTGGTGGTAATATCTGATTCCACTGGGTTGAAAGAGGCAGCACAAGGGGCTGGTGCCCAGAGGCGAGTCTTGGTGGGCTGTGATCAATGGACTAGAAAGGGGTCCCTACCAGCTCCCCCTGGTCCAGCCTAAGCTTGGCACACCCTTCTATCCCTGAGCAACTTGGGCATGGCTCCAGGAGTAACAACTTTCCTCTTCCTAAGGGAAGAATGCCAGGTTTGGAGGGAAAAGGCAAGGGTCACAGAGGGCAGGATGACAAGAAGCAGGGCTGAAGTCAGGCACCGGTGGCTTATGCCTGTAAGCCTCACTATTGAGGAGGCTGAGGTCTGAGGCTCATGGTTTGAAGCCAGCACAGGTAGGAAAGTCTGTGAGAGTCTTCTCTCCAATTAACCATCCAACAGTCTGGAAATGAAGGTGTGGCTCACATGGTAGAGTGCCAGCCTTGAGTGAAAAAGCTAAGGGACAGCACTCAGTTCAAGCCCTAGTGGAAAAATTCTGCTGTCTGTCCCCTTCATTCCACACCCCACTGTCCTGAGGGCAGGGGACAGGAGACAGCACATGTTCTCTGTCTGTGTGCCGAATGAGTGGAGCCCTTGTTGCCCTAGGCGGTCGACCCCTCAGAGGGCCAGGTCCTGCCCATGCTCTGCTATTAACCGAACCAGGCAAAACTGACCCAGTTTGTGCAGGGTGCCTGGGGAGCTTTGGGTTTAAGGAAGCTGAAGAGGGAAGAAGGAGGCCTAGGAATGTGGCTTAGTGGTAGAGCAATTGCTTGTGTCACATGCATGAAGCCCTGGGTTCAATTCCTTGGTACCATGGTAAAACAGGAAAAGCCAGAAGTGGCGCTGTGGCTCAAGTGGTAGAGTGCTAGCCTTGAGCAAAAAGAAGCTCAGGGACAGTGCCCAGGCCCTGAGTTCAAGCCCCAGGAGTGGCAAAGAAAAAGGGGGAAGGGAAGAAGGAAGCAGTTGTGCTCTTGGAAAAGACCTAGAAGCCTTGCATTTTTCTCAGGCAGTGAATAGGTCAGGCCTGTGCCTCCAGCGTTGGCTCCTTGCCTTCCCACCCGTGGGGAGCGAGGTATTACTAGAGGAGTAAAGGGCTCTGTGGGTTCAAGGCTGGTGATGAGTAAAGTAGACCTGGACTTGGCAGAGCCCGTTCCCTGTTGTGGAGGACGGGATGGGCAGGAACTCCTTACACCCTGTCCAGATCGAGCCCTGGCTGGCAGCTGACCAAATGGCCACTGGGGTGGAGGAGGGGCGGGAAGGAACTCGTTAAATCCCTGGTCTGCTGCCTGTTTGCTCCAAGACTGATTGCTGGGAAAACCCCATGACGTGGATGCCATCTCTTTCTCTAGTAACACAGAGAAAAACAGAAGCCAAAATAAAGCCCCATCCGGAAATAGCGCTGACAGCAGGAACAAACAGCTGCTGGCCTGGGTTAGTCATTAGCAGACAGATGCGGTGGGGGATGGGAGGGGGGGGACCAGCTGCACCCCTTCCCCTTGCTGAACTGGGCAGAGCCAGGGAGTTGCTGTAGAAACCAGGGGTGCCCCTCAACCTAGAAGCAGAAGCCGCCCTGCTGAGAAGGGTTTACAGGGCGACAGAGAGGGGATGTGGCTAATTAGGTCCCGAGCATTAGGAGTGTCCCCAAGGTGATCAGAGGTGTCTCCTGGCCATCCCCATGTTCTGGAGGTGTTCAGGCCCCCTAGGCTTGGCCATCCCCCTCCTTCTATTCACCTCCTTCTCCCCAGCCCCTCCCTCTGCATGCTGCGGCATCTTACAGCACCCAGAACAGCATTGGTGCTCATTTGCATGCTCTGCACCTGCCGGTCCCTCCGCCTGCAGCTCTTGAAAGCTAGGACCAGATCCCACGATCCCACGGCCTTTTCTTCTCCCGCGGGTGTTTAAGGTGATGTTGAGTAGGTGACTACCCAGGCCTGACATTGAACTGAGGGTTCCTTGGGGGTACAGAGGATCTCTTAGCAGACTGGGGAATCCATAAGCCCCCTTTGATGTCCCAGAGCTGGGGCGCAGAGAGCGATGCGGGCCTCAGTGCTGTCTCTCTCTAAAGTCCTGGCAGTGGAGGATTTGGTACTGTAGCCACTCCGCTGAGCTCCAACTCTTGGCCTGAGGAGTTACTCTAATTCTTTGGGGTTTTTTTCTTTTTTTTTTTTGCCAGTCCTGGGCCTTGAACTCAGGGCCTGAGCATTGTCCCGAGCTTCTTTTTTGCTCAAGGCTAGCACTCTGCCACTTGAGCCACAGCGCCACTTCTGGCCTTTTTCTATATATGTGGTGCTGAGGAATCGAACCCAGGGCTTCATGTATACAAGGCAAGCACTCTTGCCACTAGGCCATATTCTCAGTCTCTCTAATTCTTTCAGCAAGACTTTCTTGCCCCAAATGCCTCAAGTTCTTCCTTGCAGATCCAAGCTACCCTCCCCCATCACGCCCCCAAACCAGGCTTTCCCCGACACACAGCTCCTGACAAGAAAAGCCACCAACACTTAGTAACTAATAAATGGCAGAGATTTTAGTCCTAAAACCTATCTTCAAAAGAGCCCAAGTCTGAGAATGTGGCCTAGCGCTAGAGTGCTTGCCTAGCATACATGAAGCCCTGGGTTCGATTCCTCAGCCCCACATAAACTGAAACAGCCAGAAGTGGCGCTGTGGCTCAAGTGATAGAGTGCTAGCCTTGAATAAAAGGAAGCCAGGGACAGTGCTCAGGCCCTGAGTTCAAGCCCCAGGACTGGCAAAAAAAAAAAAAAAAAAGAGCCCAAGTTCCTCTAGATGTGAGTAATTTGTTTTGTTTTGTTTTGTTTTACTGTGCTGGGACTGGGGCTTGAACTCAGGGCCTCATGCTCCCTACCCCACCCCTTTCTCTTTTGCTCCAAGACTAGTGCTCTTGAATCATACCTCCACTTCCAGCTTTTTGCTGGCTAATTGGAGACAATAGACTTTTCTGCCCAAGCTGGCTTCGAACTACTACCCTCAGATCTCACCCTTCTTTTTTTTTTTTTGCCAGTCCTGGGGCTTGGACTCAGGGCCTGAGCACTGTCCCTGGCTTCTTTTTGCTCAAGGCTAGCACTCTACCACTTGAGCCACAGCGCCACTTCTGGCCATTTTCTGTATATGTGGTGCTGGGGAATCGAACCCAGGGCCTCATGTATATGAGGCAGGCACTCTTGCCACTAGGCCATATCCCCAGCCCAGATCTCACCCTTCTAAGTGGCTAGGATTTCACGTGTGAGCCACTGGTGTCTGATTCTTTATAGATGGGAGAAGCCTTGGGAGAAAGCAGACACGTCTCCATCTTCCTGAAGCTCAGGGGTCTGAGACAGAGGCAACCTACAGGGCATGGATGGTGATTTCCACTGTCACATCAGACTGTGACAGGGGTCCCCAGGAAGCTGCACAAAGCCTGAAAATGGGGCGGGGTGGGGGGGATAGCAAGACCTTATCATTGCCCTCGGGAACACAGTGTTCAGAACAAATACAGTCAATGTGTTGTAGGTAAATGCCCCCCAAATGCTGTGAGCCCCCAGGGCTGTGCTCAGAGTACAGGGAGGGGTAAGGTGTGTAGGGGGTGCACACGTGACTACAGGCGGGAAGCAGGTTCAGGGCTTTGGATGAATGGAGCAGAGAGAAAGGACAGTGTAACCATGGGATAGGCAGTGTCAGGAAGAGGGGGGGATCCCCGGGTTGTGGGGAGCAGTGGTGATGTCAGGACACTTAGAGCTATGGCCTGTCCATCCATCTGCCACTAGGAGAGAAATGAAGCTGTCCCTCACCTGTCAGGTGCCTTCACAGGGAGGCTCCCCAGTCTCTTTTGCAGGTGAGAGGAGACAGGAAGTGGCCAGGCTCCTTCCTGTTTCCTCAGGGTTTGTGAGTGTGCATGTGTGTACAAGTGTGTATACGTGGTGTGTGTGTTGCATGTGTACAAGCTACGGAAGGGTGTGCACAGCATGTATGTGCATATACATCCTGTGCATGTTACCTCGATGTGAAATAAACAGGAAGGTATGGGCTGTTGTTTATCTCCCAAGCCCTTAAGTGGCCTCTGGGCGTGATCCATGTCCCGGGCCTGTCTTCTTGTCTCTTGTTGAGAAAGGGCTCGGCCCACAGGACTGTAATCCCAGTGACCATGAGCATTCCCTGGAGAGAGCACCCACACCAACATCTGGGCTAGCCCCAGTCCAGTGTGGCCAGCATCCACACTGAACCCTGGGGTTAGCTCTGAACACAGTGAGCCCAGCCAGCCCCACCTGAACATAGCTCCACTCCCCGCTGCGCCTTAACCTGATGATGCCAGGCTCCATCCAGTTCAGATCTGGGACTCCAATTGTGGAGCTAGGCTCTCGGATGTTTGGGTGACCACAGCCCAGCCTTGTTGGGAGGGGCCTGGCAGAGCAGTGTATGGATGGGGTCACTGAGCTGGGAGCTGCAGGCCTGTGCAGAGCCCCTCCATTGGTTCCTCAGGGCCGGGGCTGCCCCCACAGTGGCCTGAGGACCTCTTACTTTGGGTGTGTGAGGCACTGGTTAGGCTGAGATCTTTTTTCTTTCTTTTTTGGTTGGTCATGGGGCTTGAACTCAGGGCCTGGGCACTGCCCCTGAGCTTTTTTTTGCTCAAGGCTAATGCTCTACCACTTTAAGCCCCAGCTCCACTTGTGGTTTTCTGGTGGTTAATTGGAGATAAGAGTCTTTGAACTGCGATCCTCAGGTCTCAGGCTCCTAAGGAGCTAGGATTACAGGTGTGGGTCACCAGCACCCTGCAGGCTGAGATCTTTTGAGGTGGGGGAATGACAAGGTCTCGGTACTGTTGAGGTGGGTGGTGGGGAGAGCCGCGGGTTGGCCTGTGGCCCAGAGGCAGCTTCTGATCTATGCCTGGTCCCTTTTCCAGCTCTGGGAAGGAAGGGCACAGAGACGGTGTACAGTGAGATCCGGAAAGTCGACCCTAGTGAGTGAGGGGCCCCTGGTTCTCCAGCTGGAGGGTGGAGGGTGTCCCCCTAGAATCTACTTGAATCCCACGGTGCTCAAGATTTGGGAAAGCACAGATTGTTTGGCACTGCCCCCCTCTGAATTTCTGATTCAATAGGTTGGAGAATGTACATTTCTAAGAAATTCCCACAGGTGGTCAGGGCCCTTGGCCTGGCGAGACGCGTGGAGGGAACACACTGAGAACCGTTCCGCCCATGCCCCATGCTCCTTTCTGATGGTAACGCACAGCTTCCGTTCCTCCATGGGAAGAGAAAGAAAAGGTCTTTCTCCCCAGAAATTCTGTTTTGTTTTGTTTTGTTTTTTTTTTGGCCAGTCCTGGGCCTTGGACTCAGGGCTTGAGCACTGTCCCTGGCTTCCTTTTGCTCAAGGCTAACACTCTGCCACTTGAGCCACAGCGCCACTTCTGGCTGTTTTCTGTATATGTGGTTCTGGGGAATCGAACCCAGGGCCTCATGTATACGAGGCAACCTCTCTTGCCACTAGGCCATATCCCCAGCCCTCCCCAGAAATTCTGGAGCCATTGCTCAGGCCAGGACAAAGACAGAAACATTGTGTGGGTGTGGGGATGACCCCCAATAAAACTAAGGACCTAGTGAGGAAGGTGCTAGAGAGGTCAGGAAGCAGCGAGATGCAGAGCAGGGCCCCGTGCAGGTGGTCTCTTCTCCAGTCCGTGCTGACTCCTAGCATGGGCTGTTTTGGGAAGTGGCTCCCAGTGTATAGCTCTGGCTCTTAACGCCCCCGCCCCCAGTGAGACAGAGGAAAGTCACTCCCCAGATATGCCAAAGGGCATGGGCAGGCCAGCCCCCAAAGGAACTCCCCTGCGGGGGTCCTGGGAGATTTGGGGGGTTACTAGGGAAACCGGAGGAACTCCTTTAAGGTAGCTCGCTGGCTGTGAGGAAGGCAGCTGGATTTGCAAGATTAGCTTTAGGCTTCGTTTAGCTTTTGTTTCTATGTTTTTAATGGTTGTAAATATATATATATATATATATATATGTTTGTATATATGATCATCTGAATCATTTTCCTTTTTGTGTGTGCTGGTGTTTGAACTCAGAGCCTCAAGTTCTTGCTTAGCTATTTTCCTCTCAAAAACTGGTGCCCTACCACTTGAGCCACAGCTCCACTTCTGGCTTTTTGCTGGTTAATTGGAGATAAGAGTTTCATGGACTTTCCTGCTCAGGCTAGCTTTGAACTGTGATTCTCAGATCTCAGCCTCTTGAGTAGCTAGGATTACAGCCACCAGCCACCAGCACTCAGCTGGAGGTGGACGTTATTATTTTATCTTTTTGGCCAGTCCTGGGGCTTGAACTCAGGGCCTGGGAACTGTCCCTGAGTTTCTTTTGCTCAAGGCTGGCACTCTACCACTTGAGCCACAGCGCCACTTCCAGCTTTTTCTGTGTATGTGGTGCTGAGGAATCGAACCCAGGGCTTCGTGCATGCTAGGCAAGCTTTCTACCTCTAAGCCACATTCCCAGCCCCAGAGGTTATTTTCTATGCTTTGGTCTTCCAGACTTATCCACCTGGATATATTGGATCTGCGAGAGTGAATCAGTGAATTCAGAGTCCCTAGGCTCCTCTAACTCAGCTTCTCCCCATAGACCATTTATTCCTAAGCCTAAATATCCTGCAAATCTAAGTTAAGGCCTGGATTTCAGGGGCCAGCTCACTGTACTTCTGCTACATTCATATTAATCAGAGTTCTGGGCTGGCTAGAACCATCTAGCATGGGCTGCACCCAAAGTAGGAGGTGCAGACGTGGATTATGTGGCTCAGCCCCCACCTCCCCACACCCCCCCCCTTGCCCCTTAGGTATTAGTTTTCTCATTCTTTTTGTTGATGTTGTTGTTTTTATCGGTTGTGGGCCTAGATGATGTCCCTGAGCTTCTGCACCCAAGGCTAGTGCTGTATCACTTTGAGCCACAGTGCCACTTCCGGTTTTCTGGTGGTTCATTGGAGAGAAGGGTCTCACACAGACTTTCCTGCCTGGGCTGGTTTCAAACTGTGATCCTCAGATCTCAGCCTCCTGAGTAGTTAAGGTTACAGGCATGAGCCAGCAGCACCCATCCTCATTCATTCTTGATGAAACACCCTGGAGTGTTTTGTTTTATCATAGAGTGAAGCTGAGCACCTGGGGGGTGGGGGGGATGGGGGCTCTGTGGTTAGGGGCTGGTGGTTAGGGATGGGCAGGTGGGAGTCTGTGCCAACCCAAACATTCAGTGTCTTATCTCTGGATCATGGCTGGGGTTGTATGAATCTACTACTTGCACAATCTTTCTCATATCACATGAGTAAGCTAGGACATAGAACATAAAATGATATTTTAACAGGGTTTGGAGGGTGGGACCAGAAGTCATTTTTATTTACCACCTTCTACTTTGTTGTTGTTTTCAATTTTATCTATAAAAACATGGGCTACTGGGCCTGGGAATATGGCCTAGTGGCAAGAGTGCTTGCCTCCTACACTTGAAGCTCTCGGTTTGATTCCCCAGCACCACATATATGAAAAACAGCCAGAAGGGGCGCTGTGGCTCAGGTGGCAGAGTGCTAGCCTTGAGCGGGAAGAAGCCAGGGACAGTGCTCAGGCCCTGAGTCCAAGGCCCAGGACTGGCCAAAAACAAAACAAAACAAAGCAAAACAAAAAAAACATGGGCTACTAATTTTTTTTTTAAGACTGCTTAAAATTTGTTAGGCATGGTGACTCAGACTTCTCATCTGAAGTCACTTGAGAGGTAGAGATGGGGGGGAGGGGAAACCAGAGTTCAAGGCCAGCCTTGGCAACAAGTCCCATCTCAGCCAAAGATTCCATCGCAACCAAATAAAAAGCTGGGTACAGTGACACACGTTTGCTCTCCCAGCGATGTTGGGAACTAGAAAGAGGAGGATGACCATCCAGACTGGCCCTGAGCATAAGTGCAAGACAGGCCACAGTGCCAAGTCACCTTAGCTGGGACCTGTCCTGGGTGGATCTGCCAGCGGGTGCAGAGCAGCCCTGTGTCATTTGCTTGACTCACAGCCCGGTATCTTTTGTTTTGCAGATTTCATGGAAAACAGATATTCAGTAAGTACAGTGGGTTGTTTTTTTTGGGGGGAAGGTGGTCTTGGGGGCTTGAACTCCTGGCCTGGGCATGTCCCTGAGCTCTTCAGGGCAAGATTAGTGCTCTACCACTTGAGCCACAGTGCCACTTCCAGTTTTCTGGTGGTTAACTGGAGATAAGAGTCTCATGGACTTTGCTGCCTGGGCTGGCTTTGAACCTCAGATCCTCAGATCTCAGCCTCTTGAGTAGCTACGATTACAGACATGAGCCACCGGCGCTCGGCCAGTAAATACATATTTTATATACGTGAGTTTTTAAAGTGCTCCCTGGCATACTGAAATATTCCCTGACTCAGGGACAGTTTGCTTTCCACCAATCGTCTCTCAACCCATACTAACTTAATCTGTTTAAGACCAGCCCTGGGCTGCTCTGAACAGCCTGGACGGTTGTCTCCCAGTATCTGCACCATTACATCCCAGTCGGCACTGATGAAGGACTCTGGAGGACTCAGAAGACTGGGCATCTAGGACACTTGTTGCTCTTATAATAAGAAAGATGTGGAGTTTCAGAGCATGGCAGTGCATGCCTATAATCCCAGCTTTCTGGGAGGCTGAGGCAGGAGGGTCAGGAGTTTGAGGCCAGTCTGAGCTGCATAGTAAGTTCCAGATTAGCTTCCGCTTTCTAGCAAGACCTTATCTTCAAACCAAACCGAACCAAATTCACAGAGGAGAAAGGGGATATGAGAGAGAGGCGGTTGGGGGACAGAGGGCGGCTCAGAGGCTCGAGTTCAAGTTGAGCCTCTGATCTGAGCCTCTCAGCTCCAACTCCTTTCCACCTGGGCCTTTCTACAAGTGGGATTCAGCAGTGCAGGGGTTAACACGGCAGCTCTTATGTTCAGCAATGAAGCTTCGCCTGTGAACTGCTTCTTTAAGGCCTGGGAAGAATTTTCAAGGAGACTTCTCCTAGCCCTTCTAGGGGCCCCTGGCTTCCTTTGTTTTTCCCAAGTCTGAATTCTCATAAAATAGGGTTCTTTATGATCTGGACAGACAGGAAGGCGCGGGCATTCTTCTTAAGGAGGGAAGCTATCCATTTAAGGAAAAGGAGAATGAAATGAATGTCTTTTTCAAGTCTATCCCCCTCTCCCCTGGATTTCTCACAACAGAGACTGTTGCATTGAAAGGGTAGGGAGCCCAATTTACAGATGAGGAAACTGAGGTCTGGGTTGGAAGGTGGATGAGTTGCCCAGGGTCACCCTGACTGAGGCGTTAAAGCCCAGGTCTCCAGGCTCCGCGGCCAGTGCTCGGTCCTCAGCCTAAGGAGAAAAGTTGCTGTTTCAAGAATGGCCCGGAGAGAGTGGAGAGAGAATGCCCCCTTGGGCAGAGGGACCCCCCGGCCCACAAAGGTGTTCTCCTGCTGCCCGGCAGGTCAGAAACAACTTACTTCCTTGGTCTTCCATTCAAAGCACCTCTTTGAAGGAAGATTCTGAGCTCCAGGCCAGGCAGAACTTTCCTCCGATCCTAGCCCCTGGGTCTGCTCCCCAGAAGTTCCTCCAGATCTCATCCAGGCCCGCCCCCCTCCCAAGAAGAAAATTGTGGGAGCCCAGGGGTTCTCAGCTGTTAGGGAAGGAATTTTGAATCCTTACACAAATCGCTGTGGGTTTTTTTGTTTTGTTTTGTTTTTTTGTTTTTTTCCTAGAAGAAGCAGGTAGAGTGTACCCTCATCAGCCCGATAAGTCAAGAGAAAATTAATTGAATTGCCCAGCAGGGAAATGGGAGGGGATTTCCTTCCTGAAATCAAACCTGGCAATCGTTCTCCTCTTGTTTAACAGCCGTTGCTTCTGAAAACATATTGGAGGAAATATCTTAACAATGAGACAGCCACTTAGCCAACTCTAATTTCGTATTGTTTGACTTGCTTCAATGGCACATTCTGACTTCATTTTTCCTCTGCCATTTTTGCCTTGTTTATAAATTGTGCCTGTGGCCAGCATAGACAGATAACATGAAAGAGAACACCCTGAACTTAAACGAGAGGGGTGAATCTGGACCTAAAGGGTCTCAAGCTCTTGGAGGAAAACCTGTCTTCTGGGGGAGGGGGGGTGGCGGGCGACACAGAGAAGGGGGAAGAGGAGGAAGAGGGAGAGCCAGTGGCCAGTTCCTGCTCCTTGCATTGCAACCACTACACTGGAACCTGCTCCAGAGGGGGTTCCGGAGATGGGGGAGTGGGTTCCACACCTTCTAGTGTGGCCCTGCCTTTCCCAAGCCTAAGTTTGCCCATCTGTAAATGGAAGGGATGATGGTGAAGATGGTGGTGATAAGGATGGTGATGTTGTGGTAGTAGTGATGATGCTGGTGGTGGTGGTGATGATGATGATGATAGCAACAACAATAACAGCTACCTACTAGGATTTTAAGGGTTAAATGAAAAATGTTGCAAATTGTAAACTACCCTATAAAAACCAGTTGGAATAGAAGTGATTGAAGCACAGTATATATACCATGATAACACACCTTACTATATACAACTTAATAGACACCAACTTTAAATAACAGAGAAAACCAAGCTGGTTATCCGCTGGACAGCTCCCGTCCTCCATTATTCTGCCAGTGGCGGGGGAATTCACTTTATTTGGCCCTGACACGGCCCTTACCACATGTGAGTTGTTCACCCAAGACACAGGACTCAGCCAAAATGGACTCAGGCACTAGAGGCCCACACTCCAACTTGATTTCCCCTTTACTTGCCATTCATTAGCCCTGTCACTTTGGGCAAATTTACTCTCTCAAGACCTCTATTTCCTCATCCATACACTGGGTGGATGAAAACCCCTCATCTAGTTGTTGTAACATGTAAGTAAATACACCCAGCACAGTCCTGGTGTATTGAAAATGCTCATATGAGTTGCTTTCTAGCAATAGGAACTAGTGATCCCAGAGGATGTTGGACTCAAAATGGCCTTCAGGGGGACCTGCACTAAGTTCTTACCGAAGCAGGGCAATGCCATGGCTAACTTGGGTGGCTGACAGCTGGCCTCTGGTTTGAGATTAGCCAGCTCCGTCCTCGGATGTGAGCCTGTTAACCTTTACCCTGAAATCCCCAGGGCCCTGTTGACAGCGGCCTAGCCCTTCCTGTCTGTGGCATTGGTCCTGTGGCCATGCCTGAGTACTGTCTGCCCCCAGATATAGGGAGAGCGGGAAGGTCTGGGAGGGACGTGTTCTGAAGCCTGCAGAAAAGCTGGCCCAGGGATCATGCCTCACTCCCTGTGGGAGGAGAGGGGAGGAAATGACGGGAATGGAGCTGCCAGTACTGGCCGGCCTCCAGGCCTCAGGGGCCACATGGCTTTCTTGGCCTGCTTGCCCAGGTCTCTCCTGACAAGGGAGGAGCCAGCACCTTGGGTGTTCTGCTTGGGGCCTCTCTGCTCTGCATCCTGTTCCAAAAGACTCAGGCCCAGTAGGGCCAGACAAAATGGTGGCATGATCTCAGCTTAGCCCCGGGAAGCCAGCCCAATCACTGTTCCCCAAACTCCAGATAGCCCCTGTGTCTTCTCTCGTTCCTGCCTTCCTGAATTTCACCTGTAGCAAAGTGTTCGGTGCCCGTGGACAATCCAGACTATTGAATTCAGATGCTTCCTGCTCTTCCTAGCCCTCCATTGCCTAGGGGATCCTGTTCTAGCATCTCCCAGCATGCCTTGCTCTTGGGTTCTGTAATCGCCAAGCTTTGGGTTTCCCAGAGTTGCTTCTGTGATCCCTCACTGCCTGCCCAGGGTCCTCTCACTGCTCCTGAATGATTTCTGTCCTTTGTTAAGGCCTCCTCTGCCTTCTACCTCATGGAAGTGTTGTTTATCCATAACAGACTAGAAAATCCTTGGGGATGTGTTCTCGCTGGGCCCTGTAAGGGTCCAGGCACTGGGAACTGGATAGGTGGCACAGATCCATTAGAAACAGTTCAACAAGACATATGCATGCTTTGATTTTATTCTTTCTTTCTCCTTCTCCCCCACCCGCCTTGCCATGGTCCTGGGGCCTGGACACTGTTCCTGAGCCTCTTGGCACTCAAAGCTAGTGCTGTACCACTTAAGCCACAGCACTACTTCTGGCTTTTTCTGAATAGTTTATTGAAGATGAGAGTTTCACAGACTTTCCTGCCCAGGCTGACTTCGAACCATGATCCTTAGATTTCAGCCCTTTGAGTAGCTAGGATTACAGGCATGAGCCACTAGCAGCCAACTGATTTCATTCTTTTGTTGTTGTTGTTGTTCTGATACAGGGACTTGAACTCAGGACCTTGCACTCTTTCCCCCCCCCCCCAGTCTTGGGGCTTGAACTCAGGGCCTGAGCACTGTACCTACCTTCTTTTTCTCAAGGCTAGCACCCTACCTCTTGAGCCACAGCGTCACTTCTGGCCTTTACTGTTTATGCGGTGCTGAGGAATTGAACCCAGGGCCTCATGCATGCTAGGCTAGCACTCTACTGCTAAGCCATATTTCCAGCCCCGATCTTGCAATGTTGTTTGGCTTTTTCACTCAAGGTTGGTACTCTACCATTTGAGCCACACCTCCAATTCTAGGTTTTTGGTGGTTAATTGGAGATAAGAATATCTCAGATTTTCCTGTCCTGGCTGGCTTTGAATTGAGATCCTCAGAGCTCAACCTCCTGTATAGCTAGGATTACAGGTGTGCACCACCAGCGCCTGGCTGTTTTTATTCTCTTTTTTGTTATTAGAAAGTTATACTAAGTAGTTATATAAAATTAGTTCACATCAAGATATCAATTTATTGGTACAGTACATCTTGATCAGTGTTGCCCTTTCCATCATTCTTCCTCTCCTTTTTCAAAAATTCTTGGCTTTTTAAAAATTGTGCTGTAGGGGCTGGGGATATGGCCTAGTGGCAAGAGTGCTTGCCTTGTATACATGAAGCCCTGGGTTCGATTCCCCAGCACCACATATATAGAAAATGGCCAGAAGTGGCGCTGTGGCTCACGTGGCTCAAGTGGCAGAGTGCTAGCCTTGAGCAAAAAGAAGCCAGGGACAGTGCTCAGGCCCTGAGTCCAAGCCCAGGACTGGCAAAAAAAAAAAGAAAAAAAAAAGATGCACTGTACACATAACCTGGAATGTTAAATTGAAACCCCTTTGTACAACTAGATGAATGAATATAATTAAATAAAAATTGTGCTGTTATATATACAACCCAAAATTGATCACTTAAAAAATGTATTACTCAGGGGCTAGGGTTTGTAGTACAGTGGTAGAGCCATTGCCTAGCATATTTCGAGCCTTGGGTTTGATATCTAGACTTAAAAAAAAAAAGAAGCAGGACTCAATTTCATCAAATACACTCACATTGTTGCACAATCATCATCACTGTCCATCTGTACAACTTTTCACCATTCCAAACACAAACATCAACTCTGCAAACTCCCATCCTACACAGTTAACTCTCATTTGTCCCTCTGCCCTGCCCCTAACAACTACTCTTCCATTGTATCGACAAACTTGACCTTCCTTGACCTCATACTTGCTTGGCCTGGTACTCTACCACTTGAGCCACACCTTCAGCTCTGCTTTTTGCTGGCTATTTTGAAGATGGAGATTTGTCCTGGCCAGCCTCAAACCACATGCCTTCCAGATCCTAGCCTCATGAGCCACTAAGATTATAGCTCCAAACTTGACCGTTCTTGGTACATTATAAAGTAGAATCATCTGATATGTGTCCTTTCATGCTTCTCTCTCTCTTTTTTTTTTTTAGCTTTAAGATTTTTTTTGTTACTATAAAGGTGATGTACCAAGGAGTTATATAGTTACATAAGTCTGATAAAGAATACATTTCTTTTTGGACAGTGTCATCTCTTCCTTTGCTTTCTCCCAGTTTTTCCATCTCAATCTCACCCACAAGTTATATAGTTCATTTTCAACATAGTGTCTAGTGAATACCACTGTCATTCTTATTTAATTTAGCATTATTACTAAAAGATTCATCTATACCAAAACGTACTCAAATTTTATTCCTTTAAGGCAGGATCATCATTTTATCATTTAAAAACATTTAAGTTTGATCACTGATGTTTAGTCCTTTGTGTGTGTGTGTGTGTGTGTGTGTGTGTGTGTAGAGTGGATACGCGTGTGCACATGTGCGTGCACACCAGTAATGGGGGTTGGAATCAGGGCCCACGTGCTATCCCTTAGCTTACTCACTCAAGGTTGGAACTCCCCATTTGAACCACAGCTCCATTTCTGGCTTTTCTCGTTGTTAATTGAAGATAGTCCCCCAGACCCAGGCCCTGGTGGCTCACGCTTGCAATCCTAGCTACTCAGGAGGCTGAGATCTGATGATAGTGGACAGCAAAGGCCATGAGACTCTTATCTTCAATAAATTACCAAAAAAGACAGAAGTAGAGCTGTGGCTCAAGTGGTAGTGCACTAACCTTGAACAACAGAAGTTCAGGAACAGAGCCCAGGTCCCAAGTTCAAGCCCCAGGACAGGCCAAAAAAAAAAAAAAAAGTCTCAGGTTTGTCTTCCCCAGCTGGCTTAGAACTGTGATCATCAGATCTCAGACCCCTGAGTAGCTAGCATTATAGATGTGAGACACCTTATCTGGCCAGTCATTTTAAAAAGAATTAAACAGGCTGGGAATATGGCCTAGCAGCAAGAGTGCTTGTCTCGCATACATGAAGCCCTGGCTTCGATTCCTCAGTACCGTATATATAGAAAAAGCCAGAAATGGTGCTGTAGCTCAAGTGGTAGAGCAAAAAGAAGCCAGGGACAGTGCTCAAGCCCTGAGTTCAAGGCCCAGGACTGGCAATCAATCAATAAATACAAGAAAAAATTAAAGAATTAAACAGTAAATGTGTCTCATCATAGTTAAAGGTAGAGCTGGAGCTGAATGCCAAGTCAGTTCTAACTAATGGCTGCATTCTCTTCTCTCCCATGGTTGAATGGAGCACTGGGGACTGGGGACCACCTTGCGGGGGGAGGAGGCAATGGGAGCACCTCGCTGGGTGCACTCTGATGCAGTTGTTCGATGGCTGGCATGCAGGACAGATGCAGGGATGGGGCGGCAGGATGGGGGTCTGCGGGATGCCTCCGTAGTTGTGCAGTTCCGCCAGGAAGCCTTGCCTGCCGTTTTGCATATTTCTCTAGAGGGACAATCTTCAGCGTGTGACCACGGCTTGTGTTGTCTTTGTCACTACAGAGGACGGAAGGCTCCCTTGATGGAATTTAGGACGTCCAAGGCGGATGCACATCCCTGTCCACGTCTCAAGAAGAACAGATGCTTCCTGTATTCCAAGAGCTCCGTGCACTTATGTATGGGCCTGCCCTGCTCCCACCAAACATAGCAATTCCTCAGGCCAAACCACCAATTCTTGGCTCTGTCCTGCCGTGTTCGGGTCAGGTTTGAAGAGATGCAGAGGGGCCGTTGAGTTGCCCACATGGCTTCCTTCCGAGCTGGGCGAGCTTTGCAATGTGGAATTGCCGAAGGAGGTGCTGGGTATTCGGGCCACTGAGATATCTTGAAACTTGAATATTTTGTCTTGGACAGAGATCGAGAAGTTTTTCCTGTGTTCTTCTGTACAGAAATTGGTTTTGTTTTCTCGTTGATCGCTCCGGTGAATGGGCTGGTCTGGGAGCTAGTTTGTTTGTATGTTTCTTTCTTTTTTTTTGTGGTCTTTGAAAGGCCTAGAGTTCTGGATAGCCTCTTGTGCTTTGAAAACGCACAGTGTTGACCAGACAGCTTTACCCTGAGCCCCTCTGACCTCACCCAGTACAGATAGGAAAATAGCTGCTTGGAAAGCACTCCTTTGAAATGCTGACAAAAGACAAGATTCCTTGTTTTTCTTTTCTTTTCTTTTTAAATTTCTCTGTTTTTGGTGCCAGTAGTGGGGCTTGAACTCAGGAGCCTTACATTCTTGCTCACCTTCTTTGCTCAAGACTGGCACTCTACCCCTTGAGCCACAGCTCCACTCCTGGCTTTTTGCTGGTTAATTGGACATAAGAAACTCTTGGATTTCCCTGCCTAGGCTGGCCTTGGATCTTGATCCTCAGATCTCAGCCTCCTACGTAGGATTACAGGCCAGGCGTGAGCCGCCAGCACCGGTTTTCTATTTCTTTCTTTCCTTCTCCCATGCTGAAGGCCAAGAGATGAGAAATGGCTATCGACAGCAAATAGTATTTTGTAATAGAAGAAAAAGAAACATGTATTTTTCTTACTAATTTTTTTTAATTTATTCCTTGCTAAAGAAATGGTCTCCTGAAGTCTTAGGGGGTTTCTGAGGGGTCCCAACTATGGAGGGGCCGTGCGCTGGGGCAGATCTGCTGGAGAGTCAGCGATACTACTGTGGGGTCCTGGGTGGTTGTTGTATTAAATAAATTTCATCTTTGCTCTTCATAGATCTGTGCAGCGTCATCTTCTGAGAAAGAGGTCACACACAGGATACACGCAGCCCTCAAGGGCTCCGCAGGGACCCAGCCAGAACCCAGCCTATCTGAGCAGCAGGTGGCGCCTTGCCCTCTCACCAAGGGCCCGCGGGGCAGCTGCTGAAGTCAGGACCAGAGGCTGATCTGAGGCTCCCACAGCAAGGCATTCGTATTCATTGGCTGGTACTATTGGGTTCCCAGTGACTGGCTTGTCAGACTTCGTACAAGAACAAATTCATTAGTCTAATAAATCCAAGAGGTCCAGTTCAATTTAGGTTTCAGATAAACAACATAAGTTCTTAGTGTTAAGTCTAGTTTTAGGTCTAGGTCTAGTGTTAGGTTTTTTTTTTGGGGGGGGGGCCAATCCTGGGGCTTGGACTCAGGGCCTGAGCATGTCCCTGGCTTCTTCTTTTTTTTTTTTTTTTTGCTCAAGGCTAGCACTCTGCCACTTGAGCCACAGCGCCACTTCTGGCCATTTTCTGTATATGTGGTGCTGGGGAATCGAACCCAGGGCCTCATGTATACGAGGCAAGCACTCTTGCCACTAGGCCATATCCCCAGCCCCTAGTGTTAAGTCTTAATGGAATGTTTAAGATAAACTAAATCTTTCAAGTGTAGCAAACCATTTTATATTTTATTTGGCAGCCCTAGTGGCAAGGTGCACTTCTGCTTGGCTTCCCACCTCGTCCCCCTCCAAAATGGATCCGTTCTAGTGACCTTGGACCTCCCTGCTCAGTCCAGCAGACTCAGTCCTTCACCCCACTATTACCCCACAGGGGAAAGAGACAGACAGACAGACAGACAGACACAGAGAGAGATCTGAAGAATCTCTTACCCTCTGTGCTTCTGGTTTTCTCATCTCTCAAAAAGACACTGGAGGCTCCTGGAAATGTAATGAAAGCAGCCAAGAGTTGGCAGTGCCCTCCTGTGGTCCTAAGCTGCATGGCAGGAAGAGGTGGAGGATGGAGGTTCAAGGCCAGCCAGGACAAAGTTAACTCAAAACCCTATTGGAAGAACAAGCTGGAAAGCAAAAGGACCTAGGCCTTGAGTTCAGTTCCAGAATTGAAGAGAGAATGTGTGAGAGAGAGACAATGAAAGAAAGAAGGAGAGAAGGAAACAAAGAAAAGAAAGATAAAGAGAGAAGGAAAAGAAGAAAGGAAGGAAGGAAGGAAGGAAGGAAGAGGAGAAAGAAGAGGCAGAGAAAGAAGGAAAAGGGAAGGAGGGAAGGAAGAAGGAAAAAGGAAGGCACGGAGGGAGGGAGATGAAAGCTAGGTTCCTTCTCTTGTTTGTATCCATCAGAGATACAAATGAGTAGAGAATTACAGCACCACGACAGAGTTGTGGGAGGAAAAACAAGCAGCACACACAGAGACACCTGGGAGGAACTCCTAATGCATGCTTTGAGTGACAGGGAAAGTTCAAGAGGCTGTAGGGTCTAACCAAAGGCTTGGATACAGCCAGGCCCTGGAAGCTCACATCTGTAATCTTAGCTACTCCGGAGGCTGAGCAGAAAGGTTGGTGAGACACTTATCTCCAATTAACCACCCAAAAGAAGTGGAGGTATGGCTCAAGTTGTAGAGCACCAGCCTTGAGTAAAAAAAGCCAAACAAACTGAGTGCCTTTGGGGCTGGGAATGTGGCCTAGTGATAGAGTGCTTGCCTCGTATACATGAAGCCCTGGGTTCGATTCTTTAGCACCACATATATAGAAAAAGCCAGAAGTGGCGCTGTGGCTCAAGTGGTAGAGTGCTAGCCTTGAGCAAAAAGAAGCCAAGGACAGTGCTCAGGCCCTGAGTTCAAGGCCCAGGACTGGCCAAAAAAAAAAAAAAAAAAAAGAGTGCCTCTGTATCAGAACAACAAAAAGAAAAAAAAAATCAGCTGGGTGCCAGTGACTCATGTCTGTAATTCTAGCTACTCAAGAGGCTGGGATCTGAGGATTGTGGTTCAAAGCCAGCCTTGGCAGGAAAGTCTATGGGACTCTTTATCTCCAATAAACTACTCAGAAAAGGCCAGAAGTGTTGCTGTGGCTCAAGTGGTAGAGAGCTAACCTTGAGCACAGAGAGGCTCAGGGACAAAGCCCAGGCCCTGAGTTCAAGCCCCAAGACCAGAAAAAAAACAAAAACAACCAAACTGGCAGCCAGGTGGATGTCTCACATCTTAGGATTTCCCTCCTGCAAAAGCAGATATATCCCCCACCCCTGGAGTTTCCATAACCAATTGCCATAAACTGGGTAATTCAAAACAAGAGATCTGGGGCTGAGAATATGGCCTACTGGCAAGAATGCTTGCCTCGTATACATAAAGCCCTGGGTTTGATTCCCCAGCACCACATATACAGAAAATGGCCAGAAGTGGTGCTGTGGCTCAAGTGGCAGAGTGCTAGCCTTGAGCAAAAAGAAGCCAGGGACAGTGCTCAGGCCCTGAGTTCAAGTTCCAGGACTGGAAAAAAAATAAAAATAAAAAGAGATCTGTACACCAGAAGTCTGAAGTGAAGGTATCTGTCATGCTAGGTGTCCCACAAAGGCACCAAAGATTCTCGCTTCTTGCTTCTGATGGTTGCTGACTGTCCTTCGTGTTCCCTGGCTTACCTGCATCACTCCAACCTCTGTCTCTGTGATCACACAGCCCTCTTCTGTGTGTCTGTCTGTCTATCTTATAAGGACACGAATCATTGAATTTAGGGCCCACTCTAGTCCGGTATGACTTTGTCATAACTAACTTCATTTGCAAAAACCCTATTTCAAAATAAGTTCTCATTCTGAGTCTCCAAGTAGACATAGATTTGAGGGGGACCTATTCACCACACTACCCAGAAGAATGGGAAAGATGAGCTCACATTGCAGCGCTGACTTTCTCTGTGTCTAAGATGTGAATGGGAATAGTGGAAAAGCAGCCGGCCAACCTCAGAATAGAACGTGTTCTCAGCTTCCGCTCTTGAGCGTTCTCAGCCTGGTGTTCTCGCATTGGGCTTTGCTCTCTTGTGCTTTTACGTCTCTGCGTCTCTGCAATATTATTGCGATCTTCCTCCAAGCCCTCCCTCCTTTCTCCTTCTGCCCCTGCTTCCTCCTCTCTTTCCCTTCTCTTCTTCATCTTCCCACTCTCACTCCCATTGGCTGGGCAGTGTGGAACTGAAGTTTCTACATTGCTGACACTCATTTCTAAATTGTGTGCTCTCAATTATTTTTTTTTGAATGCCCAACACGTGGAATGTTTTCTATTTTCCTCTATCTTTAAGAAAGATTGGGGGGGGGGGAACCTCCAAAATGCTAAAATGTTGTTTTCTACATAGAGTTGACCTTTGGTGGGCTATTTTTCCAAGTATTTATTGAATTCATTAGGAAAAAAGTCCCCAGTCGCTGCTTTACTTCCTCCGGGTCTGGATGTGCTGGTTTTCCTGGAACTTCTTGGCACAGGAGGGTCTTATTTAGTGCCAGCAACTGTTCTATTCGTACCTGGTACACCAACACCCCCTCCTCGGGGCCTGGATTATTGGGGCCAGAATTTAGAGCCTGAGGAAATCGCCATATTGGAACTTCTCCAGAATCTGGCATGAGGTCCTGGGAAAAGGAAACACAAGGGGGTTTTAGTGTCCTCCAAAGTCCTGAGTCAGAACTCTGCTGGCTCTAGAAGCAGCCATGACACCTCATGTTGGTAAAAGGTATGAACCCCCTGAGGTGGGTACCAGTAGCTCACACCTGTAATCCAAGCCACTCATGAGATCTGAGGATTGAAGTTCGAAGCCAGCTTGGGTAGGAAAATTCATGACTCATCTCCAATTAACCCTGAATTCAAGCCCCAGGACCGGCATGTACATACACACATACATTGCAAAAGTACTTATATTGTTTTGGTTTTGGTCATAAAGTTTTCCACCACAGTGTGTCAGCAGACTCTCTGATGGTGGCAGCTTTAGTGTGTGTGTGTGTGTGTGTGTGTGTGTGTGTGTGTGTGTGTGTGTGTGTGTGCTGGTCCTGGGGTTTGAATTCAGGGCCTAGGTGCTGTCCCTCAGCTTTTGTGTCAAGGCTAGCACTCTACCACTTTTTTTTTTTTTTTTTTTGGCCAGTCCTGGGCCTTGGACTCAGGGCCTGAGCACTGTCCCTGGCTTCTTCCCGCTCAAGGCTAGCACTCTGCCACTTGAGCCACAGCGCCGCTTCTGGCCGTTTTCTGTATATGTGGTGCTGGGGCATCGAACCTAGGGCCTCGTGTATCCGAGGCAGGCACTCTTGCCACTAGGCTATATCCCCAGCCCCAGCACTCTACCACTTTGAGCCACAGCACCACTTCCAGCATTTCTTTTTTGGGGGGGTAGTTAATTGGAGTTAAGAGACTCATGGGTTTTCCTGCCCAGGCTGACTTTGAACCCTGATCCTTGGATCTCAGCCTCCTGAGTAGCTAGGATTGCAGGTGTGAGCCACTGGTGCCCAGCCCGCTTTAGCATTCGAGGCTTTGATTATTCAGGGATAACCCTGAAGATGCACGCTGGAGGCAGGCTGCTGGTTTCTGGGTCCTTGTGGCAGGGCCTTTGGCCACGTGTAATTGATGTGAATTCTCCCTTGGTTCCTTCCTGAGAGAGGTTGGGACTGCAGACACGAGACAGCCGGGACCCACCCTGTTCTTACTTAGATGGAGGTGAATCCCTCCGCAGAACAGCCAGGGCTTCCGGGAGAACGGAGCGGTCCGGCAGCCTGGCAGCCCGCGCTGAGACCTGAGTGCCTGCTCTGACAGGAGCCCAGCCTCCCTGGAGCACCTGCTTCCTGAGGCCCCCGAGCGAGAACGGACCGGACCAGCAGGAACCCAGCAGTGCCCATGTCCAGCGTCCTTTGCTTGTCCCAGGTTTCTAGAGAGCTCGTGAGCCTACCAGATTCCTGTGCATTTTCCTTCAGAGGCCCATGTTCATTTTCCAAACAGCCTGGAAGAGTGCGGGCTCCTAGACAGATTCTATTTCTTTGAGAGTGACGGCACGTGACTTTGAATCATGCTTTTGGAGCCTGGTAAACAGGAATTGTATTTCTGTTGCTCTGCTTAGGGCTGACCAACAAGCCACGCCAATCACTCAGTAGCTTCATCTGATGGAATTATTTTTTCATGTGTGGCAGTACTAGGATTTGAATTCAGAGCCTTGAACTTGCTAGGCAGGGGCTTCTACCACTTGCACCATGCCCCCAACCCCTTTTTGCTTTAGTTATTGGATCCTCTTATAGCCAAGGACTGTGTCAGACCCAGCACCAGGTGGAGCAAATATTCCCTGAGCACGCTCTCTGTCAGTGACATGGCCACAGTGACTTCTACTTGTTAAACGAACACTAGACAGGCTGGGTGCTGGTGGCTCACCCCTGTAATCCTAGCAACTCAGGAGGCTGAGACCCGAGGATCACGGTTCAATGCCAGCCCAGGCAGGGAAGTCTATGAAACTCTTATGCCCAATAAACTACCCAGAAAAATCCAGAAGTGCCACTGTGGCTCAAGTGGTAGAACGCTAGCCTTGAGCACAGAGAGGCTCAGGGACAGTACCCAGGCCCTGAGTTCAAGTCCAAGACTGGCAAAAAAAAAAAGTGCTTCTAGGTCCTCTTATTTCTCCATTTTCAGTTGAATCATCAAAATATGATTCACCCGAATGGCTAGCGTTATAATGCGATTTAATATTAGACTCTCAAGCTTTGCTGATACAAGATTTCGGTTCCTCAACCATATCTTTGATTTTTGTGTGTGTATACAACCTGGGCCTAATGGATGTTATAGAAGGTTTTCCGCTACCGTATTCCTCCCGGACGTGAGTCCCTGCTGAGCACTTGGGCTTTCTTAGGTCAGACAATGAACACTATGTCGTTCCATATGCTTCCTGTTTAACCTCAGCTGCCAAGGAATTTAGAGCCAAATTCTGCAACCCACCAGTGTAATTAACAACTGGCAAGTGCCTGTTCCCTTGACTCCTTCTTCCTTCAGATGGTATCTCTTCCATGTTGGTTCCCCAACTGCTCCAGCCTATATGAAAGCTGAAACCCTGTCCGCTGCTTCAGAAAAAAAAGACATAACAGTAACAAGGATTTAAAAGTATACTTTAAAAAGCTAACCAGTAGAGCCCAGTGTAGTAGTGCATGCCTATAATCCCAGCGACTTGGTGGAGCAGAGGAAGGAGACTCACAGTCCAAGGCCAGCCCAGGCAAAAGTATGAGACCCTATCTGAGAAACAAACTAGAATCAAAGACTTTACTACCAAAAATGAATTCAAGACTTATTTGCCAAAATAACTTGGGGATCTCACTAATAATGGGACTGACTTGTCTGATTTTGATCAATTCTACAAGGAGGTAAGCCAGGTACTGGTGGCTCAGACCTGTAACCTTCACTACTCAGGAGGCTGAGATTTGAGTATCTTGTTTGAAGGCAGCCAGACAGAACAGGAAAATCTGTGAGACTCTTTTTTAAATTTTATGTTAGTCGTGGGACTTGAACTTAGGGCCTGGGCAATGTCCCTAAGCTTTTTCTTTCTCTTTTCTTTTTGCCAGTCCTGGAGCATGAACTCAGGACCGGGGCACTGTCCCCTGAGCTTCTTTTCCTCAAGGCTAGCACTCAAGTGCTTGATCCACAGCGCCACTTCTGGCTTTTTTCTGTGCATGTGGTACTGAGGAATCGAATCCAGGGCTTCATGCATGCAAAGCAAGCATTCCACCACTAAGCCACATTCCCAGCCTTCCTGAGTTCTTTGGCTCAAGGCTAGCACTCTATCACTTTGAGCCACAATGACACTTCCACTTTTCTGGTGGTTAAAGGGAGATAAGAGTCACAGATTTTTCCTGTCCGGGCTGGCTTTGAACTGGGATCCTTAGATTTCCGCTACCTAAGTAGCTAGGATTACAGGTGCAAGTCACCAGAGCCCAGCCTCTGTGAGCCCTTTACCTCCAATTTACCATTAAAAAGTTAGGAGTGGAGGTAGAACACCAGCCTTGGGGCAGGGGTCGGGGGTGGGGGGGTGGTAAAGCCCAGTGAAAGCACTCAGGGCCTGAATTCAAGCCCCAGGAGTCATTAGATTACATTGTTTACAAAGCCCCCTGCCCCCCCCCCCCAGGGAGCAGAGGGACTGTGGGAAGTCAGAAGACATGTGGGGATAGAATGGTCCAGGCAGAGGGAACAGCTAAAGCAGAGCCCCCAAAGTTCAGGAGCAAGGAGGCTGGAGGGCTTGGTGGGGTGCAGGGAGCAAGGGATCAAACCAGAGTCACAGCTGATTATGGCATCAATGAAGAAGGTGCCTAATTATAAGTAGATAGCTTACAAATGCCTTTCCCCAACCCCGCTGCTCCAAGTGTTGATCTGCAGGCTGGCAGGCTCAGACACCCAGGGGGCCGCCGTGGGGTAGAAATGCAGAACTCCGCAACCACCCCCTATGGATCTGCCTGTCACATCTGGGTCTACAAGGTTTCCTGGGCCACGCGTGAGAAACTCTTCTTGGAAGACCATGGCATGCCTTTATATGCACAGGCACTTCCAGAATCATCTGCTTCACCCACTGAGAGCCTTTTCTGATGGACTCCAGCAGGTTGCTTCCTTTCGTGTGGTTTTTCTTTGTATCATATTTAAGGAGTTGTACAAAGGAGCTTCCATTTAACAAAGCAGCTTATGAATATATCTTGACATAGGTCACCCATATCTTGACATAGGTCACCCATTCTCACCCATTCCTCCCTTCCCCCCCTCCCCCCCTTTCCTTACTCTTCTTAATTTTGTGGGATATGCATTGGACTCTTGACTGTATTCTTCCCCTCTTCTTCTCATTTGTCGACCCCTTTCCCCTTGACCCACCCCACCTCTTTCAAGTACCACTTCTTTCAAGCACCACATAAACAGGAAAGGCTGGAAGTGGCGCTGTGGCTCAAGTGGTAGAGTGCTAGGCTTGAGCAAAAGAAGCCAGGGACAGTGCTCAGGCCCTGAGTTCAAGCCCCAGGACTGGCAAAAAAAAAAAAAAAAGTAAGCATATATTCTTTGTCTCTCTGGGCCTGACTGACTTCATTCAATTTTTCCAGGTCTTTACATTTCTTTACAAATGGTACGATATTATTCTTTCTAATGAATGCGTACAATTCCATTGTGTAGATATACCAACCCTATTTTCCTGATCTATTGGTCCACTGAAGGGCACCTGAGCTGATTCCATCCACACCTTGGCTATGGTGACTAGAAAGCTTTTTCCCAAGGGCTTTTTGAAGCGAATGGGCAGTCCATGGCGCCCCCTGGTGGCATGTAAACAAATTTTACATTTCTGGGACAGATCAAGTATAGAATTGTAGGATCCAACTAATTATAGATTTAAACGCAATTGACTTGGACTTTTCAAAGATGTCATTGTCAGGAAAGACAAAAGCATGCTTAGGAACTGATCTAGATTAAAGGATGATAAAGGATGAGCCAGCATGCCTCCTGTAACACGTGATCTGGATTGGATCCCAGACCTTAAAAAAAAAAGTACTGTTAAAGGATATAATTGGTCCAATTAAGAAAATAGAATATGGATTAAGTATTGGATAATAAGATAGTTGTCATGTTAAATCTCTCAGGTGTGGTAAAATCCTGGGATCATGTAGAATATTATCATTAAAGCATTGTATGTGCATTTTCAAGTGATTTAGGAAAATATCGAATAAGTTTTAGTAATATCCTATGTGTACATGCAAAGAAAGTAGATAGGGGAACATGTCAATAGCTTGTAAATCTAGGTGAAGGGCTTAAAAGTGTTCATTGCACTATTTCTAATATTAGAGTTCAGAGAAGTCAAGCAACTGGCTGGCGGGGCAAGTTTCCTTGTCAGCCCATTTCTCACTATTTGACCACCTAAACCAGAGGTTTGTGGTATTAGAATCACGTGGGTATCCTTCAAACCTTTAGGAGCATGCGTGCCACGCCCCCAGAGATCTTTACTTACTTGGTCTGGGGTGAATCTCCTTCCTTGCTTTACTTTTGGTGGTGCTAGGGCAGGAGCTCAGGGCTGCTCTCTCTCTGCCAGTGCTCTCAGCCTTTTTGGTTTAATTATTTATTTTCAGATTTTTTTTCAGCCTGGCATTGGGCTGAGTAATTACAGATGGAATCTCCTGGACTTTTGCAATTCTCAAGATCTCAGTCTCTGACTCACTAGGTTTATCGGCAGGAGCCACCAGGTTCTGCTCATCTAGATTTTTTTGTTTTTTTGACACTGGAACTTTTAAAGTTGCCCAAGTGCTTCTAATATTCAGCCACGACCACTTTTTTTTTTTTTTTTTGGCCAGTCCTGGGGCTTGGACTCAGGGCCTGAGCACTGTCCCTGGCTTCTTTTTGCTCAAGGGTAGCACTCTACCACTTGAGCCACAGCACCACTTCTGGCCGTTTTCTGTATATGTGGTGCTGGGGAATCGAACCCAGGGCTTCATGTATACGAGGCAGGCACTCTTGCCACTAGGTCATATCCCCAGCCCCGCCAGGGGCCACTTTTAACTATGGGTTCCAACACTGTTGAGACTAGCATGGTACCGCCAAGACCAAAACACTTTTAGGAATACAAGGAATGTCAGATGGTAAGTGTTCTCTTTTACCACTGAAAGCCACAAGATTTATCCTGAGGAATTTCAGTCAAATGTACCCTGACTAGCCTGGTAAGAGAGAAGGTCAGGAGAGGAGCCAGGTAAGTACAGTCATTCTGAACTTCAGGGCTCCTGGGCCAGTCATTATTCCCCTCCCCCTCCCCTACTAGGTGCTAGACAAAGGGCCAAGCCCTGAAAACCAAGCAAGGCTGTGGCTGATGGAAATAGCTCTGCCTTCAGAAAGCACTTTGGAGGCACAGGGATTCAACAACCCTGAGGTGAGCCCTGTGCCCACGCAGAGCAGTGGGAACAAGAGTTGAGCAACAAGGCTGCTGTATGAAAACGATATTTAGCATGAAGATGGGTCAGTGAGTTTAATTTCTGAAAGTCATGTCCACTGAAAGGATGCCTGAAGCAGGAAAGGGCATTCCATTGGTTCCCAAGGTCCTAGATTTGGTCTGAACATAGAAAAGGAGAAGGAAGGTATGGTAGTGTCCACCTATAATCTCAGCACTCGAGAGACTGAAGCAAGGGGCTGGGAATATGGCCTAGTGGCAAGAGTGCTTGCCTCGTATACATGAAGCCCTGGGTTCAATTCCCCAGCACCACATATACAGAAAACGGCCAGAAGTGGTGCTGTGGCTCAAGTGGTAGAGTGCTAGCCTTGAGCAAAAAGAAGCCAGGGACAGTGCTTGGAGTCCAAGGCCCAGGACTGGCAAATAAGTAAATAAATGACAAAGATACCAGAAAAGGTGCTTACAACAAAAGTTTAAAAAAATAAAATAAATTTAAAAAAAAAGAGACTGAGGCAAGAGATCTTGAGTTCCAAGCTAGCTTGGACTAGTTAGTGAGACCCTGTCACAAGAGCAACAGTAAATGGATGAATAAATGAAGGGTGTGTGTGTGTGTGTGTGTATGCATGTGTGCCCACATACACTTGCCAGTTTGGGGGCTTGAACTCAGAGCCCACATATACCATTTCTTTGTATTAGGAATAGTCAAAGTTCTCTATTATTTGAAATATTCAGTTAATGTCAACCATATTTCCCCACACTCTGCTAAAGGACATTGGAAGTTATTCTTCCTATCCAAGTGCACTCCTGTACAATGAGATTCCTTGCTACATACTTTTCTTCTGTTTGCTTTTTTTTTTTTTTTTTTTGCCAGCCCTGGGCCTTGAACTCTGGGCCTGAGCACTGTCCCTGGCTTCTTTCTGTTCAAGGCTAGCACTCTACCTCTTGAGCCACAGCACCACTTCTGGCCTTTTCTATATATGTGGTACTGAGGAATCGAACCCAGGGCTTCATGTATGTTATGCAAGCACTCTTGCCACTAGGCCATATTCCCAGCCCTTCCATTTGCATTTAACAGCAGGTATTTATGTGTCACCCAACCAGTTCTGCCACATTGTTTAGTTCTTTATTTAGTCTCCTGATTTTTAACTGCCTGGTACAACTTCCTGGTATCCTATAATCTATAGGAATCCTCATTTGCTTCATTAGATACCCCATAATGGCTTTATGTCTTAGCAAGTGGCGAATACCTTCACATATACCATTATGCAGAAGCATTTTCTGGGAGAGGTTTCTAGAATAAGAACTTCAGGTTGAATCGTTAAAGGGACATTCATTGCCCTTCTTTAGACTTAGCCACATTAGTCATTGATCCCTCCTTCTGGAAGCTTCTTTCCAATCCAGCTCCTGGAACACAAGAAAGGAAGCAGAGCTGAGCAGCCCAATGTATGGGGGTGGGGGAGGGAGATTGCTACCTCTAGAGTTTATGGGTCCAGATGCCATGCTAAGGGAGAACCAAAGCTCATGCATGCTGGGTAAACACCCTACCATGGAACTGTATCTCCAGCCCTTTGCGGGGGCAGGGTGGCTTTAATAAATTCTTCCTGAAGCATCCTTGCTTGCCGTGGCGGCATGAGGAGGAAAGGAAAGAGAATCTGTCAGCTAAGAGCATCAAGTTGGGGTTGCATTGCGGGGGAGGGGGACAGCCAGCTCCTGCCCCCACTGTGGGTGTGAGCTTCTCTAGTGAGCTGATGTGCGCAGAGGAGAAATCACGTGGGCTTCATCCCTCAAAGAGGAAAAGCCAAACAGGGCATCGGTGGCTCACACCTGTAATCCTAGCTACTCAGGAGGCGGAGAGCTGAGGATCACAGTTCGAAGCCAATCTGAGCAGAAAGGTATGTGAGACTCTTATCTCCAATTCCCCAGCAAAAAGCCAAAAATGGAGCTGTGGCTCAAATGGTAGAGTGCCAACCTTGAGCAAGAAAAGAACTTTAGGAGTGGCGTGCGTGCGTGTGTGCGCGTGCACACACACACACGTAAAATCCACTGCCAACCAAGTGTGGGGAAATTGATGACGTGACAGGCACTCCACAGCCTTGGCAAATTTACCAACTCTGCGTTTTGATGCTCAGTCTCTACAGAAAGCCAATAATGAGCCCGTGCTGTGTGTTCCTCAGGCTGATTAAACAGTAATTAGTCTTCAAAAGCTTGCTAAATGATCCTCTTTAAAATCCACCCAGCTAGGCAATTTTTCTTTCACATTTAATAGCAACTATTCTTGTGTTCATTTCTGTCGAAAGTGGCCATAATTATGGGGGTGGAGGAAACAGATACCCAGAAAAGCACTACTGGGAGAGACGAGCCCAGCCTTTCTGCAGAGCCCCAGGAGCCTGCCCTGCCCTCTGCTCTGGAGTCTAGAGCCCATCCGAAGGCAATAAATAACCAGACCCAGAGGCGAAGATCTGTGTGGAGAACATCTTAAAACAACACGGAAGTGATGCTACAGAGATACTGCAAGTCACCTAAACAGGAACCTGGGATGCTCTCTCATGGGTTTTAGAAACAATTATGAGTTTATTAGATCAGATATGTGTGTATGTACACACACACACACACACACACACACACACACACACACGCAGCAACTGGGTGGCCTAACTAGTTTGAGCATCTCTATTCCTCCTCCTCCTCCTCCTCCCTCCTCCTCCTCCTCCTCCTCCTCCTCCTCCACCACCACCACCTTGTCCCTGGCTTCTTTCTGCTCAAGGCTAGCACTCTACCACTTGAGCCACAGCACCATTTCTGGCCTTTTCTATATATGTGGTGCTGAGGAATCAAACCCAGGGCTTCATGTATATGAGGCGAGCAGTCTTGCCACTAGGCCACATTCCCAGCCCCTATTTCTTCTTCTTAATGGTGGTGATTTGTATTATAGAGTTGAGAATCAAACCCAGGGCCTTGCATGGTTTCTCCTTAGCACAGCAAAGCAAGTACTTAAAATATCTTTTCCCTCCCTCCCTCCCTCCCTCCCTTCCTTCCTCCTTTCTTTTTCTGTGTCAGTACTGGGTCTTGAACTCAGGGTCTCACATTCACACTCAGCTTTTTGGTTCACACTTACATTTCCAGCCTTTACTTTTTCCTGAGGGTTGAACTCTAGGCCTGAGTGCTGTCCTTAAGCTTTTGTGTTCAGAGCTAGCGCTCTATCACTTGAGCCACAGCTCTACTTCCATAAGAGTCTCATGAACTTTTCTGCCTAGGCTGGCTTCAAATCTCTATCTTCACATCTCAACCTCCTGAGTAGCTAGGACTGCAGCTGTGAGCCACTGATGCTCAGCCATTGCTGATTAACGAGATGGGAGTCTCATGGACTTCCTTCCTGGACTGGTTTTGAACCATGATGCTCAGATCTTAGCCTACTAAGTAGCTAGTATTACAGGCTTGAGCCACCAGCACTCGACTCTTTTTTTTTTTCTTACACAAGGCCTTGTTATGTAGCACAGGTTGACCATGAACTCCTGGCTTCATTCAATCAGCCTCCCAAGTAGCTGGGACTATAGGTGCCTACTACTATGCCCAGCTAACTTTCTTTCAAATCTCTGAGCAAGCATGAATTTTTTTTTTTTTTTGCCAGTCCTGGGGCTTGAACTCAGGGCCTGAGCACTGTCCCTGAGCTTCTTTTCCTCAAGGCTAGCACTCTACCACTTGAGCCACAGTGCTACTTCCAGCCTTTTCTGTTTTTGTGGTACTGAGGAATCGAACCCAGGGCTTTATGCATGCTAGGCAAGCACTCTACCACTAAGCCATCTCCCCAGCACACAGCATGAATAATTTTTACAATCAGAAAATTACATTTTTAAAAGAACAGACTAGGAGAGAGTAGAAAGTTCTGTGGCAGACCCTTATTGAGCACTAGGTGCTGTGTTTGCTGTTTGCTGTTTGGGTTATCCCAAAGGTAAGTGTTAGGGACTTTGCAAACGAGGAGCAGTTAGCTCTGGCTAGCAAGCCGGGGAGGATGCTTCTATGCAGGCGTGATTGGTGGTGGTCTTAGGAGCTCATTGAAACAGAACAGGTGGAATGGCGCCACCTAGAGGACACAGGTGGTTCAAAGGCACAGAGACAGAAACCACTGTTGTGTTTGACCCCCAGTCCTGGGGCTTGAACTCAGGGCCTGAGCACTGTCCCTGGCTTCCTTTTGCTCATGGCTGGCACTCTACTACTTATGCCACAGCTCCACTTCCAGCTTTTTCCCCCTATATGCGTGGTGCTGGGGAATTGAACCCAAGGTTTCAGGCATGCTAGGCAAGCACTCTTCCACTAGGCCACATTCCCAGCCCTCCTCATTCACATCTTATCTGGTGACATGTCAGGGCATCATTTGGTAAACTCAGGTGTTGGGCAGAGGTCCAGGAAGGAAGCTAGCAAAGATGAGAAAAGCACAAACTTAGGTGTCCCACAGCCCTGGGTTCAAATCTGTGTCACTAAGCTTAGGAACTTTGACCAACCTTAAGCCAGCTGTGTCATCAGTAAAGTGAAGCTAATCAAAGCTGCCTGGCAGGCTGGAAGTGGTGTCTCACTCCTGCATTCTGAATTACTTGAGAGGCAGGGATTGGGAGGATTGCCATTGAAGGCCAATGCAGGCAAAAGGTTCATGAGATCCCTGCATCTCATCCAATAAAAACCTCAGCTCAGTCACATGTACCCGGCAACCCAGCTACGCAGACAGTATAAATACGATTATTATGGTCCAGGTTGGCCCAGGCCTACACATGAGACCCTATTTATAAAAATGATAATAAAGCCAGAATCCTGGCTCAAGCAAATGGTATAGGACCTGCCTTAGAAAGCCCAAGATCAAGCCTGAGATCAAATCCCAGTACTGCAAAAAACGAAAATAAAAACAAAAACAATCTGTCTGGTCGATAGATTTCTAGAAACAGAGAGGAAGAATACAAGCAAGATGGTAGACACCCAATAGGTTCCGAGTAACTGGCAATCACCGTTATGATCTTTTCATCATTAGGAGTAGAAAGCTCTGTTGGCAGCTGGTTTGGAAGATGCTTATCCCAGAGGTCGGGAGACGAGCAGGCCTGCAGTGCACACGTGTGGCGAGAAGGCCAAGGAAAATGCATGCTGGGGGAGCCGTGTGTGTGTGTGTGTGTGTGTGTGTGTGTGTGTGTGTGTGTGTGTGTGTTGAGAAAGGATCTAACTATGTCGCTTAGGTTAGCCTTGAACTCATGATCCTCTGGTCTTAGACTCCAAATGGCTGGGATTGCAGGTGTGCAGCAGCAGCGAGCCTAGTTTTGTTTTGTTTTGTCAGTCATGGGGCTTGAACTAGGGCGTGGGCAGCTGTCCCCGAGCTTTTGTGCTCAAGGCTAGCACTCTATCACTTTGAGCCACAGCGCAACTTCCAGTTTTCTGGTGGCTATTTGGATCTAAGAATCTTACAGACTTTCCTGCCTAGGCTGGCTTTGAACCGTGATCCTGGGATCTCAGTCTCCTGAGTAGCTAGGATTATAGGCATGAGCCACCACACCTGGCTTCAGGCCTAACTTTGTGGGGGAACTTTTAACCCAAATAGAGCAGCAACTTAGGGTGCAAAGCTAATGATTTCATTAAGTGTGATTCCTCTTTCAAGCTCAGAAGTTCCTGGCACGATTTAAGGTTGGCTCTAAAAGCCACTCTGTTTATTTTTCTTAGAATTGTAGACACAACAATGACTTCCAGTTTCAAATTGCACATTGTATTGTTTTTCTTTGCCAGACTCACACGGGGGATTTATTTTTATTATTATGACGATGTCTTTTCTCCAGCCTATAATAACAGAAGAAGGAAGGATACATTTTAGGTGAGAAAATTAGTTGTTCAGCTCTACCCTGAAAATCACATCTGCTGGAGTCGGCTGCTGTCCCGGGAGGCACACTGAGAAGGTGTGGCAGTGTTGCTTTTTAGAATCGATGCTTATGGCACCTAGATAGCTCCCATGCCCTTTGTGAGTTTGTGTCACCATCATGAATCCTCCACTTGTGACAAAGGATGACAGTAACAGGGGAATTGTCAGGCATTTTGCTGCATGCAAATCTGCTTATTTGTGTAGAGGGTCATTTTTGCATTTCTGTTGTTATTGTTATTTTTTTTTTCTTCAAGGCTGGCACTCTACCACTTGAGCCACAGCTCCACTTCTAGCTTTTTAGTGGTTAGCTGGAGATAAGAGTCTCACAGACTTTTCTGCCCAAGCTGACCTTGAACTGCGATCCTCAGATCTCAGCCTCCTGAATAGCTGAGCATTACAAGTGTGAGCCACTGGTGCCCAGCTTTAAATCTAATCCTTGCAACATCTCAGAAAAGAGAAACAAAGGCAGCATCATTTTGTAGGTGGAGGAGACTGGTGCTCAGAGAAGTTGACTCATTTGTCTCATGTCACACAGCTAGGTGTGGCGGAGGTTGAGACTCACACTTACATCTTTCTGGTTCCTTGGATGAAGACTCCACAGTCTCCTCCCTGTCCCTGGAGTAGACCCACGTGAAATGCTCAGCTGGGTGCCTGGTTCGCAGCAAGCAGCACAGGTTAACTGCTTCTATTGTTACTGCTATTCCTCAGAGCCAGGCAGCATCTGCATGGGAGAATTTGAGATCTACTGAGAAGTCCCCAATCCCAAAGGTAAGAAATAATAAATGTTATTAATACTAATAGAAATAATAACATTTGGGGCTGGGGATATGGCCTAGTGGCAAGAGAGCTTGCCTCGTATACATGAGGCCCTGGGTTCAATTCCCCAGCACCACATATACAGAAAACGGCAGAAGTGGCGCTGTGGCTCAAGTGGCAGAGTGCTAGCCTTGAGCAAAAGGAAGCCAGGGACAGTGTTCAGGCCCTGAGTTCAAGGCCCAGGACTGGCCAAAAAAAAAAAAAGAATATTTAATGTAATAAAATGTAAAACTATCTTATAAATATAAGAAATATATTATGATACATGCATTTATAATATAAATATAGACATAATAATAAAAATATAGAATACAAATATAACATATTACATATTCTACATTATACTATATACAGAATCTATTATATGTGAATATATTTATATATAATATAATATACATAATACATAAGAATAAAGAATACACGTTGTGCCAAGTGTCGTCAATGGCATTTCCTCTCAGCCGTCCCTGATCCCCCAGTCAACAATGTCCCTCCCGCAGGGCCTGCTCAGGCAGCCGCCTTCATCCTAGTGCTAAATCTAGTCTCTAGGAAGGACGAGTGAAGGGTGATACTGAACCAACTACCTGCCAGCTGCGTTTGCCTGCTGGGCCCATGGCTACCAACGAGCACAGACCACACGGCTTAAAGCAATGGACACCTGCCGTCTCCCAGTGTGGAGTCCACAGGCCCAGTGGCATCCCCGGGGCGGCGGAGGCCAGGGCGCCTCGAACCCTCCGGGGACTCCCGCTGGGCTCCTCCTCCCCTGGTCCAGCTTCGGGGGCGTGGCAGCCCCCACTTCAGATGCCAGGGCTGGCATCTTGGAATCTCTCTCTCCTGTCTTGGTGACCCCTTCTCCTCTGTTTCTCTCTCCCAAGGACACTTGTGTTTATATTTAGGGCCCACTCATGTAATCCAGGAACACCCTCTCTCTCCCCACAACACAACCATCTCAAGATCCTTAAATAGTTTGACTCATTTCTTTTCCTTTTTTTATTTTTTCTGGTCTTGGGGCTTGAACTCAGGGCCTGGGCACTGTCCCTGAGCCTCTTTGTGCTCAAGGCTAGCGCTGTACTACTTGAGCCACAGCACCGCTTTCAGCTTTTTCTGACTTGTTTATTGGAGATAAGAGTCTCACGGACTTTTCTGCCCAGGCTGTCTTCAAACTACAGTCCTCAGATCTCAGCCTCCTGAGTAGGTAGGATGACAGGAATGAGCAGTAATTGTAGTTGCTCAGGCTAGTTTAACCCTTTCAAGGCTTGCTGTTAAGCTTTGTTAGGGGAGATTAGAGTAACATTTAGGGCTAATTTCTTCTCACTATTAATGGGAAAACCCATGCTGAATATTCTCCTGAAAGCTTGGGGAGTGGTTACAAGGTCATCCACTCTGTCTTCTACAAACATGGATAATTCCCAACTCTGCATGCACTCTGGTGATGGTTTTTCTCTCTGCTCTTTTCAGGTGGGTTTACACACACACACACACACACACACACACACACACACAGAATCTTGTTCATCATTATTCAGCTGATAGCCCAAGGGAAGCTCTGTGCAGACTTCTGGAATTTTCTCTTTGCAAAGTTCTCTCATTTCCAGAGCTCTGCCATGAAAACCAGCTGCTCCCATCTTGCTGGGCAATCAGCTTCACTTCCTCTTCTGAGAGTTTTCCAGGTTTCTTCACTGGCTGGGCCTGTTGTGGCTAGCCATCATTACCCAGATCTCAGGACCATAATGCTCTCTGCTAGACCAAAAACATGGGCGAGAGAAGTTGATGGAAGGAAATAGGTCTATTCAAGGCCAACCCCGATGAAGAGGGAAGAGACCTCTACATCCCAAATTTCCATCTTTGCTTGGTACCCGTAGTTCATGCCTATAATCCCAGCTACTACTCAGGAGGCTGAGATCTAAGGTTTGTAGTTCAAAGTCAGATGGGGCAGGAAAGTCTGTGAGACTTTTCTCCAATTAAATACACACACACACACACACACACACACACACACACACACACACACACACACAATGTCCATCTTCTGAGCTCACAGAGTTTGAAGGGCTTCTTTGGAAATAGTGTATTGTTACAGGGAGACACTGGCTGGGAACACAATCTCTCTCTCTCTCCCTCTCTCTCTCCCTCTCTCTCTCTCTCTCTCTGTGTCTCTCCCCCCCCCTCTTCCTCTCCCTAGCCCTCCTCTTTCCCTCACCCTCTCCCTTCCTCCCTCCTCCCTCTTCTGGAAAGTTGCTAAATCTCAGACCCCTTGGGGCTAACATCTGCAATTGCTTTCTGTTTAGATAATTTATGTGGATACAAGGAAAGGTTGGGGGGCTGACAGAAGTGCCCAATTCCTCATCTCACATCCCAGTTCCTCCCCCAACCAACCAACTTAAATGCATCTATTGTTCTGAACATTTTCCTATGCTTTCACATTTACAGTATAAATATGGTCTCCACCTGCACAGTTACAAAATCCCATTTTAAAATACTTATTCATTCCACTTGTGCACAAATACTATACACCAGCTAACATAGCTCTAAGCCAGGTTCGAGCTCCTATTCCTATGGCAACTGGTTCGGAACATTTCTAACAGCGTGGGAGCCCATGACGCAGGTCCTGGGTGCAGACCGCCAGGCTGCGGATCCCCACGCCCACCCCACCAGCCCTCCCTGCTTTAATCTGTTCTCTTGCCTTCCTTCCTTCCTTCCCCACCCACTATGCCCACAATGCTGAAGGTGCATCTCCATTTTCCAAGAGAATTTAGAGAATTCTAATGCTTTGTCTATGCCGTGCTGATAGAAAAGCCACAGGATAAATGTTGCCAAAGCCTGGAAAGTTGTAATTTATGTTTTTAATTATATCTTTCTGGCATCGTGGGAGGAGTTTTCTTCCTTTCCATCTCTTGCTTAGTTCTTTAGAAAAGAGACTGAGATCAAATCTTGCTCCCTGCAAGGTCACAGATAAGCAGTCCTAATCAGCACCTTACATCTGTCAGCTAAAAGCCAAGGTCTTATTTATAAGCTCTGTTCTATACTTGTCCCTTCTCCTGCAGCTCATCTTTTATTATTCTATTTTAAATCAGAACAATAGCCAATCCTACATCCATCTCTGTCTTCTGACCCGACGCACAGACTAGGTAATGGCCATATAAATATAGTGGGGAGAAATATATATACATATATATGATATATCAAACTGCTTTATATATTATATGTCATATACATGATATTTATCAGATTGATTGAGATATAATTCACATACTATGAAATTCACTCTTTTAAAGTGACAATTCAGAGGACTTGGGTATATTAAGGGTTGTACAACCATCACTGCAATCTATTTTTAGAAAATTTTCATCACCCTCACCTCAAACAACAACAACCATGACAACAACAGCAAAACCCTACCACTGGGTGCTGGTGGCTCACATCTATAACCCTGAATAGCTTACTCAGGAGCCTGAAATCTGAGGATTGAGGTTCAAAGCCAGCCCAGGCAGGAAGGTCCATGAGATTCTTATTTCCAATAAACTACCCAAAAACCTAAAAGAGAGCTGTGGCTCAAAGGGGCAGAGTGCTAGCCTTGAGCAAAAAAGCCCAGGGACAGAGTCCAGGCCCTGAGCTCAAGCATCATGAACAATGAAAACAAAACAAACAAACAAACAAAAAACTATACCCAAGGGCTGGGGATATGGCCTAGTGGCAAGAGTGCTTGCCTCATATACATGAGGCCCTGGGTTCAATTCCCCAGCACCACATATACAGAAAATGGCCAGAAGGGGTGCTGTGGCTCAAGTAGCAGACTGCTAGCCTTGAGCAAAAAGAAGCCAGGGACAGTGCTCAGCCCTGAGTCCAAGCCCCAGGACTGGCCAAAAAAAAACAACAAAACTATACCCAATAACAGTCACACACACACACACACACACACACACACACACACACACACACACACACACACACACCTATTTTTCCTAACTCCCCTGGCCCTAGGAAACTACTAATGGATTTGCCATTTGGAATGTTTTATATATCTGGAATCAAAAATCATATGTGGTCCTCCCTGAAAGACTCTTTCATTAGCATTGTGTCTTTGGGGTTCTGCTGTATTACCAAAGAATATTCCATTGTTTTAATGTATCACGTTTATCCACTTAGGAATAGATGGACATTTGACTTGCTTAATTGCTGTTTAAAATACTCTTGTGTACTCATGTGTGTGTGTGTGTGTGTGTGTGTGTGTGTGTGTGTGTGTGTGTGTACTCACGTGACTGGGAATTGAACCCAGAGTCCTTATTCTTTTTTTTTTTTTTTTTTTTTTGCCAGTCCTGGGCCTTGGACTCAGGGCCTGAGCACTGTCCCTGGCTTCTTCCCGCTCAAGGCTAGCACTCTGCCACTTGAGCCACAGCGCCGCTTCTGGCCGTTTTCTGTATATGTGGTGCTGGGGAATCGAACCTAGGGCCTCGTGTATCCGAGGCAGGCACTCTTGCCACTAGGCTATATCCCCAGCCCCAGAGTCCTTATTCTTGATGCTTGATGGGTAAGTGCTCGAACTTTGCTGAGGCTGGCCTAGCACTTACAATGCCCCCCGGCCTTTGTTTCCAGAGTAGCTGGCATTGCATGCATCCACCACAATGCCTAGCTAACTTCATGTATGTGTCTTTGTATGTTGGGTATGAATGTTTAACTTTAATTTTTACCAGTCAGGACACCCAACCCAGTTTGAGAAAGCTTCTCAGTGGGAATCAATTCTGCTCTTTCCCAATTATACTATATAAATTCCCAAACATACAGAAAGCTTTATATGCTTATCACAATTTGCTTGGGGAGGGGAGGGGGAAGGAGGGGAGAGGAAGTTTTATCTAGATATGGTAGCACATACCTATAGTTCTAGCACTTGGGAGGCAGAGATAGGAGGATCATGAGTTTGAGGCAAGTCTGGTTTACATAGCCAGACTCCATCTCAATTAAAAAAAAAAAAAGGAAAAAAGGAAGATGAGGCTTTGTGTGTAGGGAGTTGGGGAGGTAGGGGGGGGTGGCGGGTTCTGAATGAGGACAATCAAGACATGAAAAATCCAAGAGCCAGGAACTTGAGGAAGATGGTGCCTGGCCAGCCATTTCTAGGGTCCTCCTGACCCTGCTGTGCTTCTGTTGGAGGAAGGAAATCTTCTTGGGCACAGGTTTGATGTGCCCAGAGATGGGGCTGTAAGGAAATGGCCTCTGGATGACACAGGACATACTTCATGGGACAGGAAGGTCACCAGGGAGTGGTACATGGATCTGCTGCTCTGGAAATTTCCCCCTGCTGATGATCTTGCTTATCCTGAATTCACTGTGAAAATGTGACTCTCGGGACAGTGCTCTTTCTCCTGCTTCCCCTCCTCAGGGGTAGATCCTGACTGAGTAACAGCTGTGCGCGGAGCTCTGGCTTCCCCAGAGCCCCAGAGTCCAGCCCCTACCCCCACCCCCACGCCAGATGGGCCATGGAACTGCTGGTGTCTGTCTGGCTCCAGGAAGTAGCCACTGTCTCTTTGCTGAGCCCTGTCTGCGTGTAGTCTCCTGAGAACTAGGGATGACCTTTGGAAAGTCAAATCCTGCTTCTCAGGAGCCTTTCATCTGTTTCTGTGATGTTGCTTTTCTCTCTTTGATGGAGCTTCAAACAGAAGCCATTCCTCAGCCTGAGTTGGGTCTGGCTTTGAGTCCAATTAACCATCCGGGAACCCTCTAGGACATGCCAGAGGAGCAATTAAAAGCAAGAGACAGAGTTGAGGAAGAAGGAGATGGCCACCTATATTCCCTTTCTTTTCCAATAAGCACAGGGAAGCCCAGGAATTTGTCTCCCTGACAAGCCTTAGTGCTCTTTGAGGATAGGGGTGTGTGTGTGTGTGTGTGTGTGTGTGTGTGTGTGTGTATTGGAGTTTGAACTCAGGGCCTGGGTGCTGTCCCTTTGCTTCTTCACTTAAAGCTAGCACTCTACCACTCGTGCCATAGTGAGGTGCCAGACTTTGAAGTCAGGCCCCACCACGTGAACCCCATTTTAGAATCGAACCCTGAGCCAATCAGATTTGTACCTGTGTTCTAATCTCGCTTGCACAGCTGATTGTTGTAACCTTGTTCTTTGCCTTTATAAGCCCTGTGTAATCACAGCTCGAGGCTTCCTCCTAACCTCCGCTGTGTCGGTGGGTAGGACGAGGCCCGAGTTGGCAGCTCGTTAAATAAAGCCTTGCCTTGCTTTTGCATTTCGGAGTGTCTGAATCTCGGTGGTCTTCTTGGGGGTGGTCTTGCAACTTGGCACAACAATAGCTCCCTTCTGCCTTTTTGCTGGTTCATTGAAGTAGTAAAGACTGTTCCAGCTCTAATGAATTCATTTCATTGGTTTCAACCAATAAATAGAATAGTCAAACCACTAAGTGCTCCTGTCAGAGGCCCATCCTGGATAAGGTGTGGGCAGCGGGGTGAGTGGACCTTCGCTACCATTTTGTGTCAGGACCACCAGAATCATTTGCGTACATAGCACAGGAAAGCCAGTCTACGTCATCACGCACTTGTCATCCAGCCTACAGACCAATGGCTGCAGGTGACACAGGCCCTGCCCACTCTGGAATCCTCGTCATCCGCCCACCATCCCTCCTTCTCTCCAGAGCGTCCCTTCTAGGGATGTTCAGCCTGTCCTCATCACGGATGCTCCGCCTGCAACCCGGAGGGGCCTGAGGAGGATGGCTGGAACCTGCCCTTTGACTCTACCCTGGAGGTTCTTTTTCAAGATTTCCTTCCCCCCTCCACTTTTTTTCCCCTGTTAGTCCTGGAGCTTGAACTCTGGGCCTGGGTGCTGTCCCTGAGCTCTTTTGCTAGTGCTCTACCACTTGAGCCACAGAACCATTACTAGCCTTTTCTGAGTACTTTAATTGGAGATAAGAGTCTCAGTGAGGGGCTGGGAATATGGCCTAGTGGCAAGAGTGCTTGCCTCGTATACATGAGGCCCTGGGTTCGATTCCTCAGCACCACATATACAGAAAATGGCCAGAAGTGGCGCTGTGGCTCAAGTGGCAGAGTGCTAGCCTTGAGCAAAAAAGAAGCCAGGGACAGTGCTCAGGCCCTGAGTTCACAGCCTAGGACTGGCAAAAAAAAAAAGTCTCAGTGACTTTCCTGCCCCCAGGCTGGCTTTGAACCTCAGTCCTCAGATCTCAGCCTCCTGAGTAGCTAGGATTACAGGTATGAGCCAACAGCACCTGCTTGCTTGACTTTTTTAGTCAAGGCTAGTTTGATACCACATGACTCATACTTCCAATTCTGGCTTTTACTGGTTTATTGGAAATAAGAGTCATACCGCACTATTTTGTCTAGGCTGGCTTCAAATTGCTATCTTCAGATCTCAGCCTCCTGGGTAGTTGGGATTACAGGCGTAAGCCACTGGCACCCAGCTAATAATGATGATTAAATACAAATATAAATGTAAATAAGCAATTGTATTAGATGATCTTTTCTTCAGCCGTGTGACTAGGTACTAATGGTATCTCCAATTCATACAAAAAGAAGATGACTGGAAATGGGGTTCAGTGGTAGAGAGCTTACCCTAGCCTGTCACAGATCATCCAACATAACAGAAGAAAAGAGAATTTAAAAGGTTGTGGGGGGGGGGGGGCTGGGGATATAGCCTAGTGGCAAGAGTGCCTGCCTCGGATACACGAGGCCCTAGGTTCGATTCCCCAGCACCACATATACAGAAAACGGCCAGAAGCGGCGCTGTGGCTCAAGTGGCGGAGTGCTAGCCTTGAGCGGGAAGAAGCCAGGGACAGTGCTCAGGCCCTGAGTCCAAGGCCCAGGACTGGCCAAAAAAAAAAAAAAAAAAAGAAGAAGGGAGAGAGGAAAAGAGAAGGAAGACAGGAAAGGGAAAGGAGGAAGAGAAGAAAGAGAAGGAGAGAAGAGGGGTGGGGGAAGAAAATGGAGATGGCATTCAATGGTACTATACTTGCCCTTGCATATGCAAGGACTAGCACCCCAAAAAATAAAAAAATAAAAAAAATGAAAACAAAACCCCCCCCCCAAAAAAAAAGGTTGTGGGGGGTGGCTGGGAATGTGACTTTGTGGTAAAATGCTTGCCTAGCTCACATGAAGCCCTGGGTTCGATTCCTCAGTACCACATACACAGAAACAGCCACAAGTGGCACTGCCACTCAAGTGGCAGAGTGCTAACCTTGAGCAAAAAGAAGCTTGGGGACAGTGCCCAGGCCCTGAGTTCAAGCCCCAGGACTGGCAGGGAAAATAAAGGTTAAGGGTCAGAGCTAGGAGGAAATCTGTCTGCCTCCAAAGACACAAAGACACACATGTCACTCTAGAATGGACTTGAAACAACACCACATGGGGAGGAAGTTTTCCAGACTCTTCAGGAAGAGGACAGAGACTGGTCATTCCAGACAGGTCATCAGCTAGGGACTCTCATGGAGAGGAGAATGCATGGAGATCATGTCCTGGGCAAGTCAGTCATCTGAATTGTTTGAGCATTGGTTCTCACCCGGGAACCATGAGGTTCTTGAGATACCACTGAGCCCATGGGTTGAGGTGGCCCTTGGGTTTGGAGCCCCAAGATAGAGGACCCACCATGACACTTAGCTACCCACAGAGCTGTGCCAGTTAAAGTCCCTGGATTTTTTTTCTAAGAGTAGTTGCTTAGTTTGACCACCAGGTAGCACTAATGGGCTAGGTAGCAAATGGTTTGGTATGAGGGTTGTTGTATGCATTGTGGACTTAAAAGAAAATCTCCAGAGGGCTCCATTATTGGTCATACTTTGGAATGTTTTGGTCTTTTTTCCTTCCTTCCTTCCTTCCTTCCTTCCTTCCTTCCTTCCTTCCTTCCTTCCTTCCTTCCTTCCTTCCTTCCTTCCTTCCTTTGTTTTTCTTTGTCAATCATAGGGCTTGAACTCAGGGCCTGGGCACTGTCCCTGGGCCTCTTTATGCTCAAGGCTAGTGTTCTACCACTTGAGCGACAGTGCCACTTCTGGCTTTTTCCTCAGTAGTTTACTGGAGTTAAGAGTTTCATGAATGTTGCTGCCCAGGCTGGCTTTGAACCACAGTCCTTAGATCTTAGCCCCCTGAGTAGCTAGGATTATAGGCGTGAGCCACTGTGCTGTGGTGTTTTTTTGTTGTTGTTGTTTTTGCCAGTCCTGGGACTTGAATTAAGGGCCTGAGCACTTGAGCTATGCTCAAGGCTAGCATTCTACCTCTTGAGCCACAGCGCCACTTTCAGCTTTTTCTATATACATGGTGTTGAGGAATCGAATCCAGGGCTTCACGTATGCAAGGCGAGTACTTTACCACTAGGCCATATTCCCAGCCCTACACTGAGTTTTTTGAGACAGGGTCTGGGTATGTAGCCCAAAGCTGCCCTCAGACTTGAAAATTTCCTGCCTCTTCCTTTTGAGGAATGAGATCACGGGCACCGACCATCAGGCCCAACAGTGTTTACCTAGAAATAACATCTAGAATTTCTTTTTAAATAATGCAGTTGAAGAAGAAGTTCAGGATTAATAACAAGGATTGAACTTGGGTGTGTGTTGCTCACTGAAGGCTGGATTAAATGGCTGATAATAGCTGGGGCCTGTAATCTTAACTACTTAGGAGTCTGACATCTAAGGATCATAGTTCAAAGACAGTCCAGCAGAGAAGTCCTGGAGACTCTTATCTCGAATAAACTACTCAGAAAAAGCTGGAAGTGGTCCTGTGGCTCAAGTGGTAGAGGACCAGCCTTGAACAGAAAAAAGCTAAGAGAGAGAGCACCAGGCCCTGAGTTCAAGCCCCAGTATTCACACACACACAAAAGAGAGCTTGTCCTCTCCCCTCCTGGACGTCAAGGCCTGTGGGAAAGAGACACCAATCATAGCTTGAATCACTCTTGATAAATTCCTCAGAAGAGATAGACACAGGAGGCCTCAAGAAAGGCCCAGGCGACCTAAGCCCCTGTCAAGTTACAACCCAGAGCTAAAAGAAACAGTTACCTAGGTGACAGGCTTGGTTTCCTCTTAGGAGAGAGGAGAATTTAAGCCTTTGAGTACAGCCAAGGTTGAGGAGTCTGAGAAGGAAGAGATGAGAAATGACCAAAAAAGGTTGAGAGTAGAAATGGATTTCAAAAAACAAAAAAAAAAGGAGGAGAAAAGGCCAGGAGGTTTCAAGTTGTCCCCTGGGGCAGTCTTTGTCAGCATAAAGGTTAAACGGAAATATAGCAGCTACAGGAATTCTAGGGCCAAGTTCTCAGAAAGGTCGCCGAGATACAAGCCCAGCTGCAGGGGAGCGTGGGGCGGGGCCCAGGTTGTCCCATCCTCAAAGCAACGGTGACCAGCTCATCTCCAAGGAGCGCTGCCCTCAGTGGGCGACTGCTCCCCGCTCTTCACCCACAGGCGAGAGCCTGGGGAGCACCAAGTTTTCTTATTGTAATATGGAGGTCAGATCTGGCCAGCGCCATCATTGGCTGTTGAGGGGTGTCAGATTGACTCCATCTCAGATTAAAGAGAGCAGAATCCGACTCCATCTTCACTAAGATCTCTGCCCCCACTTCCCCATCCAGGGAAGTTCCCCTTGGCTGTGATAAGATTGTGTAAACTGCTTGACCACCTGAGTAGTGGAACACTCAAGGTTAAACCTATGAGTAGGCGTATCCGCCTGCATCATGTGAGCCCTGCCAAATCCGTGTGCCAAGTCTACCTAAAATGATATGTTACTTCAAACAGTTGCCATGAGGCAGATTGTCACTCCATTGGCCACCTGCGTGTGACCTGGCATGCTCTGTAAGTGTTGTAACCTCATTGGCCACCTGTGTGTGGCAGGCTTGACCATGTGGTATTTGCCTTTATAACCCAACCCTGAGCGGGGGTTCGGGGCACGTGGTCCCAGCTTCCGAGGCCCTCACTGGCCAGCCTGCTTTTTACGGTCTCAGTCCCAGACTTGGGTCTGGGCCGTGGCTGGTCAGTGTATTTCTTACTTCCCCAATAAATCCATCTTTTTACTTGAGACTGTGAGTGGTGGACTCTTGGATGGATGGCTCCATTACATTTATCAAGCTTTTTTTTTTTTTTGTCAGTTATGGGGCTTGAACTCAGGGCCTGGGTGCTGTCCCTGAGCCTCTTTGTGCTCAAGGCTGGCTTGCTACTACTTGAGCCACTGTACCACTTCCAGTTTTTGAGTGGTTAATTGGAGATGAGAGTCTCTTGGGGACATTTCTGCCTGCCTGAGCTGGCTCATACCCTAGTTACAGCTTTTTGCTGCTACCACAAGCTGGCTTCAAACTAAGATCCTCAGATCTCAGCCTCCTGAATTAGCTCAGGATTATAGGTATAAACCACAGTACCCAGTTTAATGCTCCAGTCTTTTTTTGCCAATCCCAGGGCTTGAACTCAGGGCTTGGGCACTGTCCCTGAGCTTCTTTTGCTCAAGGCTAGCACTCTACCACTTGAGCCACAACACCACTTCTGGCTTTTTCTGTTTATGTGGTACTGAAGAATCGAACTCAGGGCTTCACGCATGCTAGGCAAGCACTCTACCACTAAAGCCACATTCCCAGCCCCCAGTGCTCCACTCTTGCACTTCCTGAGCACCAGTGGGCAGTTGGAGGTCCTACCTCAAGTTAGATCAGCTGCACATGAAAGAGATAACCAGCAGTATGGGACCTGGGTCTCTCTGTCCCTCCATGGCTTGGAGAAAAGAAGAGACCAGACTAACCTAAGGAAGCCTGGAGAAGTTGAAAGGAACCATTGAAAGCCACCAACGATAAAACTGCAACAAATTCAGTGAGAGATAGAAATTTTTTTTTCATTTGAATTTCCTTTTGTTTTTTTTTCCCAAGTTTTTATTATCAAACTGATGTACAGAGAGGTTACAGTTTCATACGTTAGGCATTGGATACATTACTTGTACTGTTTGTTACCTCATCCCTCATACCCCCCTCCCTCCTCCCCCTTTCCCTTTCCCCCCATGAGGTGTTCAGTTCACTTAGACCAAACAGTTTTGTAAGTATTGCTTTTGTAGTTGTTTTTTTTCTTTTTTTACCCTGTGTCTCTCAATTTTGGTATTCCCTTTCAATTTAGAATTTTTTTTTTAAACATAAATCAAAGCCACCTCTCTTCTATAATGGAGTGGCCACCAACCACATAATACTGGAATGGTGGCATTTGTTAGGTGAGAACAAGGAAATAGCAACAACCAACCAATCAATCCTGACTGGTTGGTATCAGGTAACTTTTTCTATAAGAGTGGTAGGGAAGAACTTCCTTGTTAAGCTTATTCAAATGGACTAGAATCTTCCAGAAAAACTGGTCTGCTTGCAGATCCACCTGTTTCCCTAACATTTCAACTGGATTCTGTGGCATTTAGCATGAGCAACCCCATTTTGGTTTGGTCTTGTCTGTTGGGACCTAGTGCAGAAAGAAACTCCATCCAAACAATAGGCTCCCAGAATTCTCGGTTAGGAGATTTTTTTTTTTTTTTTTTTTTTTTTTTTTTTTTTTTTTTTTTTTTGCCAGACACTGGTGGCTCAAACCTATAACCCTACTCAGGGAGCTGAGATCCAAGGATTATGGTTTGAAGGCAGCTGGGTCAGGAAAGTGCACAAGACTCTTTTCTCCAAAAACCAGAAACAGAGCTGTGGCTCAAAGTGATAGAATGCTAGCCTTAAGCGGAAAAGCTCAAGAACAGTGTGCCCAGGCTGTGAGTTCCAGTTCCAAGACCAACCAAAAGAAAAAATAGTTTTTTGGTTTTGGTTTTGTTTTGTTTTGCCAGTCCTGGGGCTTGGACTCGGGGCCTGAGCACTGTCCCTGGCTTCTTTTTGCTCAAGGCTAGCACTCTACCACTTGAGCCACAGTGCCACTTCTGGCTTTTTCTATATATATGGTGCTGAGGAATTTTTTTTTTTTTTTGCAGTTCTGGGCCTGAGCACTGTCCCTGGCTTCTTTTTTGTTGTTGTTGTTCAAGGCTAGCACTCTGCCACTTGAGCCACAGCACCACTTCTGGCCTTTTCTATATATGTGGTGCTGAGGAATCAAACCCAGGACTTCATGTATATGAGGCAAGCACTCTTGCCACTAGGCCATATTCCCAGCCCGGTGCTGAGGAATTGAACCCAGGGTTTCATGTATGCAAGGCAGGCACTCTACCACTAGACCAAAAAAAAATTTAAAACATTGTTTTCTTTCTTTCTTCCTTTCTCCCTTTCTTTCTTTCTTGCTTGCTTGCATTCTTCCTTTCTTTCTTTCCTTTTCTTTTTTTTTTTTTTTCTTTTGCCAGTCCTGGGGCTTAAATTCAGGGTCTGAGCAGTATCCCTGGCTTCTTTTTGCTCAAGGCAAAAAAAAAAAAAAAAAAAAAAAAGGCTAGCACTCTATCACTTGAGCCACAGCACCACTTCTGGCTTTTTCTACATATGTGGTGCTGAGGAATCGAACCAGGATTTCATGTATACAAGGCAAGCCCTCTACCACTAGGCCATATTCCTAGCCCCTCTTTCTTTTTTTTAGGTCCAGGCCCAGAACTGGAACTCGGTTACCTGACACTTTCCCTCATTGGCCTGCACTCTACCAACTGTGCCACACCTCCAACCACTAACAGATACTTTCAAAGGAACTGAAAAAGAGCCGAGTAAGGCAGAGACTGAACTGTGCCCTCTGGACTTGGTAGAGTGGAGATCATTTGTAGCTTGACAGTGGCAGGTCCTGGGGGAGTGAGGGCAGGGTGGAGGGAAGGGCCCTTCTGGAACAGATTAGAGCAGCTAATAGGAAGACCAGGAATGGCATGGGAGGATTTCAGAACTGGGGACATAAAGGCAGGAAGATGCAGAATCCAAGGACAGATGGGGCTACAAGAGGGTGAGACCAAACAGTAGATGGTAGAAGAGGAGGAGAAGTTGATAGAGAACGTCTGCAATCCAGCACAGTAGGGTGGCGGCAGTGAAGGTACCCGATGTTTTGAGAGATACTCCAGCATGCTTGGAAGCTGAAGGGAGTGGCTAAGTATCCAGAACCAAATCAAATGTGCGGGAGAAATTGGAAGGTGGTGGGAGCAGCTCACCCTCAGGCAACCACAGCCTCCTAGTGCCTTGGGACAGAAAAGAGAAGACCATGGGCTGGGAATATGGCCTAGTGGCAAGAGTGCTTGCCTCCCATACTTGAAGCCCTGGGTTCAATTCCCCAGCACCACATATACAGAAAACGACCAGAAGTGGCACTGTGGCTCAAGTGGTAGAGTGCTAGCCTTGAGCAAAAAGAAGCCAGGGACCCAGGACTGGCAAAAAAAAAAAAAAAAAAAAAAGGCGGGGGCGGGGGAGAAGAAATAGGGTTGAGTGTCCATTATCAATGGAAAGTAGAATTAAAAGCCAGTCACATTGGTGACTCATACCTGTAATCCTAGCTACTCAGGAGGCTGAGATCTGAGGATCTCAGTTTAAAGACAGCCCAGCCAGGAAAGTCCATGAGACTCTGTCTCCAATTAACCAGCTCAAATAGTAAAGCACCAGTGTTGAGAGAAAAAGCTGAACAAACAGCAAACAAACAAACTTGAGTTCAAGTCCCAGTACTGGCAAAATAAATAAGTCAGGCATGGTGTCATCCTAGCATTCAGGAGGTGGAGATGGTGTTGAGTTTGAAAGTCTATTAAACTAGAATCTCAAGTATAGAGAAATAATGATGAGAGGAAAGCAGACAGATGTGAGATCTGGTTTGGATGTGCCCAATGTGGGATCTACCTGTGGATTGGATGTGACCCAGAGAGAATGACATCAAAGACAACTTACTGTCCCTGGGTGAGCCAGTAGGTGGGCACAGATGCCCTTAACAAAGGGATAGACAGGGGTCAAGGCTCTGTGTGGAGCATGTTAGCTGGAGTTAACCATTAGCATCTGAGGCTGTTGAGTCAGGCATTGAGAGGGAGCCTAGGGTTCCCTCCTCTGTTGTTGTTTTTTTCTGGTACTACAGTTTGAGACCTCAGAGCCTCTTATACTTGCTTGGTTTTTTTCCGCTTAAGGCTGGTGCTCTACCACTTGAGCTACACTTCTACTTCCAGCTTTTTGCTAATTAATTGGACATAAGAATCTCATGGACTTTCTTGCCTAGGCTGGTTTTGAACCATGATCCTCAATCCTACAGCGTATTACAGGTATGAGCCACCACCAAGCACTGGGCCCGTGTACAGGCCGGATTCTTCTCTGTGCTGTAATATCTGAAAACTATACCCCGAGTGAGACTTGGGGTCTGTGGCATAAAAGCAGAGGAAGGGCTTTGGCATTTCCCAGTGGATTGCAGGCTCCTGGTGGCAGGCTTTGCTTACTTTCTGGCCCAGCCGGTCTTCAGTGAGTGACATCATGATAGCTTCTGGAAACTGGGTGACTACTAAAGTCTGGGGCAGAAACCTTTATTACTAATTATAATGATGATGATAATTTGGGGATGACTTCTAGTCAGGAAGGGCCAATTGCTCTTCTCAATATGATTTAAATGGGTCACAGGACAACTGCTCAGAATGAAAAAGGAAGCAAAGTGGGTGTAGAGAAGGGTGGGGCCAGGGTTTGGAAATTGGAAAGCCAAGTTCCTAGGAAGCAGGTTTGGTTTTGTGACCTTGGGCTTGCTAGTGACTTCTTTCCTTTTCACTTATTTATGTTTCTAGTGGGAATGATAGAGATCTCCCCTCTCCTGAAATAGCCAGAGGTAATACAAGTAATTGTGGTGTCCCTTTGGCAAACAAGTGATCTGAATAAATCAGAGGCGAAGCCTTGGTTTCCAGAAGCAGAGACTTCATTTCTGTGTTAGGAAACTTAGCCTAGGCCCTGAATACTGGGAAAGAGGTCAGTCATTTCCTAACCAACAGACAAGGACAGGACTTGAGAAAGGGTAGGAGGTAAGCATAGCATGTGTCCCACCTTTGTCTGTGTGCCCTCGGACTCACTGGGAATGTTTTCAGTTTCCTCTGGCTAATCAGAGAAGGTGTCACCTGCGAGGTGGAGGGCCTCCCCTTCTGTCTTCCTGCCAGATTGTATCACTCCATGGTGGAAATCACCAGGAGAGCTTCACTGGAAGCAGGTGCCACTGGAGAAAGAAGATCTGGCATGGGAGAGCATAGATGCTATAGACACCAGAGTCTACCTGCAAGAATAAAGTGAGAACTTAAGGTGAGCTGCTAGTAAGCATCCACACTAGAGGAATGGAGAAATATACAATGGAAGACACAGCCAGGTGCTCATGGATCACACCTGTAATCCTAGCTATTCAGTATTGGGAAAATGGAGACGGAAAAGGAATAGGCAGGACTCGATCCTCAACAGGCAGGTGAGGACTGTTTATTGAGGAACAGGGAGGGGTGCAGACTTTCCCGTGGAATTGGAGGTTGTGCCTGGGGACTGGGTTTTGGGGGTGGGCTTAACAAGGAAGTGGAAAACAGAAAATGGGTCATGGTCTCTTAGGAGCCCAGGACGATGTCCTTGGCCAGGCCGACAGTAGAATGCTTTGTCTGGGGTGAAGGGCTGTTGTCCCCTGGGGACCAAGGGTGGTGTCCTTGGCCACACACAGATTGGAATAACCTGCCTGTGGACAGCCTTATCATCAAGCTTGTTGTCTTTCTTCACCTTGGGAATGAGGCAGGAATCCATCCTTCACTCAGGAGGCTGAGATCTGAGGATCGTGGTGGTTGGAAACCAGCCCAGGTGAAAACTCCCTGTGAGATTCTTATCTCCAATTAACCACTCAAAAACCAAACGTGGGGCTGTGGCTCTAAGTGGTAGAGCACTAGCCTTAAGCAAAAGAGCTTAGGGACAGCAGCCATGCCCTGAGTTCAAGTCACACAACTGACAAAAAATAAAATGAAATGGAAATCATGAAATGGCACAACTTCTGTGTGTGTGTGTGTGTGTGTGTGTGTGTGTGTGTGTGTGTGCGCGCGCGCGCCCAGAACTGGCAAAAAATAAAATAAAATCTCATGGACTTTCTTGCTTGGGCTGGCTTTGAACTATAACATGGCTGCGGTTCCTCCAGAGTTAGTGATCCAAGAGACCAAGGCAGAAGTCAAACATTGTCATCTCTGCCATCCTCTATTTGTCACATAGACTAGCCCCTGTTCCTGTGGAGAGAGAAAAGGGTGTGAAAGGGCAAAAATGATCAGGAAGTGAGGGTCACTGGGCACCATCTTGGTAGCTGCCCATCCACCCCAGGTCAGCCCACGATTCCCAAGAGTGGAGAAACAGACATTATCTGTGGATGAGAGAAATGGCCAGGACTGTGTGGCCATTTGGGTCATCTGTAAGTCATCATAGCTAGATTGAGACACTTAGTAGAGAACAGTCATGGAGGACCATATGGAAAAGTAGTGGCAGAGGATGGATGTGTCAACCATTTTTATTACATCAATGGCAAGTTAGGCTAAGCTTAACAACATGTTAAAGAAACCCTTTAAGCTTTAAAAAGTTCTAAAGTGGGCTGGGGATATGGCCTAGTGGCAAGAGAGCTTGCCTCATATACATGAGGCCCTGGGTTCGATTCCCCAGCACCCACATATACAGAAAACGGCCAGAAGTGGCGCTGTGGCTCAAGTGGCAGAGTGCTAGCCTTGAGCAAAAGGAAGCCAGGGACAGTGCTCAGGCCCTGAGTCCAAGGCCCAGGACTGGCCAAAAAAAAAAAAAAAAAAAAAAAAAAAAAAAAAAGTTCTAAAGTTAGGCTAACTTTATTTAAGAAGTTATTAAGCTGGGTGCTGGTAGCTCATGCCTATGACTAATTTAGCTAGTCAGGAGGCTGAGATATGAGGATCACAGTCTGAAGCCAAATCCTAGAGACTTATCTTTAATGAACCAGCAAAAAGCCAGAAGTGGAGTTGTGGCTTAAGTAGTAGAATGCCAGCCCTGAGAAAGGGGGGCTGGCACAAGTCCCCAGGTTCCAACTCCCAGCACTAGCACAACAAATAAAAAATAAATAAGAAGCAGGTTATATGCTCAAAGCCAGATGGCATGTGGCAAAACAAGAGTTAATCCTCAGACCCTTCTGACTGCAAGCCAAGCCTCTTCTTTGTCTTATGCTATATTGCTGCTCCTGTGGTACTATATTAAATTTTAAATAGAGAATACAAGATTATAAATAAGACAATCGCTGTGTAAAACTGCTTTCAAAAAGAACAAAGGAGCATACAAAATGTTGACAATTGCTAATAGGTTGGAAGAAAATGGACGTTTTCTTCCTTCTACATTTCTACAAAATATTCTAAAATGAGTGTCTATAACATTCATGAACTGAAAAACGTAAAGCCTTTCCTGCTGCAGTGGACAGATGGTTGTTGAGGGGTTAGAGGTGGGGGTGGAGCCCTCTGCCTGTGATTTGGTTCCTCTTCTGCTGAGTGGTACTTGCAATGTGTGGTTCTTCTGAAAGCCACGTCACTGTGAATTAGCTCACCTGTGCAAACATAGGTGAGGCATTAAAGGATGAGCTTCCTGGGGTGCGAGGGTGGGGGGGAGGGGAAGAGGGTGTGTTTCTGACACAAGGGGATGAGAAGAACAGATAATTTTCCCATGATTGATTCATGGATTGATGTGCTGAAGATGGAACCCAGGACTTCACAAATGCTAGCCAAGCGCTTTACCACTAAGCCACATTTCTAGCCCCTGTATTCCTGTGAGTATCAATCTATAATGTTATTTTCTGGCCCAAGGTCAAAGGGACTGTCTTTCCAATATGAGTTTATATAATGGAATAAATGAGTATTTGAAACAGATGATATCACAGCAGATAGAAGCTGACTGGTTATTCGAATAATTGGGTTCTTTGGGTTTCCTGCAGCCATGTGAATATGATTCTCTTTCCCTCTCTCCTTCTCTTTCTCTCCCTCTCTCCCTCTCCCTCTCTCTTCTTCTCCAGGACTCAAACTCACTATCTGACCCTTGCTGCTTTCACTCATTGGCTGGCACTCCACCACCTAAGCCTGAACCACTTTCCTCCTTTCTCTCCTATCTTTGAGGCTTAAGCCCATTGCTCCATTATCTTTCTGCATGGATCACATCCATGGCTGGTCATTTTCTCCAGAGTAGAAACAACAGCAACTATTGGCATTTGTTATATAAAGATGGTCTACTGAACCTTGCCCACACAGCTAACCTTGGGGTTGGAGGTGTGGCGCGGGTGGTTGAGCTCCAGCCAATGTGCAAAAATAAGCATCAGATAGCCAGTTTGAGTTCCTGGTCTCAGGCAGAGTGAGAAAAAAAGGAAGTAATATAAAACTCATCTTTATAATAACATAGAATGTGAATGTTCATCATTTATAGATTAGAGAACAGGGACTTGGGGGAGGGTGGTTTCAGGAACTTCTCCAAGGTCCTACAACTTGTAGAAGAAGATCCTAAGCCCAGGTCAAAATGGCCTCAAAGCCACTAGCCTAATACTTCCTCCCTAAAAAGAACATTGTAACATTGAAGAATATTGATAGCTTACATGCATCCATCCAAGCACTCTCTCTCCCTCTACCTCCCTCTTGGAGAGCCAGTCCCATGTGACAAAGAGTGAACAGCAAATTCTGGGTTGGTGTCAGGTCTCGGATGACTCTCCATAGAGAAACTAAGGAATGGGGAATCCTGGGAATTGAGCATCTTTAAAAACTCCACTCCTGGGGCTGGGAATGTGGCTTAGTGGTAGAGTGCTTACCCAGCATGCACAAAGCCCTGGTTTGATTCCTCAGCATCACTTAAATAGAAAAGGCCAGAAGTGGCGCTGTGGCTCAAGTGGTAGAATGCCAGCCTTGAGCAAAAAAGAAGCTCAGGGACAGTGCCCAGGCCCTGGGTTCAAGCCCCAGGACTGGCAAAAGAAACTCCACTTCTGTGGCTGTACTTGACTTTGTCACCTCTCAGGATTGTTAACCTCTGCTTCTGGGCCCTGGAGCCATCCATGCAACCCTAAAGCCCTGGTGCTGCCTCCCAAATGTGGCTCCCTGGGCTGTCCTGAAATCCCGTTCTCCACTGCCGCTCCCTTCCAGTTAGTCACTGTTTCCACACAAAGCCCCTTGGTTATCGCCTTCCTACCCACTCTCAAGAGGTGACTTTCCTTCCAACTTACAAGCTAAAAGCTAGACGCTACCAGGCCTGCGTTTCCTGTTTCCTGTCCCCCACCTATGAGTGAATCAGCACCCACACCCTTCCATATCCAGATGGAGCTTATCTGGGAAGCAGAAGAGAGGCCTTCTTGGCCCAGGGCCCTGGACCTCCTTGGCCCCTGACCCATCAAGTCTCCTGCTCAACTTCAAAATTCTTGTATTTCTTAGCTATTTTCCTCAGCCTGGCACTAAGAGAACCTCAGCACTTCTAACCCCAACTACTTTGCTTTTGCCTTTGACACCTAAAATCTCCTGATAGTTAACACTAATGAAATTGTGAGCTGCTTGGATGCTGGTAGCTCACACCTGTCATCCTAGCTACTAAGGAGGTTGAGATCTGAGGATCATGGTTCAAAGCCAGCCCCAGTGGAAAAGTCCCCATGAGACTCTGATCTCCAATTAGCCATTCAAAAACCAGAAGTGGAGCTGTGGCTCAAAGTGGTAGAGCCCTAGTCTTGAACAAGAGTTCAGGCACAGATCTCCAGCCCTGAGTTCAAGCCCTACGACTAGCTAAAACAACAACAACAATAAAAGCCCAAAGGATTTGGAATCTTAGAGCATTTGTATGTGTGTGTTCAGAGAGTCATGAGAAAATAAGGATGATTAAATATCATCACTGGGGATCACTTTTAGAGCTCGGGAAAGCTTAAGGGACAGCTGAAGTGTGGGTTGTAAGAGCCTGGGTTGAGGGTGAGGGTTGAGGATGGGGGAAGAAGCCAGAGTTCTAACTTCAGTTTCAATTTTTTTTCATGTCTTAAGATTCTACCCTAGCTAGAACATGTTAGAACATGTGCATACATATTTGGGGGACCAAGGGAGGAGTCTGAGTTGATATTTGAATTTAGTATCCTCATCTCTGACCTTTGTCTTAGGTCATGACAATGAGTCGGATACCAAGCTCTGAAATAATTCTTTTCATTTGTAAATTCAAAGTACATCTATGCTTCTAGATTCATTATGGGAAAACAACTTACTCATGATAAAGAAGTTTAAAATTAATTGACTATGCCTATAGCTGTACAGCACTGCCGAGAGCACTGCTTTTCTACATGGTGTAGTGATTGGCTGGGAACTGCAGCCCAGGGCCTCAGCACAGCACTAAGCGGCATATTGCATGTCTGAAGAATTTGAAGTATAATTTCTATGAAATGTCTGTCGTAATCATGCCATCAAAATGGAAGACCTCATAAATCAAGTGCTGGGGGTGTGGCTCAAGTGATAGAACAGTCTTCTTGGAAGTATGAGGCTCTGGTTTCAATTCTCAGAAGCATAATACATACATACATACACACATACACGTGCATATATATATTCATGAATACACACATACACACATGCATACACATACATGCATACACATGTGTACACATGCATGCATATATACATGTACGCATACACACATACATACATATATACATACAATTGAACCAGACAGCTATCGCATAAATTTTTCAGTTTATTTGACTTTCATGCCAGTCCAAGGAGACAGCATTTGTTATCCCATTTTATAGATGAACAATCTGAGACTCAAAAAGATATAATAACTTGTTCAAACCAAGGTCAAGTAGATAGTTTGAGCAGTGAGACCTCAACTCCAAAACCAGATTCCTATACTATATTTCCTTTTGGTATACATTTGTGGTATTTGCTTTTTGAAGTTATCCATCTTGTAACAAGACAGCATTTTGGCAGGCATGGAAGTAGAGCAGTTAGGAGAAACCTGGTCCTTAGGATCATGAATGCTGGTTCTTTCTTTAACTAGCCCTGCTATCTTAGACACATTGCCAATCCTCTGTGAGCTTCAGTGTCTGCACCTGCAACATGGAGAAAATAGCAATCATAGCTACCACACAATCATTGTAAGGTTTCAAAGAATTGCTTTGTGAAAAGGACTTGGCACAGTATATATATATGAAACATAGCAACCTCTTAATAGGTAGGATGCATTAGTGGTGTGTTATTATATGTTCCCTTGTTTTTCTTTTTCTTTGCTAGTCATGGGGCTTGAACTCAGGGCCTGGGCACTGTCCCTGAGCTCTTTTGCTCAAGACTAGCACTCTACCACATTGAGCCACAGCTCCACTTCCAGTTTTCTGGTGGTTAACTGTAGATAAGAGTCTCAGGGGTCCTTTCTTCCCAGGCTGGCTTTGAACTGTGATCTTCATATCTCAGCCTCCTGAGTAGCTAGGATTATAGGCATGAGCCACTGGCACCTGGCAAGGTGTAGCCCAGGCTGGTCTCCAACTTTTGATCCTCCTACCTCACCCTCCTCATTGAGCCACAGTGCAACTTCCGGCTTTTTCTGTTTATGTGGTACTGCGGAATGGAACCCAGGGCTTCATGCCTGCTAGGCAAGCACTCTACCGCTAAGCCACATTCCCAGCCTTTCTTATTTTTCAAAGCATCTAAATTCATTTTTTTTAAAAAAGGTCTCCTTTTAAGTGTTTATGGTGGATCTTCTTGCCCTTAATTTGAAGCCATGTCGATCCTTTGTTACTTAATTGAACATTTATGGAGGGCTAGGTATGGGCAGAGAGGGTGACCAGCACTCTGAGAGTTGTGCTGCCAGCTTTCAAGGGCATTTGCCAGGGTCTAGCACTAGGGCTACTTCCTCCTCTCCAATCCTCCAAATGGGGCTAGAGATTGTCTTCAAGCTGGCACTGATAACTTCCCTTGCTATATGTTTCCAGATACTCTTTTGTGTGTGTGCTTATTAACTTACTTTTTAAATTGATCTATTTGTATTTTGTTATTTTAATTAGGTGTACAGAGGGGTTTAATTCAACATACCAATTTTTTAGTACAATACAGCTCGATCAGTGTCACCCCCTTTCATCACTCTCTTCTTCCCTCCCCCATCTATCCCAACCCTATCCATCCCCTCAAGTTACTTGTCCAGGTATTCATAACTGGAACCCTCTCCTATTTGGACAAGAATTCCATTTTGTTTGGGGGCAACCATGGAGGCAAGCAGTGATTCCAAGCAGGGATGTCTGCTACCCAGAGACTCAACTCTGATGAGATCAATTAATCTGTGTGCAGTGTATCCACCCACTATCACAGCATAAAATGGCTTTACATGGAGAAGCCATTACAAGAGCTGGAAGCCTATGCTGGAGAGGTTTAGGTTAGAAGAGCATAACCTCCAAATCTAGGGCAGGACATCTGGGTCACATAGGTGTCTGGGGCACTGGGACAAGGAAGGAAATGTGGCCAGAAGGATGAGTAGAACTTCATGATGTTGGAATGTGTCACATGGCCCAGTAATGAAGATGAGCAAGGCTGTGTTTGCCATTAAGATATGTAGGCATTGTCTTACTCATTAGTCAGAGAACAAGACTGGCATCCTTCAGTTCTAAGCCTTAGGACTTCAATTTTTCGGTGGTTGCTTCTTTAAGCCCAGTGCCCTTCTAAATTCAGTTAGCATGACTCCTTTGGGAAATGGTTTTATTTCTCAGCAAGTGATCTTGAACCTTACTAGCAAGACTCCCAACCACATTACTAATTTTGAGGCTTTATTTTTTGACAACTGAACTTGAATTTTACAGATTATGATAGACTTGGAATACATACCTTGAACTCTTGGAGCAGCAGCTTTTGAGAATCACCCGACGCAGAGGAGTTGAAATGTGAACGCTAGTTTCCCCAGGCCCACCCAGACTTAGTGAATTAGAGACTTCCTTTCCTGTGGGACTGAAGAGTCTGTACGTTAAATTCTTCTAAGATGTTCTGATGCTGTTGTTTGGGATCTACTGAGGTAGAGGCAATGCAGATAAACAGAGGGCATTCTCATGGTGGACCAGTGTCCTGTGCCCAAACTTCTTGTTAACCCAGGTTCACAGGTGATAAAGGTAAAATGGACATCTCTGCCACAGGAAACTCATCATAAGTGAACATTCACTTCTAGAACTCATTTTTGTTTTCTGGGCCTCAGATACTGTCTCTTTAAAATGAGCTCTAGGGGCTGGAATAGTGGTAGAGTGCTTGCCTTGCATGCATGAAGCCCTGGGTTCCATTCCTCAGTACCATATAAAAAGAAAAAGTTGGAAGTGGTACTGTGGTAGAGTGTTAGGATTGAGCAAAAAGAAGCCAGGGACAGTGCTCAGGCCCTGAGTCCAAGCCTCAGGACTGGCAACATACGTACATATATACATACATACATACATACATACTTACATACATAGAATGAGCTCTAAATACCAGCAACAATCATTTTATCATTTTGGGATTGGATGTACTGTACAGGTGTGGTAGGCCTATGTGTGATGGGGATGGAACCTAGAGCCTACCTGCATGCTAAGCAAGTGTTCTACCACAGAACTATACCTCCAGCCTGAAATTTTGCTTTTCTTCCTTTCTCTTTTCCTTCCTTCCTTCCTTCCTTCCTTCCTTCCTTCCTTCCTTCCTTCCTTCCTTCCTTCCTTCCTTCCTTCCTTCCTTCCTTCCTTCCTTCCTTCCTTCCTTCCTTCCTTCCTTCCTTCCTTCCTTCCTTCCTTCCTTCCTTCCTTCCTTCCTTCCTTCCTTCCTTCCTTCCTTCCCAATACTGGGGCTTGAACTCAGGGCCTGAGCACTGTCCATGATCTTCTTTTGTTCAAGGCTAGCATTCTACCACTTGAGCCACAGTACCACTTTTAGCTTTTTCTGTTTATGTGGTACTGAGGAATGGAAACCAGGGCTTTATGCATGCTAGGCAAGCACTCTACCACTGAGCCACATTCTCAGCCTGGAGTTTACTTTTCAAAGCCAATTTCTGAAACTGGACAGGGATAGATAGATATGTCTGACAATCCTCTAAAACCCTAAATTCTAACCGGCCATGACCCCATGTAATCTCAACTATGGGAAAACAGAGACAGGAGGATAGTCAAGGCTAGCTTATGCTATGTCGAGAGACCTTCTCTCAATAAGAACAGCAAAAAGAAAACCAATCCCAAAGCAACTGAAACCCCATATTCGAGTGCATTTGCCCAGCCAGCAAGACATCTGATTCTTGTAGCCTCAGTTTCCTTCAGAGGCACTAGTTGCCAGGATGCAAGAAAAATAAATCTTTTAACTGTATTTTTTATTTTTTTGTCTTTTCTTTTTTGGTGCTGGGGATCGAACCTAGGACGTTGCACTTGCTAGGCAACTGCTTTGCCACTGAGCTATATCCCAGCCTCTGAAAAATCTTAAAAATGCAAAAAAGCGGGGCTGGGAATGTGGCTTAGCGGTGGAGTGCTTGCCTAGCACGCATGAATCCCTGGGTTCGATTCCTCAGCACCACATACACAGAAAAAGCCAAAAGTGGCGCTGTGGCTCAAGAGGAAGAGTGCTAGCCTTGTGCAAAAAGAAGCCAAGGACAGTGCTCAGGCCTTGAGTCCCAAGCCTCAAAACTGGCAAAAAAACAACAACAACAACGCAAAGAGCTGGGGAAAGCGTTGCAGTTAACCCTAAGAGAAAGAACCCTTTACCCCTCCCACCCTGGCTCTCCTATCAGCGGCCCCTTTAACAGCCCGGATTAATCGCCGGCACATTTCCGCGTCCGCTCCACGGCGCGGGGTAGGGGCTCGATTGGTCGCGCCTGGCGCGCGGCTGGCTCCGCCCCCGTCGCTCCCTGGTTGGCGGCCGCTGCCGCTGCCGCGGGCGCGGGGCGGGTCCCGCGGCGGGGCGGGGCAGCCGGTGCCCGAGGGCGGGCGGGCGGCGGGACCGCGACCCGAGCTGGAGCTGGAGCTGAAGCCGTAGCCGGAGCCGGAGTCGCGGTGACCGCGGAGCACGGGCGCCGGCGCAGTACCATGAAGCAGCCAGCGGATTCGGGGTGAGCGCTCCGGGCTGGGAAGGACGGTAGAGGGAGAAGCCCACGGGGAAGGCCCGGTCCGGGGCCGGTCGTCTCCACAGGTCTCGGGTGCCGGCGGGGTACCGCAGCCGTTGGCGCGGCCGGGGCGCTGGGTTGGCTCCCCAGGTCTCTGGCCGCGGCCCTGGCAAGGACAGCGGCGCCGGCCGCGACGTCCCCAGCCAGCCTTCCCCTGCCCGGGGCGGGGGGGGCAGGTTGGACCGGACCCGAGTACCAGTCCGGCCCGCCGGCTGTCCTGAGCTTGCCGCCCTGGGGCTCCGGGTTCGACCCCCGGACCGGGAGGCGGCACTTTCGTGAAGGGTTCCGGGGTTCCCGCTGCTCCCCTCACCCACGTCGGAAGTGGAGAGCCGCAGTTACTTTCCGTCGGGTCTGTCAGAGGTGCGGTGCGCCTCGCTTGTTTTCCTCTAACTCCCGGCCAACGCGGGCGGCCCGGTGGGGGTGTGGGGTGGCGGGTGCGTCCCGAGGGAGGCGGCGGCGCGCCGACACCCCGGGGGATCGGAAGGTGAACAAGTGACTTTGGGCCGAGGCCTAACGCCGGCCGTGACGGTGGCGGCGGCCGTCGGAACGCTGGGACCCGAGGAGGAACCTGACAGCCGGCGTCCACTGCACCACGCGTAGCCACCTCGCGCGGGATTTGGTCGGTGCTTGGGAGTTTGCCCCACTGAAAACTTAGCCTTTTCCCCGGGGTTGCTGGATACTTGAAGTCATCGGTTGTTATGGTTACAGGGCATCCATCAACTATAAGGGCCAAAGTCCGTTAACACCCTCTAGAGAGCGGTGGGATACTTTGTCACTAGTTGTTTTGTTTTGTTTTAATTTAAAAATTTTTTAAATACATGCCACTTATGGAGGATGGACACCCTCCACCCCCCCCTTTTTTTTAAAAAAAGAGTTGAAGGGAAAGTCTGGACTCCTAGAAAGTAGGGGATGCTGTAGGCTTGTTTGAAGTCTAGCACTATCCTGCATTGGAAGAAATGCATGCTTTATGTGTTTTGGTGATTCTCATCTGGGATGTAGAGGCCATGGCTTGAGGGGCCAGGGATAAGCTGGTGAGAAGCGGTTGGTAATTAAAGGAGAATAGAGAGACAAGTGATCCTTGACTTCTGGGGTAGGGACAGTTTTGTGAGTTTGGGAGCATCTTAACACAGGAGTGTGAAACTGCCATTTCTGTTCTTTTCTTACCCAACCCTTAAACTGTTTCATCTTCTTTCAGATTCTTTGAGAAATTGGTAGTTGATCTGAATTTATGGAAAACCAGTAAGCTTCCTGAGGTGATGAGAACGGAGTCATGTTTTTGCTGGTGTCTTCTAAGCCCCTCCTGGGAGTGACAGTGAAGACTTGGAAAGTGGGATGGGGGGGGGGAGCTGCGGCTGGAACTGCATCTACTGAGCGCCTTTATCTTCAGGAATAGGTGCAGTACCTGAGATGAGGAAGATGATTCAGATCAGAGCAGTGTGTGGAAGCTGAGTCCACTGACAAGTAATCTAAGGGCTAGGCCCTCTGAGGAGGAGGGAAAAGTTGAGTGACTTGGATTAAGTGCTGGAAGTTTGAAGAGGGAATAGAATGTCATTATGTGAGAGATTATTGAACTTAACATATGGCAGTGTACAGTGTTTATTGTTAGGGATTGAGTTGTTAGGATGCTGCAGAATGTTCCAAGCAGTATCAGGAAAGAACAGGCTTTTAGATAGAATAACTGTGCTGGATGTTATGGACAAAGAGAAATTGCCTAGAGTCAAGAAATATTTATTAAACAAGATTATAGTGAGAATGTGGTTTGCCCGAAGGTGCCAAGCATTAGGGGGGAAAGAAATTCAATCTACATGCCAAAAGACGGGATTCCCTTCTGGTCAATAGCTCCTAGTTTCTGAAGCTCCTAAGAAAGAGGAGGAAGTGAACAGAATGTTACTTAATGTAAAAGTGGAGAGGAGTGATAGAAAAATTCTTCCTACTGTAGATTACTTTGGCATCAAAACAAATTAGAAAAGATAAGTTTATTTTTTGGTGCCAGTCCTGGGGCTCAAACTTAGCACCTGGGAGTTGTCTCAGAGCTTTTTTTTGCTAAAGGCTAGCAGCGCTCTATTACCTGAGCCACATCTCTACTTCCAGCTTTTTTTGGTAATTAACTGGAGATAACAGTGTATAAGACTTTTCCTGCTTATGCTGGCTTCCAAATGCTTTCCTCAGATCTCAGCCTGCTGACTAGCTAGGATTACAGCTGTGAGTCACTGGCACCTGGCCTTGCAAAGAATAGTTTTTATGTTAGGCTTAGTATAAAACTTTTCATCCCCTAGGTGCCGGTGTTTCAAGCCTGTAATCTCAGCTACTCTGGAGTCTGAGATCTGAGGATTGTGAAGTTTGAAGCCAGCCAGCACACAAGCCACAAGCCACAAGAGTCTTACCTCCAATTAACCACCAGAAAACCAGAGATGGCACTGTGGCTTAAAGTGGTAGAGTGCTAGACTTGAGTGAAAAAACTCAGAGACAGTGCTCAGGCCCCACCAAAACAAACCAGCTTTTTATCCTAATGCCTATTGGCTACTGCTTGCCTTCTTCCCTCCCTCCCTTCCTTCCTCCCTCCCTCCCTCCCTCCCTTCCTTCCTTCCTTCCTTCCTTCCTTCCTTCCTTCCTTCCTTCCTTCCTTCCTTCCCTTCCTCCCTCTCTCCCTTCCTTCCTTCCTTCCTTCCTTCCTTCCTTCCTTGCTCCCCCCTCCCCCACACCTTTTCTCTCTTTCTTGGTGGTTTTGGAGTTTGAACTGAGGGCCTTTGGAACTCTTTCTGGGCTTTCTTTGCTCCCAGCTGGTGCTTTTACCACTTAAGTCATGCCTGCAGTCCTGGCCAATGTTTTTAATGATAAATGCCTGTTCTTTTATTCAATTCATTTATTCAAAAGTTAGGAAATTCTTTAAAGGAACATACTGCCCCTGACTTCCAAGTAGCTGCAGATGCAGGTCATTTTCTTTCCATGGATATCTATCCCAGGCTTTTTTTCTTCTATCTAATCCTTAATATCATCTGAGGGGTCCCACTTGGAAGTTGTTAAGGTCAAGGGAATGTTGGATCTTTGATTCTATCCCAAAGGAGAAGGTGATTAGCAGATAAGAAGGCATTGTTCCAGCTCTGACAGGTACCATGTCTTACCCTTTGTGTCCTCTCCCAGTCTACAGCAGCCTCTGAGGGTGGTGGCGATCTAAAGTTTTTATAGAAGAAACTGAGGCCCAGAGTTGTTCAGTTAATTGCCTATGGTAACAAGCTGATTAAATGTAGAGGGGGAATTTCAGTTTACAGCTTTCTAATTCCAAAATGTGTCGTGTCCCCCCCTCCCCCCATTGGAACGTGTTACTTTTCCCAGCAGTAGAATTGAGTTCATAAGAGATAATTTAGCCAAGTGTCCACTTGACCGGGCTTCTATGACTGATCAGATTCAGAGATGTTCACAGAATTTTTCATTAATGAGCTATATTGCTGTGGTGGAGACAAGTTAGCTGGTGTCCTTCCTCTCTGCCAGGTGCAGTTTCAGGTAATCCACGTGGCCCTTGGGAAATCCTTGTTTGCTGCCATGCAAAGTTCACCACGTTTACTAGATCTGAGTCCTAGCAGCTCTGTTACCTTGGGTAAATCCCTTTAAAGTGGGCACAATATTCAACAATGCCAAGATAGCCAAGTGCTGGTGGCCCATGCCTGTTATCCTAGCTACTCAGGAAGCTGAGATCTGAGGATTATGGTTTGAAGCCAGCTCGGGCAGGAAAGTCTGTGGGAGTCTTACTTCAGTTAACCACCGAAAAGCCAGAGGTGGAGCTGTGGCTCAAGTGGTAGAACACTAGCCTTGAGCCGTAAAAAAAAGGTCAGGGACAGCTCCCAGGCTCTGAGTTCAGGTCTCAAGACTAGAACAAAAACAAAGCAACAAAGAAATCCCAACTTAACAGCCTGTGAAGGTATTACATAGTTTGCAGTGGTTTCCTTCTTTGGGTACGTAATACAGTGGTATCATCTAGTTAGTGAGCTTAGGTTTGATGGCTTGTAGCATATTATATATACATAATTGTGGGGATTAAATGAGGTCACTCATGGCTCTGATTTACCGAGCACCTAGTTAAACAGCTGATGTTGTCAAATGACAGACTGACTGGTTAATCGTAGGTGGCTCTGGGGAGCATTTCATAAGCTTTGTCAATTGGAGCCTAGGCAGTAATCCACAATCTGTGGACTGGAGGATGAGTTTCTCGTTTGCCTGGAGCACTGTCCTATGGCTGACTCTTGTCCCCATGAGAAGCATTAACTTCAGGAGCTAATGAGCCATGGACAGACAGCTCCCTTTGTCCTGTTTGTTCATTAAGGTCTTGTCAGCTTTAGAGCCCAAGTTTAAGATAAATATCAGCATTAAGAGACTAGAAATGTGCTGATGGTGAATATTCTTACATGTGAGTTTTTTTTTTTTTGCCAGTCCTGGGCCTTGGACTCAGGGCCTGAGCACTGTCCCTGGCTTCTTTTTACTCAAGGCTAGCACTCTGCCACTTGAGCCACAGCGCCACTTCTGGCCATTTTCATATATGTGGTGCTGGGGAATTGAACCCAGGGCCTCATGTATACGAGGCAAGCACTCTTGCCACTAGGCCATATTCCCAGCCCTTACGTGTGAGTTTTAAAGTGATTCCCGTTGTATTAAAATTCTGTGTTGCTCTTTTCAAACTCTGCCTTATAATGCTTACTTGCATTGTGTGAACCTTCCATGAGGAACTTAAAGAGAGGGCTGCCTGGAGGGAGGTCACAATATAGAAGGCTTTGTCTCTAGAGGCAAAGAGAACCCTGGCCATAGTCCCAGTGTTTACCTGTTCTCTCCAGGTTCCTGTGCACATTATTTCATCACTCTGAGTCATTTTGGTTGTCCCTCACCCCCTACACAGTCTCATAGATTTGAGTTTATGAATCTAAGAATATGAGATACTAAATGGTTACAAGGCAATGACTTCATTCAGGACTTTTAGCCTCTCATTTGTGTATTTGTGATAGTGCTTAGGGAAGCAGATGATAACAGCATGATTAGCTGTCACTTACAGAGATGTGTGCCAGGTACTGCCTCTACTTCTAAGCTTCATAATACACAATGGGTAACAGATAGTTATGAACTTTATGTATATGCGTTTGGCAGTGCTGGGGATAGACGCATTGCAAGGCAAGCACTCAGTCACGGAACGGCATCCCCAGCCTTGTTAGGGATTTTAGCTTAAGATGAGGAAACAGAGGTTTATTACATGGCAAAATGAAGGGTTTGTAGATGGGGCTAAATCTCAAATTTACACTGTTCTGTTGTTTTTTGTTTTGTGTATTACTGGGGTTTGAACTCAGGGCTTCACTTAGCTTTTTTTTTTGCTCAGGGCTGACATTCTACTACTTGAGCCATGCTTCTGTTTCCAGCTTTTTGTTGATTAATTGGTGAATAAGAGTCTCAGATTTGTCTGCCTGGGCTGGCTTCAAACTGAGTGAATCCATCACTCAGCCCTAGTGTGAGTTTTATGGTTGTTGCAGGTGGGTCGTTCCTGATTTTTCCTGCAGTGTAGTGTAAGCCATGTCCTACCACTGAACTATGTATATCCCTAGCCTTTCTGCCTCATTTTGGAACCCTCTTAAGCCACATACCACTCTGAGATTTCCCAGACTAACAAGGAAGAGTCAAGACGAATGTGGTGGTACGTATCTGTAATTTCAACTATTGGGGAGGCAAAGACAAGAGAATCATAACTTGAAGAGGAGTTCTAGGCCAGCTCAAGAAAAGTAAAATAAAAGAGGAGATGTCATTAGCCAGTGGCTCTTGCCTGTACTCCTGGCTACTCAAGAGGCTAAGATCTAAGGATCATGGTTCAAAGCCAGCCAGGGCAGGAAAGTCTGTGAGACTCTTACCTCCAATTAATCACCAAGAATCCTGAAATGGAGCTGTGGGACAAGTAGTAGAATGCTAGCCTTGAGTGAAGAAGCCTAGGCTCTGAGTTCAATTCCCACAACCAGCACAAAAAATAATAAATACATACATAAGTAAATAAAGGAGAAGGGAGGAAGGGCTCAAATGGTAGAGGGCTTTAGATAGCGAGCTTGAGGCTCTCACCATTCAGGCAAAAAAAAAAAAAGTCTCCTGCTTCTTTGAGATCACACATTTCAAGTCTATTATTATATACCAACACCTTTTAAATCCTGAGTGAACTGGGGGAACTTGGCTAAGCCTAAAGAATAACTCCTATGGTAGGTATACTAGACTTGAGTCCTTGAAAGGAATGTTTTTTTCTTTAGTGAACAAAAGCCATCGACAGGGTCACTATGCCTCGAATAGACTATTAAGAGAAGAACGTGCCCTTTCCTGTGCAAGCTCATAGGCCAGGAAACCTGGGTGCTTTAAAGCAGTGAGGTAACCTTTGTTGGATTGCCTGAAATATTGGTTCTAAGGGCTTTCCCCTAAGAAGATTATTGGAACTGAGGCATCCAGTGTCTTCTTGGTTTAGTTTCATAGTTGAGAATGGTACAGGGCAAGAGGAGCTGTCCTGTCAAACCATTCTATAGGATTTGAGATCAAAAGTACCGTTTCCCCCCCCCCCCCATTGGATTGCTTCTGAAAGTAACCTTTCAGAGTCATACTATCTGGTTTATAAGAGTTTCATTGCTCTTTTGCTATATTGAAAGCTGACATAAACTGGCTTGTTTTCCTGTCCAATTTTTAATCCTTTCTTAAACCTAATGCTGTTTTAAAAATATTATTCCTAATGAAATTGTATTTATTATTTTAGACTTAAAGTAGAAAATTAAAATTTTCTTTACCTGAACTGACTAGCTAATGCTTGTCAGTCACTCACCAAGCATTTGAGCATTTCCTGGAGCCAAGCATTGTGCTTGGCACTGGAAATCCCATGGGAAGCAAAATAGATGTGTGGTCCTTGCCTGCACACAGTACCTTGCCTAGCCTAGACAATAAATAAGCCAACTGATAAATGGTACCGAGGAAGTCTAAGGAAAGGAGTCATCAGCTCCTTGAGTGACCTTGGGTAGTTTCTTAACCGTGAATGCATCAGTTGCCTACCTCTGAGTGGCTGTGAGGATTGACTACACCCTGAGAGCAGTGCCTGGCAACCACAAAAGATCACTGGGAAAGGATTTGTTGATTCTCAGGGCTGTGGGGTATCTGATCTAGAATGAGTGAGTTTTCGTTTGCAGTCTCCATTTCTTATCAACCAAGAAATAGAGTTACTGGGTTGAAGGTACAGGCAGATGGCTGATGTTCCTGTCTTCTGGAGCTATTCTCAGGAAACTTTGTGTAGAAGTTTCTGCAATGCACCTGCTGCTGGTAAGAGTGAACCCCACCAGTAAGAGTCTCTGCAGAAGGCTCAGCACTCAGTATGGAGCTGGGTGGATTGTGTCTTCTTTAGTGCTTAGATGTGGGAAGCAGATTTTGTCTTTTGTTTTTTGGGTTTTCTTTTTTTTTGGTTAACTGGAACTAGATCTGGTTCTGGTGGCTCATGCTGTGATTCTAGACACTAAGGAGACAGAGATAGGATTGAGGTTCAGAGCCAGCCTGAGCACAAAATCCCATAGGACTCATCTCCATGACCAACTAAAAGCTAGGCTGGAGGCATGACTCAAGTGGTAGAGTGTCATCTGTGAGCGAGAAAGCTGATCAAATGTAAGAGGTGGCATTGATCATGATGCATTTATGCTCATAAACTATCATGTTGAACCAGCCTTGCATCTCTGGGATAAAACCTATTTGATCATTAATGTATGATATTTTTTATTAGTTGCTCAATTCCATTGGCTACTATTTTATTGAAGAGCTTTGTGTCTGTGTTCATCAGAGAGATTAGTTGATTTCCAACCTCTTTGTACAACTAAAGGTCATAAAACTTAAATAAATAATAAATGGATAAGGGGAAGAAAAACAAAAAAAAATGCTGAGCAATTGCACAAGGCCCCAAATCTAAGCCCCAATATCAGAAAAAAAGAAAGGAAGAAAAAAAAAAAGAAAAAGTCAGAAACCAGTGGCCTTGTCTCTGAGAAGTGTTGACTCTGAGGTGCTGTGTGCACAGCACCTGCCTGGACCCCATCTCTTGACAGGATCTGGTGCAGTGTTTTCATATGCAGCAAGACAACTAGATCTTGGCATTTACACTGGGGAAAATTTCATGAACGGGTTGCTTTGGTTCTTTGTCCAGGCTTGGGATTCTCAGTACTAAATAATGAGAACCTGTCCATATTCAAGTTTATGATTATCCCAGGAAGTGTTTATTAGATATGGTTAGATTTGTATATAATTACATTTGGTTTTTTTTTCTGGTCAGTCATGGGGCTTGAACTCTGGGCCTAGGCCCTGTCTCTGAACTCTTCAGCTCAAGGCTAGCTAGCACTCTACCACTTGAACCACAGCACCACTTCTGGTTTTCTGGTAGTTATTTGGAGATAAGAGTCTCATGGACTTTCTTGCCCAGGCGGGCTTTGAACCACCATCCTCAGATCTCAGCCTCCTGAGTAGCTAGGATTACAGGTGTGAGCCACTGGCTCAGACCTTATGCATCTATCACTTTCAATAATTATCAACATTTAGCTAGTCTTGTTCAAGATAGTTTCATATTGAAGCATTTTAATGGATTTTCTGTTACAGGATAAATGTGTCTTTGAACTAAAAAATGTCATCTGGTAGATATGATCATAGAGGAAAAAAAGTCTGGTGTCTTGTGTAATTATAGGGCTGGTGTTAGGTAGTTGAAATTTAGAATCTGAAGTGAGCATTTCTTAGAAGCCCCTCATAGGAAAAGTAGGCATAAAGACTAGAGTACTTTCAAGCTTATCAGTTAATCTGTATGCTTATAAAAGATCAGTTGTATTGGACAGTATGTAAAGTACATTTAAAAATATGGTAGTCTTTATAATGACTGATACAATTATAGTTCCTTTCTTGCATAAATTTCAAGTGAATTTTATGCAAAGCTCAAACTGTGAAATATTAAAAAGCAGTTTTAGTGGTATTATAATGACCACTTATAAAACCAAAGAGGGCAGAAGTTGAAAGTCTCTATAAATTAAACTTCTATTTTTGTTTTTTAAAAGAGAAATTCAAATCAAATGTGCAAAGACCTTTGTGGCAGTGCCTTCTGCAGGTCATTATCCAACAGACCTTGTTATAATGTTGGAAATGTTCTAGATTTGTGCTTTGTGGTATGGTAATCACAGATGACTAATGAATATTTAAACTGAAGCTTTAATTATTTTAATTTTTGTATTTTGTGCCAGTACTAGGGCTTGAGCTCAGGACCACATGCTCTTGCTTAGTTTTTTCCATTTAAGGCCAATACTTTACCACTTGAACCACATCTCTACATCCTGCTGGTTAGTTGAAGGTAAGAGTCTCTCCAATTTCTTTGCCCTGGCTGGCTTTGAACCTTCATATCTTAGCTTCCTAAATAGCTAGGATTACAGTCATGAGCCACTGGTGACCAGCTATATTTTTCCTAATTTTAATTTGAATAGCTCTATGTGGCCATGTTGGACAAAATGGGCCCAGAATTTAAAACCAGGAATCTCAATGATAGGATAGAACCAGCAGAAATTGTTTGAAGCTATGAGGCTGCCTGAGCTCAGAATCTTAGGAAATGAGAGTACTGTCTCTGAGAGATGGAGGGCTGGCTGTCCAAGTGGCTTGTCTGAAGGTTCCAGGAGGCAGCCTTGGTAGTTGTTACTGCCAGGAGGATTTGGAGGCTACTCTGGATAGTATCAGAAGTTTGGAGGTGACAGCTGCAGAGATTTGACTGTCTTGGTCAATTTTTTAACTTGTTTATTTGAGATGAGTCTTACTGTAGCCCAGGCTCCCTTCACACTCTGATCTTCCTGTCTCAAACTTCCAAGTACTGGGAGTATAAGCATACACCACCTCACCTGCTTCTTGTTTACTCTTTGTTTTTTGCCATCTCAGGGCTTGAACTCAGGGCCTGAGCACTGTCCCTGGCTTCTTTTTGCTCAAGGCTAGCACTTTACCACTTGAGCCACAGGGCTACTTCCAGCTTTTTCTATATACGTGGTGCTGCGGAATCGAACCTCATATACAGGGCTTCCTGTATATGAGGTCAGAACTTTACCACTAGGCCATATTCCCCGTCCCTCTTGGTTACTCTTTTTTTTTTTTTTTTTTTTTTTTTCCTGCCAGTCGTGGGCCTTGGACTCAGGGCCTGAGCACAGTCCCTGGCTTCTTCCCGCTCAAGGCTAGCACTCTGCCACTTGAGCCACAGCGCCACTTCTGGCCGTTTTCTGTATATGTGGTGCTGGGGAATCGAACCTAGGGCCTCGTGTATCCGAGGCAGGCACTCTTGCCACTAGGCTATATCCCCAGCCCCCTCTTGGTTACTCTTTATCCCCATTGCATAGTAGATGCTTGATAAATAGTTTCGGTAAATTCTTATTTACCGAAGGGCTTTAAATGTATCTAGAAGTTCTGAAAAACAGGTACAGAGGGGAGCAGACCTATAAGCAGCAGAGTTTGTTCAGCTATGCCTTGTGCCAGAGGTCATTGACATTTCTCCTCACTGCACACCCAAACTGGGCCTTCTTTCCCTCCCCTTTGCCACTCCTGTACTAGTTGCTGTTGATCTTTACCTTGGATGGTTTTCTTCTCTGCAATTTCACTGCTACCACTCTTGTTAAGATAGTCATCTTTATCTTTTTCTTGGAAGACTGCAGCAGTTCCTTGCTGACTGTCCTACATCTACTTTCTGGTCTGGTCACTAAATGCAGGCAAAATGGTCTTTTGGGAGGGGGGTCGAGGGGCTTGAACTCTGGGCCTAGGCCCTGTCCCTGAGCTCTTTTTGCTCAAGGCTAGCTCTCTATCACCACTTGGGCCACAGCGTCACTTTAGGCTTTTTCTGTATATGTGATACCCAAAAATTGAACCCAGGGCATCGTGCATGCTAGGCAAGCAGTCTTAACAGTAGACCAAACTCCTGGCCCAGGCAGAATGGTCTTTAAAAAAATCATGTCATGTGGGCTACCGGTGGTTCACACCTATAATCCTAGCTACTTAGGAGGCTGAGATCTGAGGATGGCAATTCAAAGCCAGCCCAGGCAAGAAAGTCCGTGAGACTCTTATCTCCAAATAACCACCAGAAAACTAGAAGTGGCACCGTGGCTCAAAGTGGTAGAGCGCTAGCCTTGAGCTGAAGAGCTCAGGACAGTGCTCGGCCCAGAGTTCAAGCCCCACGACTGACCAAAAACAAAACAAACAAACAAAATCATGTCACATCATTGTGGAAACTCTATGAAGGCGTGTTGCTTTTGGGATATGATCACATTTTACACATGGCTTTGAACATGTGATCTAGCTCTCCTGCCTTTAAAAAAAGTTGTTTTTTTGGTGCCAGTCCTGAGTCTTGAACTCAGGGCCTGGGTGCTGTCCCTTGAGCTTTTGTGCTTATGGCTAGTGCTGTACCATTTGAGCCATAGCTCCATTTCCAGCTTTTTTGGTGCTTAATTGGAAATAGAGTCTCACAAACTTTCCTGCCTGAGCTAACTTTGAACCAGGATCCTCAGCTCTCAGCCTCCTGAGTAGATAGGATTATAGGTATGAGCCACCAGTTTCTGGACCTCCTCTCTCTCTCATCCTGGCTTAGTACATTCTAGCACATTGGCCACCTTTCCATCCTCAGTTGGAAGGGAGCTAGACCTTCCAGAAGCTGAAAGAACCCTCTGAGGGAGTCAGCCCTATCCCCGGCCCACCTCCCTTTTAAATCCTTGCCCTTTGTAGCATATATCACATCATGTATCACATATTCCTTAGTAGACAGTTTTCCCCTTCCTCCAGGAGATCTGTAGCCTTAATTTTATTTACCATTATGTATCCAGGACTTAGCATAGTATCTGCCCATTGCTCAGGCTTTGAAATATTTGTGAGTTAATGAATGAATGAGTATAGTACACTAGGAAACAAGGGGGGAAGGGGTGGAAACATGAAGAAAGTTCTTTTTTTTTTTTTTTTTTTGGCCGGTCCTGGGGCTTGGACTCAGGGCCTGAGCACTGTCCCTGGCTTCATTTTGCTCAAGGCTAGCACTCTGCCACTTGAGCCACAGCGCCACTTCTGGCCATTTTCTGTGTATGTGGTGCTGGGGAATCAAACCCAGGGCTTCATGTATAGGAGGCAAGCACTCTAGCCACTAGGCCATATCCCCAGCCCTTGAAGAAAGTTCTTTAAAACTTGAATTTATTGGGGAGGTTGAATAATTTTTAGAGTAGAATAACCCAGGAGGGGGAGGGGGAGCAAACAGCCACATGAATCTGTCACTGGTACTATGTAGGTTTTATATATATATATATATATATATATATATATATATATATATATATATAATCAAACTGAATTACAGAGAGGTTAGTTTCATACATTAGGCATTGGACACATTTCTTGTACTGTTTGTTGCCTCATCCCTCATTCCCCCCTCCCCCCACTATGTAGGTTTTTCAGGCAGCACTTTGACAGAACAGGTTCTGAGGAAACATTGTATCACCTTATTCCACACTTGAGAGATTTCTGCCTGCCAGTTTTAAGGATGGGATTTGAAACTGGCCTTTTCAGCTAGACAGACTTCCAGCCTCAGAGCCATCTCTCTGTGGCTGACTCATTGGAAGCATTGGCACTGGTTTGAGACCTTGGGGTTGGTGTTGGTGTCTTTCTGGTGTAGCTCGTAGTAGGGATTCTGCATGCTCAAATGTGAACCTCTCTCCTCTCCCTTATCTACCTCCCTTGCTCCTCAGCAAGACAGTGTGGATTGTTGTGTGTGTGTGGGAGGGGGGGGGGCTGTTCACCAAGTGTTTGCTTACAGCCTCTGGTACTACAAAAGAAACATACCTGTGGACACAAAGAATTGTGGTTTTGCCTTGGGGATAGGAGGTTTTCTGCCCCTGGGAGATTTCCTGTTGGAGTGAAGGAACAACTGTGCTGCCAGGGAGGAGACTTGGGCTCTTCAGGAACCTACTCCCAGATGAGCTGGAACACTTGTGGGTGTCCACAGATCATTGCCATGCAATAGGAAACAGGAGCAATGTAGCTCTTCTCTGTAACTTGGAAATTACGGATAGGAAGTAAAGGACTTGAGGCTAATGTGGTGGATAAATTTCTTTTACAACTTTTGTGATTGTGACTCTGAAAGAGAAAATTGTTATGAGATGTCACTAGTGGTGTTCTATATAATGGCTGAAGAGACTGGTTCCTCAGATCAGGGCATCTGATAGCCAGAGATGAGGCCAGGGTGGTGTGTATTCTGGGAGACCTGCAAGTCTGGTTAGGAAGGCTTTAAATTAGCCAGGCCCTGGTAGCTCACACATGTAATCCTAGTTACTCAGGAGGCTGAGTCTGAGAAACACTATTAAAAAGCAGTCTGGGCTGGAAACTCCATGAGATGTGTGTGTGTGTGTGTGTGTGTGTGTGTGTGTGTGTGTGTGTGTGTGTGTGTGTGTGTGTGTGTCTGTGTCTGTCTGTCTGTCTGTCTGTTGTGGGCCTTGAACTCTGGGCCTGGGCACTGTCCCTGAGCTCTTCAGCTCAAGGCTAGCACGCTACCACTTTGAGCGCTACTTCCGGTTTTCTGGTGGATAATTGGAGATAAGAGTCTCATAGACTTTCCTTCTCAGGCTGGCTTTGGACTGGGATCCTCAGATCTCAGCCTCCTAAACAGCTAGGATTATAAGGGTGAGCCACTGGAGCCGGCCGGCTCTTTGAGATTTTGATCTCCAATAAACTATAAAAATGCCAGAAATGGAGCTGTAGTTCCCGTGGTAAAGCACTAGCCTTGAGCAAAAGAAGCTCAGGGCCCAAGCTCAGAGTTCACTCCCTAGTACCTGCACCACCCCCTCCCCCCCAACCAAGAAAAGCCTTTAAGCTGCATAGAGAGAATAGTTAGGAAAATTGTAGACCCAGGCCATGAGGAGACCTTTGTAACTTAGCAGATGTCTTGGCACTGAAGTGGTGACCAGGAAAGACCTTTTGAGTGGAAACTGGCACAGAAGCCAGTTGAAAACACCCCTGAGGGAGGGACTTGGAATTTGCAAAGTCATGCCTGAGAGTGAACAGCTTGGGCTGCCTTGTGCTGGAAAGCTTGCAGCCCAGCTAAAGACAATCAGTATGATGGTAGTGTGGGAGTGAACTTAGCACTGGAGGTAGTGCCAAGAAGAATGGGTATATGTGGTCCCAAGACACTACTTTAGGGGCTGGGACAGGGACAGTGCTCAGGCCCTGAGTCCACGCCCTAGGACTGGCAACAAAAACAAAACAAATAAACCAAGACTCTAAGGTGCTCATTATGGGGCCTGATCATGGAAAACATTTCAGTTATGGAAAAGGCCCTAGATGGGGGTAACACTGTCTTCCTGCCAGTGAGGTGACAATGTTATTTTTCAGTTTTTAAACAGGTCCGCTACAAGTGTAGTTGACCATATAGATTTTTTTGTTTGTTTTGCTAGTCCTGGAGCTTGAACTCAGGGCCTGAGCACTGTCCCTGGCTTCTTTTTGCTCAAGGCTAGCACTCTACCACTTGAGTCACAGCGCCACTTCTGGCTTTTTCTATATACGTGGTGCTGAGGAATAGAACCCAGGACTTCATGTATACGAGGCAAGCACTCTACCATTAGGCCATATTCCCAGCCTTGACCATATAGATTTTTGTATAAGGTCAATTCTATTATTACAAATAGACTACATGCAAGTTCTGACTCTACATCTAAGAGCAGAGGGAGAAGTGTGTGTGTGTGTGTGTGTGTGTGTGTCTGCCTGTGTGTGTGTGTGTGTGTGTGTTGGACTTTATGATGCCAAATAGGAAAAAGCTAGTTGACAATGTGGACAGGATAAGACCCATTCAGAGCCTTTCAGAGAGCCAGGGACCTGTGACCATCTGGGAAACAGCATAAATGAGTGTTCCTGCAGGCTAATTTACTACTAAAGTTAGCTAAGCCAAACATTTCCTTCTGCCCTATGTTGTTTCTTTTTCTTTTTCTTTTCTTTTCTTTCTTTCTTTTTTGTTTTTTGGCCAGTCCTGGGCCTTGAACTCATGGCCTGAGCACTGTCCCTGGCTTCCTTTTGCTCAAGGCTAGCACTCTTCCACTTGAGCCACAGAGCCACTTCTGGCCATTTTCTATATATGTGGTGCTGGGAATCGAACCCAGGGCTTCATGTATATGAGGCAGGCTCTCTTGCCACTAGGCCATATTCACAGCCCCTATGTTGTTTCTTATGAAAATGATGGAAATGGCTGGGCACTGGTGGCTCATGCCTGTAACCCTAGCTACTAATGAAGCTGAGATCTGAGGATTGTGGTTCAAAGCCAAACTAGGCAGCAAAGTTTGTGGGATTTATTTCCAATTAACCACCGGGGGGGGGGGGGGAAGCAACAGAAAAATGAAAGTGGTACTGTGGCTCAAAGTGAGCTTTCAGGGACATTGTCTAGGCCTCAAGTTCAAGGCCCCTGACTGACAAAAAAAAAAAAAAGATGGAAATACTCCTCCCTTAAGCTACAACAGGAGCCATCTTGTTGCATATGCTTGGTAGACATGGCCTAATAAAAATATGTGTGTCCACAACTACTAATTTGGGGGAGGAGCTACTGGGGAGCAAAGCAGGGGCCTTGCACATACTAAATATGTGCTCCACCACTGAACTGTACCTGGTCCCAGCTACGCCTGATTTTACATACTCTTCAGGGTCTCACCTACCCCATACCCCTACAGAGTTCAGAGCAACTCCGGTACCTGTTTTATGAAACCTAGAGGGAGCCTTCCTTAGGGAAAGTTGAGCTGTTGCCTCAAGTTCAGAGGTGAGATTGAAGTGGATAATAAGTCAGAGTAGTAGAAAGCCCAGGGGAAAGGAGTTGGTTTTGCTTTAATTTCCCAGGGTAGGCCAAAATCTGTAGGGATAGATGGGTAGTATTCGATCCTGACAAGTAAGTTAATAGTAAAGTAGGAACATTAATTTTTTTTAAGGCTAAAAGTTCCAACAGAAATAACTATTGATCATGTTCTGAGCCAGAGACAAAATTCATTTGGTCGACCTAGCTTTTGTCTTAAGGACTGACTGTGATGGAGAGTGTGCTCATATGCAGCTTAATAGACTGAGAGAATTTTATTTCAGGAGATCTGATTTTGTGGTCCCAGAATCTTAGGGAAGGAAAAAAACACATCTGAGTAAGGTTTTAGTGTTTGGAAAGCAAGCATAGCACGTCCAGAGGCCCAAATTTTCTGGGGCAGATAGTCAAGAGGCCTTTCTTTCCAGAGAATTGTAGTGGATTTATAATGCAAGGGAGTTAATCTCAAGCATAAGTTAAAAAACAATATGTATTTTTTTGACCTACAGCTTTGAAAGAACCTTCCAGAAATTGCTGCTGTAACTGTTTATAAAGCATAGCTCTGCTGTGGCCAGATAAGCAGTTGAGCTCTTCTGTGATATCTGCAGAGTTGACCTATTCAGGTTCCTTTTGAGCCTGCAGGCCTGCTCATCTTGGTCTTCCTCCCAGTACTGCAGCTGGGCCACCCAGCCACATACTCCACCACTGAGCAAGTACACAGCAGGTGCCCTGTTGATTGGTTAATATTGAGTGACATGGATGATTTGTAGCAAGATTAGGAGAAAAGGTATTTTGGATCAATTTTTTTTCTATTTTAGGAACTCATCTATACAAATGCTTCAGTTGTTATTTACAAGTGGGAATGGGAAGATTCCATTTCCTAACATTGTAACAGTAAACACTAGGTTAGGAGGCATAGTAACTTGAGTTCATTCCTTTAGGTCTTCCTTCTTCAGAATACGGTACATGGCAGCATTTGAAAGTGTCATGTTTGGGCTGGGAATGTGAATTAGTGGTAGAGTACTTGCCTAGTATACGTGAAACCCTGGATTTGATTTCTCAAAGTACCACATAAACAGAGAAAAACAGAAATGAAGCTGTGGCTCAAGTGGTAGAGTGCTAGCTAGCCTTGAGCGAAAGAAGCTCAGGGACAGCCCAGGCCCTGAGCTCAAGCCCTAGGCCTGGCAAGACAAAAAGGAAGAAATTGTCATGCTATGTCTAGAGAAGCAAAGACTGCCAGACACATAGGAAGTCCCCAAACTGGTTTCAGACCTGGGTGTGCTTATGTAGACTTGTGCTTAACCTAGGAGGCTGAGCTAAGGATGGTTATAAGTTGAAGGCTATATACAATGAGACCCTAGCTCCAAACAAAAATATAGAATCCTCTTCTAACCACTGGCATGAGTTAGAGTTCTTCAATACTTGATAAAAGGCTTAAAAATAGATTATTCCTGCATTGAGTTAACATGGCTGGTTATGCAGTCTTCCCTGGAGAGTTCAGCAGATACTGCTGCTTAGGAGACAGTGGCTATGTTTGGGGACTGTCATTGGGCGGGCCCAGACTCTTGCAGTGGGACTCAGCTTTCTGTGAGTCTCTAAAATGAGATCCTTACTCATTTTGTCTGTTAGGAAAAGTCTTTGAAAAATCTTAAATATTTTAACCCTTTGAATAGGATTCAACATATAAGTTCTTAATTATAAAATGGTTAATTTGATTTTTTGCCCAAATTAATAGCTTGTAAATTGGTATGCTGATTTTTCTTCCCTTCTTTCTCCTCCCTCTAGTTCTTGAACTTTGTTTTCAGCTTTTTTGTTATTTCTTGAATGTCTAGTAACTGACTGTTTTCCCTTTATAATCTTGGTGAGGCTCTCTTCTGTCGTTTCCAAAATACTCAGAACCACACTACCATCCAGAGGATGGTAACGAACTCTTTATAACTAGGGTTTTTATCTTTGGAGATACAGAGGAAAGTCTGTCTTTAAAAAAAAAAAAAAGTGGTTTCAGGGCTGGGAATATGGCCTAGTGGCAAGAGTAAAGAAGCCAGGGACAGTGCTCAGTTCAAGCTCCAGGACTGGCAAAAAAAAAAAAAAGAAGTAAAATAAAATAAAATAAATGGTTTCAAGTAGTGTGGATATTTCTGTGGGTGTGCCTGTATGTGTGTGAAGCTTTCAAATAGCCCTCCAACAGCTCTGAACTCTCATCTGTCTCTTGGCTAAGCAGCTTCTGAAGCCAATGTTGGAGAATGGAAGGACCAGTTCCTAGTAGAGGAGGAGCACAAAAGACCAGTGAACAAACTGTAAGCTCCTGGTGGTGTGGATTTTCCCTGCTCATCTTAGGGGTGCTTGTCCCTGCACCCCTAAGATTCCTTCCCTCTGGACTAGCCCCCTTTCCCTCAGATCCTTAAATACTTAGTAGGAGAGCACTGTGTGAACTTGTCTTCTTAGCTAGGTCCTTGGGCCCCCAGATAATCTTTCCTTCCTTGTTTCCTTGACCTGTGGCCCATTTGCCTTTCTGACTTCTCACAAAGCCTCCCTTCATTTCCTTGGATTTGTGTCATGTTTTTCTTCCCTTTCTACCTTCTTATCTCCTCCTCCTTCCCTCCTTCATTCTGAGTTAATCTATGCACTGCCAATGGCTTTTCTGTTAGGTCTGGTAATACTTTTCTGGCATCAGGATTCCCTCTCCTCCCTCCTTCAAGATAGATGGGAGACCTGGAGGCTGGTCTTCAGCCTCGTGGCTCTGGTCCAGGGTTGATCCCACCCCTCTCTGGAATGCCTTGGGTTTTAGCTATTCCTTCCTGTTGTGGCAGGCAGCCTTTGGTCAGTCTGGGCCTCACATTTGCCATGGTGGATCATTGATCACCAACTTTTTCTTCTGGCTAGTAATAGGCATTATTGCAGCAGAACCTTTTTGGTAGATTTTTTTTGGGGGGTGGGGGGTTTGGTTGTGTGGCTTGAACACTGGGCCTGGGTGCTGTCCCTGAGCTCTTCAAGGCTAGCGCTCTACCACTTGAGCCATAGAACCTACTGGTGGCTAATTGGAGATAAGAGTCTCACAGCCTTTCCTGTCCAGGCTGGCTTTGAACCACGATCCTTAGATCTCAGCCTCCTGAGTAGCTAGGATTACTGGTGTGAGTCACTGACACCTGGCTCAGATTTTTTGAAGTTTATTTTTTGTGTGATTCTGTGAATCAAATTGAGGGTGTTGTGCATGTTACACAAATGGTCTACCACTGAGTTATACCTTTAGCCCATCAACATATTATAGCTAAAGGTCTTATGTTTTAGGCCATTTAAATTTCTTCCCTTCTGCTTTCTACCCCAGTGCCTTAGGGAGTCAGAGACCTAGCTCTGAAAGTGTTTGGAGAAAAAGCTTTTTCTCTTATTGCATCTGAGGATTTCCCAGAGCATTGACTATATAACCTTCACGTGAAGTGTACATGTGATCTGGGAGGCTCTGCTTAAGAAATTTGATCTCTTTGTTGGAGCCATCTCATGAGCTGGTAATGCAAGCTGTTGGTAATTACAGAAAACCTACCGTGAACTTCATCTAAAATGAATGAAGAGTCAGCACGGTGGATTTTAAATACAGTGGAGTAGCACTTGGCCCTCATTTGTTCCTGTGTAGATGACTTTTTGCTGTAATCTTCAGCTGGTCTTCCTTGGCTCCCTGTTACACCTGTGAGCTGCCTTCCCTCTGGTTTAGTTGGTTTATATTCCTATAGTACAGACTCATTTTAATGAGAAGGTTCCAAAACATGCACTGTATTCCAACATCAGATGTTAGAATGTGTTCCATGAGCACAGAATAGTGAAAGGTCCAGTATTTTTTTTTCTTCTCAAGAGACAGGGTCTTACTAAGTTGCTCAGGGTAACCTTGAATTCTTGGACTTAAGGAATCCTACCTTAGCCTCCTGACTACAAGCACATATATAGAACCATACTCATGTCCAGCTAGTACAGTGTATTTGGAAGAAAAGAAAACTTGGCAATGAAATGATTATAACATATTTGCTATTTCCTTCCTCCCTCCCTCCCTTCCTCATTGCCTGCCTGTGTGTGTGTACCTATGTGCGCACATGTGCCAATCCTAAGGCTTTAACTCAGGGCCTAGGCACTGTCCATGTGCATTTGTGCTCAAGGCTAGTGCTTTACCACATGAGCTCTATCTACTCCAGCATTTTGGTGGTTAATTGGAAATAAGAGTTTTATGGACGTTCCATGAGAGTTATGGATTGACTTTCAACCACAGTCCTCAGATCTCAGCCTCCTGAGTAGTTAGAATTACAGGCGTAGCTCAGGTTGGTTTTGATTCTTTTAAAGGAACATTATCTAGTACTTCACTCTGCATAAATGTCAGCATTTGAAGATCTCTATATCAGCATTCACATATGCCATAATGAATGGTTAAGGGTTTGTTTATTTATTTCAAGGTCTTGTTATGTAGCCCAGGGTGGCCTCAAATTTGTGACCTTGCCTTAGCCTCCCAAGTGCTGGGATTATGGATGTGAACCATCACACCCAGACGATTAAGGTATTTTGAAGCTAAAATTTTTACTGCTTTGATGACTTTGTAGGCACACCATTCCTTGATTTAGTAAGAATGATCTCTGCTCTGTATGTACTTTTGTGTGACTTGATAAAGAACTAGTTCATTTAAATAGATTTCAATTAGGATAATGAGTTTGAGACAGCTCACAGTGGCACATTTTTGAGACTCAAGATAGAATTGTCAAATTATAGTAAATAGAGCTAGAAATTATTTTGTAATTTTCTCAGCAGATTGTAATTTCTTCATCTAGTCATTCTGGAAATAATACTGTAAAGTACCTTTTCTTAAAACTGTGACCACTTTCCAAAAAGAATAGTATCTTTTGGTTCAGAGGAAATAGTGGGGGAAGATTGTCATCTAAGAGAACCAACAGAAATCTGTCATTTTCAGCCTCTCATTTATTGTACCTTTGGCCATGTTTTTGAACAAAAGCCTCAAATTGCCATGTGTGTGAAGAAAAGTATTAGTAATTTTGTGGACTTGGAATGAAAGTGAGCATTTCCGAATAACCAGGTCAATTTCTTCTATGGTTTGTAGAAGCAGAGAGTATGATCACAACTGGTGGAGATGGAGGTTTCATGTAATTTGTATGATATGTGAATTTTCATGCTTAGAGAAATACATAGAGAGTAAGAATTTGTTAAGACAGAATTAAAAAATGGGAGTGGGAATATAAGAAAGTATTCTTATAAGATATTAAAAAAAATTGAGTATCTGAGAGCTGGTTTATTGAGGGGGCCAGAGAACCATAAAACAGTGACTTAACAGGTTACATTTTGATGTAGAAATGCTCATTTGAAGAAAAAACTTGCCTGGGAGGACATCTTCTGTGGAGATGTGCCATGCATTTTGAGTGATACACTGAAGCATTGAAGACTCAACATTAATTTTGATCTTTCTTGAGAAACTGGATAAAATAATTTATCTCTGAGAAGAAAGGTTATTATGAGATGTCAAAACCTGCAGTGGGAAATGTCACTTTCATTGAATGGAAAGTAAATCTGAGCATCAAAATCCTGAGTAAAGCTGGGCCTACTTCCTCGTATTAGGCTCAAACTCTGAATTCAAGCTTTGAGCTTATCAATGGATTAATCATTGATAAAGTTAGAGGCCTTAGGATCTTGCACCTCTTAAGGCCCCACCTCTGAACACTGCTGTATCTGGAACTAAACCTTCAACACCTAAGCTTTTTTCCAGTGACACTTCATATCCAAACTAAAGGGTAGTTTGACTTGCAGCTTCTTTGGTGACATTGACTCATTTGAGACTGTGGGCACTACGAACTTGTTCTTCACAAAGGTGTGTTCTGATCAACTTTTACATGTACATAGAAGTTAGGAATCCTTGATTTAAAGTGATAAGCAAGGTTTTGACAATGGTAGGAGGACAGTTTGCTGCTGAGGAAGACCCCAGTTTTCATTAGAGGGCCGAAGTATTTGCCTGGGAATGTATTTATCTGAATGTATTTGCCTGGGTTGTTGATAGTCAGATTTTGCAGGAATGGAACCTATCAGACAAGCCTGAGGAGTGCTTCCAGAAAGTGCAACTCTCCACACATCTGAGGAGTTAGCTTCTTAGGACCCACCGTCAACTGCAAGTGTCTTTTTAAAGAAGACAGTTTTGTCCAAGGGCACAATACCAACTCTTTATTTCCATGGTTATTTATATGCTTCTCCCCACCCCAAACAGACTGATTACAACCCTTGACCTTGTGGTTAGACCCTGAAACTAACTTGTTAAATTGTGTTTTCTGTTATGAAAGAAGCATTGCATGCTTAGATTATGCATAAATACAATTTCAGAAGTCTCTTATTTGAGAATAAAACACATGGGTTTATGAAAAGTATCTTATACAAACTGTGTGTTAGATGTGTGTCCTCCTTTGCGTGTAGACTTCTCATGGGCTTGGAGTGGGGGGATTCTGGTACCCAGGCAGGCTCTGCAGCCACAGGGCTGGAGCCCAGTGTTTTTGTGGTTGGCAACAGCTCTTTGGTTTCCATTTCTGAAGCCAGGTAGGCAGAGGCCTGCAGAAGAGCCTAATAAAGATCTAAGATCAAGCTGGGCACCCATGGCTCACATCTATAATCCTAGCTACTCAGGAAGCTGAATTATGAGGATCAGGATTCAAAGCCAGCCTTCCAGAATAGTCCCTGTGAGATTTTTTTTTTTTTTTTTTTTTGCCAGTCCTGGGGTTTAGAGCACTGTCCCTGGCTTCCTTTTGCTCAAGGCTAGCACTCTACCACTTGAGCCACAGGGCCACTTCTGGCTTTTTCTATATATGTGGTTCTGAGGAATGGAACCCAGGGCTGCATGTATGTGAGGCAAGCACTTTACGACTAGGTCATATTCCCAGCCCAGCCGTGAGATTCTTATCTCCAACTAACCACTCAGAAACCAGGAGTGGAGCTGTGGCTCAAAGTGGTAGAACACTACCTTTGAGCGGAAAAAGCTCAAGGGCAGCACCCAGGCCTTTAGTTCAAGCCCTAAGACCAATACAAAAAGAAAAGACCTAAGATCACCAACCACTATAGAATATCTACAACCCCCCCGCCTTTTCTTGGTAGAACCCCTGTACCAGAATTTCAGTGTTTTTTTTTTTTTAAAGAAAAAGTACATTTTCCTGGAAAAACATTATACACAATGGTTCTCTGTGTGTCTGTGATCTTCAGCTCAGAGGCTCACATTCCTGGAAAGGAAACTGTTGAGTATATCTGTGGTTTCTCAGAGCTATCTCATAATATGTTAGATTCTGGAATACATCACACCTGATGCCCACTTTCTAAAATATAATCAGCTATAAGTGCTGTATTTATCTTCTGTGCTATTTAGAATTTTCCAAGAAGGACATAAATAGCTTATGTTTTATGTACAGAGTTCCTTCAGCCAGTAAATATTTCAGTGTCTGCTGTGGCATTAGGACATCACAGTAAAGAAACCTATTTCTTCCACATGAAGGGTATTTTCTTATGGGGCAACAGGTAACATGAAAGAAGGCTTCTGACATGATATCAGACCCTATTAGTCTGAAAAGTAGACTGAGGGGTAAGGAGACCCCCCCCCCTTTTTTTAGGACCTTTAGGAAGGTTCCTGAGGAGCAGGCACTTGAACAACCATCTTCAGATCTTGGGATTCCATTGGGCTTCTTTGTGCCATTCCTTTGAATGTCTTTAGAAGTCAGGAATTGGGTATCAGTTTCTTTTTGAGAGTAACTGACTATATCTGGTTAGTTTGTTTAGTTTTTGTGCCAGTCCTGGGGCTTGAACTCAGGGCCTAGGTACACTGTCTTTTGAGCTTCTTTTGCTCAAGCCTAGTGCTCTACCCCTTGAGCCACAGCACCACTTCTGGCCTTTTCTGAATAGTTTATTGGAAATAGGAGTCTCACAGACTTTCCTACTTGGGCTAGCTTTGAACCTCAGTCCTCAGATCTCAGCCTTCTGAGTAGCTAAGATTATAGACTTGAGCCCCACCCAGCATCTATCTTATAATCCTCACAACACTCTATTGGTAGTTGCCTTGCTTTTCCTGCTCACAATCTGCTCACCTCCACAGACTAGGAAAATTATGTTAGAGCAAGAAGGAAAGCACCTAGCCATCCAAGGAGAACTGTGAAGTCACCTTTATTTTTCTTACTTTATAGGTGAAAATCTGAAGCTCAGAAAGGCTGTGTAACTTCTTGGAGGTCAGCATCTGAGAGGAGCAGGGCCAGGGTTGCATGGAGTCTTGAACTGCAAACACATGGTGTGACCCTCCCCTTCTCCCTCCCCCTCACCTTGTGGCATCCACCTCCCCTTTGGTGTCATCTCCATCACCTTGCTCACGTCTGAGCTTGGGTATGGTGGGCTGGGTACGGCTAGATAATGAAACAGCTCTAGCCTTAGTTTCACTTAAGGAGAAAGACAAGGAAGTGGTGCTGTGGCTCAAGTGGTAGAGCGAAAGCCTTGATCTAAAGAGCTCAGGGACAGTACCCAGGCCCAGAGTTCAAGCCCCACTACTGACCAAAAAAAAGAAAAGAAAAGAAAATGACAGGACCTCTTTTAGCTTAGGCACTCAGATGTTTGAATGATACAATGCCTTGCTTGCAAATCTCCCTTATTGCCACACACACAAAGTAGAAGTTGGAAGCAGAGACATTGAATTAACAAAAGCAGCTCTTTAAAAACTAAGGTTACTTGAGGCTAAGATACATTACTGATTAATTGCTGGTGATAATAATTCAAAATAAACAAGCCACCCTCGGTCTCCCAGGCACAGCCTCCAGGAAATGGCAGCTGCTTGCTTTACTATGGTGGGAGGAGGACCCAGGCCTGTTTGTTTTCCATATCAGCCCTTACTGTTTATGAGGCTTTAGGCTTAGAAGCATAACTCCTGCCTTCTAGGCCATGAGAATTATAGGAGGATAGGAAGAGTATCTTCAGTGAAAGAACTCTCAAAACTTTGAGTGAAGTAGTAGTACCCACTTGTGAGCTGCTGTCTTGATACAGAGACCTTCATCACTCATTTAGGGAAGTTACTTTTCTTTCTCCACTTCAGTGTGTCTTGCTTGCTGCCAAGTTTAAATTAGAATGCCCCCCCCCTTTTTTTTTTTAAAGCTGAGAAGTATATTGCAAAGTGAAAGGTAAATCTGTCCAGGGAGTTAGAACTGGTTGTCCTAGGATATCAAAATTTAAAGATTTTTTTAATATTGGATAGTAGAGGGAATTAGATGCTCTTGAAAAATGTATTTTGTAATGTTTTGGTAGACATCTCTGAAATGTTTTGTTATGTTTGTTGCTTTCACAATGTTATTGTGTTTTTTTTTAAACTACGTTCTTTGGCCAGTTTCTTTTGTTCTTCTGTTATTACTTTTAGGTTATTGCTAGTCTCATTATCATTAGTAGGGAGTCATTAATCTCTTCTCTGGTAGATATATAATAGTATCTATTACTGAAGCAGGGCTTTAAACATCTTTCTGCTATCCACCTTAAGATGTCCTAAACTGAATCTTCTGTATTCCCCTTAAACTTGGTCTTCATCTTCCCAGAGTTGATGACTAGGGATGATCACTTGCCCTACTCATCAGGTGATGCTGACCCAGGCTCCTTGTAATGACCTGGCATCTGTGAAGGAACCCATGGGAGTCTGAGAGCTATTTTCAGATGTGTTTACTCAGGATAAGGACACTAACGGTACTCAAACCATCCAGGTTTCTGGCTTTTGTTTGGAAGTACAACTATATGTGGGTTTATGCTGATTCCAAGTTCTTACAGGCTGAGGATGACATAATAGAAATTTCTGAGACAGGACTAGCTAACTTTAGACGTTGATACTAGAGCTGCTGCTTTCTCATGGAAGAAACTTACTGCCCTTAGAATGAAGTTGACCTTGAATGTGAGCACTTTTGGCTCAAGTAATTGGTGGTTTCTTTGCTGTTTAGCTATGCTTATCATGTAGCAGTCATTTGATTTCATAATATTGTTGAACCCTTTATAAATATGGATTCCTGGTTAAAAATTCAGATCCGTATTGAAATGGAAAAAGAAGAAACTGAAAATCAGTGACTGCTAGATATTGTTAGAATCTTGTAAATATGTGGCCCTCATGGAGAGGGGACAGAAAAAGAGGTTGATGTGATTATCCATCTCATCCAGTGTCTTTTAAAAATTATCCTTGGGCTGGGGATATAGCCTAGTGGCAAGAGTGCCTGCCTCGGATACACAAGGCCCTAGGTTCGATTCCCCAGCACCACATATACAGAAAACGGCCAGAAGCGGCGCTGTGGTTCAAGTGGCAGAGTGCTAGCCTTGAGCGGGAAGAAGCCAGGGACAGTGCTCAGGCCCTGAGTCCAAGGCCCAGGACTGGCCAAAATAAATAAATAAATAAAATAAAATAAAATAAAAATTATCCTTAACTAGCTTTGTGCTGAAAGTGAAGATAACTTGGACAGCCAATCACTTTTTACTTAGTCTCTTATAACATCCTAGAGTCCTGCGGATTATATATTTTTTAATTGGTTGTCATTGGTGGGCACACATCATCCTGAGTTCTTCTCTTTTATTGTGTATTTCACTGTGTAAGTTTTTCCATTGTTCTATAATGTCCTTAAGCTTGTGATTCTCAATGGTCACATCTGTCTGAGCTAAAATGTATAATATCATCCAGCCACATCAGTCTCCTGGTGTTTGGGAAGGTTGGAGACTGGTTGGAAACTAAAGACTGGTTGGAAACTATCTGGCTTGTTCTTTGATAACACACTGAAGTCCACAGGCTCCGTCAGCTCAGATAAAAAAGATGCACTCAGGCCTGCGGCCAATGCCAATAATAATGAGAGCTCTTGTTTGTTCAGGGTTATTCTTAATTCTCCCAGCAGCCTCTAGAAGGTAGGCATTATTATTTTTATTTCTTACTAGAGTAAAGATTTTGGCAAGAACTTGTCCAGGGTCACATGCTGATAAGCTTTGGAGCTAGGGTATAAGCGGGGCCTGTTTAATTTCAGTTGGAACTTTTAACCAGGTGTTTTGTGCAGGAGTGTTGCCCGTTCATTTGTCACCTCACTTCAGAAATCCACCTATCTACTACCTTAATACTCATAACAAACCCTATTAATATGAGGTAAAGTTCTGGAAGATAAGTATTAAGACACAGGGTAGGTAGAGCTCTTGCTGATGGCCATCAGGAGCCCAGGGAACACCCTTCCATAAGACAGATTTATTAAGACTTCCTAGGACTAGGGCAAGAATGACTCAAGCCCAATGTGAGTTCTGCATCTGTCATAGCTAGAATAGGAGTGGCCAGGACAGCGCCACCTGTATGTAGTTGGGCAGTTAGGAGGAAGGATGCTTGACAAGGCCAGAATGACAGCTATCCTTGGTTGCTTTAGCATCTAATACTGCTTACCTGCATCTCATTCTAGTAGAGTCAGCACCTCTCCATCTGGGACCAGACCATATCAGGGATGTTTTACAGCTGAGCCAAACAAGACGCATTCTGGAAGGCCTGCAACTATTTGTTAATGTGAGATGAGCTATTTGAAAAGTATTTTGACTTTATTATCTTGGGTGCATTAGTCAGCTGAAGTCCACTTTTGTTTCCTTTGCTTGACTTTAATAGCATCCAAGAATTTCTTGGTGCAAAATAGGAGAGTTGGACTCCAAGTATATTCTACTCTGGTAGAATTTAGAGCCTTCTGGGGGAATTCCTTGAAAACAGTCTCTCAGTTTACCACTCAAGGAGGAGAAGTGAACAACCCCCTCACTGCCATTTGAAGATATTGGGCCTTCTTACAGTACCTGCCTCTGCCACCTTGTGACCTCACTTGCTATGTCATATGTCGTGGTCACTGCTTCTGTTGCTAACTGAGCACATACCAGAATCTCACGCTTGGGTGGAGCTTTTGGGTCCCATGACTTTGTCACTAGGCTGTCCTCAGTTCAAGTCCTTTGTAGGCACATTCTGTAAGGGTTGATTTGGTTGGGCAGCAGTCCCTCTCAGGGCTTATTTACAAGCAAGTGGTTGTCAGAGGGAACCACAGGGTGGCCTACTAGCCAGGTCAGGGCTGTACCTCTTGTACAGAACACAGTAGCTTCTGACCTTGCAGATCTTGATTTTTTTCCCTTGGATTTCTTGTCCTCCTTTTATCGGTTTTCTCATGCACTGTCCTCCAGTAAGCTTGAAAAGGTGCCTACCAGGGCCAGAGCCCAATGTGGCCTCCAGGATGTTCTCCACCATGCCTTCTTTTACCTCACCCTCATCACTTTTTGTTTTTCCTTGTCTAACTACTGCTTTCCCCCACTCATACATACATAATGCACATTCATATGCACAAGGTCACAAATTTCAAATTTGCTTACGTCCGTAGTCCAAGCTGCTCAGGAGGCAGCGATTGGGAGAATTGTAGTTTGAGGCCAGCTTTGTCAAAAATCTTATGAGATCCCATTTTAACCAATAGCTGCTGAGGAAAGGGTATGTCCCTGCCATCTTAGCTGTTGCGGGAAATGTAAATAGGAAGATCTCCATCTAGAAGCAAGACCCAAGGGCAAAAAAAACAGAGCAAAGAGAACTGGGGATGTGGTTCAAGCAGGAGAGTACCTGTCTAGTAAGTGTGAATCCTTTGAGATTCCCAAACCCTGGGATCACAAAAAATTAAAAAAAGATTTTTTTCAAAAATTGCTATCTTTGAGCCTCAGATTTCTATCTATACATAAAATTCTGGCATAAGATTATATACTTAACTGTGGTCAAAAAGGAATGTACTCACTACCTGACCAATGTAACTGTAACCCCTCTGTAATCACCTTTACAGTAAAAATAAACTAAAAAAAGAAGATTATACTTAGTGGATTTTACCCTATATCAAAGGTAAGCCTTCTGTTGTCCATATAAAAACTGTTTCTCAGCCAGGTGCCAGTGGCTCACACTTGTAATCCTAGCTACTCAGGAGGCTGAGATCTGAAGATTGTGGTTCAAAGCCAACCAAGACAGAAAAGTCCCTGTGAGACTCCACTAAAACTACCAAAAAAGCCAGAAGTGGAGCTGTGGTTCCAGTGGTAGGACACTAACCTTGAGCAAATGAAGCTTAGGGACAGTGCCCAGGCAGTGTGTTCAAGCCCCATAGCGCCCCCCCCAAAAAAAAATTCTCATTGACTTCATTATTAGAATTATCTAGCAATCTATAATGACCAAGTAATTCTGGTAGAATGTGGCAGAGGTAGGCCTGCTAGTTTATTAGTAGACCCTGCCATTCTTTCTGTGTGGTGGTGACACAGGTCCCGCAAGGTGCTTCAAAAGTAAAGGAGGAGTTCTCTGAGTCAAACTATTGGCGTCTGGGTGCCTATGCTGAAAGAAGCTCTGTCTTTTTCTTTTCTTTTCTTTTTTGGTCGGTCATGGGGCTTGAACTCTGGGCCTGGGCACTGTCGCTGAGCTCTTTAGCTCATGGCTCTCCCTCTACCACTTGAGCCACAGCACCACTTCCTTGTCTTTTTCTTTAAATGTAACTAAGGCTAGAGCTGTTTCATTATCTACAATGTCAATATTGAGTTTTGTTTGGGAGCTCCAATAATAATAATAGATTACAGTGGCTGCTGCAGTTCTCAGCTGCTTCATTGACTTTAAGTGAATAAAGACATAGCTATTAAGATGTACTTGCAGCTTTTAAGCTAAATCAGACCTTCCCGGGATGATTGGTATTGAACAGATTCACTGTTTTTCTGTGCATCATCAAAGCAAAAAAAAAAATGTCTATGCCTTCTTCCTCCCTTTTAACAAAAAGTCCTATTTAACAATGCACAGATTAAGGAATCCTGGGTAGCAGAATGCAGCTTCTCTTTTTCCCTCTACCAAAAGAAATTTCTGAATTAAAACTACAGACTGTCACAACCTAAGATTGCCGATGGTCCTTATAGATGTAAAGTGCAAGCCTGTTCAGAGCAGCACATGTCTAACAGGCTGAATTTTACAGAAACAAAAAAGAGTTTAATATATGACCTTGAAGAAAAGAAACTTATGACCTTCCTCACAAAGTAGAAGTGGAGCTAGAATTTAATAGTGGAATTCAGTAATGACCTGGGAGGAACCACCTTCTTTTTATGGATCTGTGTCAGGTACAGCTGGAAAGGAAGTTATGAGGAAATTACACCAAAGAAAACCTTCATCAGATTTAGAGAAGCTATTAGCTCTAAGTTAACAAATGCCAACAGAGTCTTGAAATAGCTCATCATTTCTGATTTGTTGTTGATTGTCTTTTCATGGCTTCATTAGTGATGATAACCTCTCGAGGTGTGGAAATTAAACAAGTCTCCTTGGTGTTTTTGCATTCTCTCCTTCCAGTAATGGATGGCTCATGGAACTTGTGAGAGGGAGGGCAATTGGCTCTGCAGCCTTTGTTTTGCTTTTGCTCCTTAGATGGAAGCCATTGATTTAGTTCTTATTTATAGATGGAATAAAATAGACTCCTACAGAAGTCCTGGAGCAATGAAATATTGTTTGAGGCTTTCTTAATCAAAGCAAGAAATGGGCATCTTTGATGGAGAAGCATGCGAAGATTCAGAGAGGTCATCTATAGAGCAGCCGAGGATACAGGGCTTTCTAGAGGCAAATCTGGCCAATGCCCAGCTTAGCTGAGCACTTGGCTTCATTTTTTTTTCTTTCCTCGATATGTATATCTGTTACTGTAAACCACACTGAATTGTAAATACTAAAGAATAATGTGAGGTTTTAAAAAATGAAATTATTTCAATTGGTGAGATATGTAGCAAATTATTTTAGGTTTTGAAGGACCAACTTAAACGTTATTTTTGTATACAGAACAAAAATTTAAATGCCCCTAAATTTATTTTTATGTGTATATTGTACAGAGGAATTTGGTTGGAATTGACTTACATATGCATGTATAGTCTTCAGTTGTTTTTTTTTTTTTAATTTTGCTGAGTACAAGAGATCATGCCTGTAAATCCCAGCTACTCAGGAGGCAGGGATTAGGAGAATTGTGGTTTGAGGCCAGTATAGGTAAAAGTTAGCAAGATCCTGTTTCAATCAATAAGCTGGTGTGGTGACACATACCTAGTAGAATGATCATGGTCCAAGGCTAGTGTAGGGCAAAAGCGAGACAAAATGACCTAAAGTAAAAAGGACTGGATGGTTCATTTGGTGGAGCTCAGGCCCTGAGCCCAAACCTCCAGTTCTACCAAAAAAGAAAAAAGGACCAGTGAGGGGTTTTTTATGTGTGTTTGTTTCATTTTATTTTTTTCTTAGTGTTTGCCAGTCCTGGGCTTGAACTCCCTGATCTTTTACTCAAGGCTAGCACACTACTGGTTGAGCCATACTTCCACTTTTGGCTTTTTGCAGGCTTATTAACTGGAAATAAGAGTCTCTTGCATTTATTTGTTTGGGCTGGCTTTGAAGTGGGATTCTCAGATCTCAGTTTCCTGAGTATGAGCCACTGGCACCCAGCATTAGCCATTTTTTTTTTTTTTTTTGGCCAGTCCTGGGCCTTGGACTCAGGGTCTGAGCACTGTCCCTGGCTTCTTCCCGCTCAAGGCTAGCACTCTGCCACTTGAGCCACAGCGCCGCTTCTGGCTGTTTTCTGTATATGTGGTGCTGGGGAATCGAACCTAGGGCCTCGTGTATCCGAGGCAGGCACTCTTGCCACTAGGCTATATCCCCAGCCCCAGCATTAGCCATTTTTAATAGCAGTTTATTAGTGTTGAGTGTATTTACATTATTATACAACCAGTCTCCAGAACCTTTTTGTTTGTTTGTTTGTTTGTTTGCTTTTACCAGTCCTGGGCTTGAACTCAGGGCCTGGGCACTGTCCATGAGCTTTTGTTTGCTCAAAGCTAGCTTTGAGCCGTAGCACCACTTCCTGCTTTTTCTGTTTATGTGGTACTGAGGAATTGAACCCGGGACTTATACATGCAAAGCAAGCAATCTACCACTAAGCCACATTACATTCCCAGCCCTCCAGAACCTTTTTATCTTACATAATGGAAACTCTATATCTGTTCAGTAATACTTCCTCATTTCTTTCTCTCCAGCCCTGGTAACAGCCACCCATTCTGCTTCAGATGCCTCATATATATGGAATCGTACAGTATTGATTTTGTGTTACTAGCTTATTTCATTTAGCATAATATCCTTGAGTTTAATCTTTTTTGCATGAGATTTGATGTCTTCCTTTTTAAGGCTAAATAATAACCCATTTTATATGTGCATCACATTTTGTTTATTCATATATCTGTTAATAGAAACTTGCATTGCCTGTATGTCTTGTGTGAATGGGGTATATAAGTGCCTATATAAGCCTCTGTTTTCTTTCTCTGGGGTAAAGACCTAAAAATGGAATTGCAAGATCATAGGGCAGTTCTGTATCTGATTTTTTTGTTTGTTTTGTTTTTGCCAGTCCTGGGCCTTGGACTCAGGGCCTGAGCACTGTCCCTGGCTTCTTTTTGCTCAAGGCCACTCTGCCACTTGAGCCACAGCGTCACTTCTGGCCATTTTCTATATATGTGGGTGCTGGGGAATCGAACCCTGGGCTTCATGTATATGAGGCAAGCACTCTTGTCACTAGGCCATATTCCCAGCCCCTGTATCTGATTTTTTGAGGAGCTTCCATATTAAATTCTCCATTGCATCTTACTATTCTTCAGTCCCACCAATATGGCACAAGGGCTCCAATTTCTACATCCTGACCAACACACCTTTTCTGTTTTGAAATGCAGTCATGCCATTGTGTATAAGGTGGTATCTTGTGGTTTTAATTTGCATTTCCCTAATATTTTGGGATGTTTAACATCTTTCTAAAATATGTGTGCTGGCTATTTGGATATCTTCTTTGGAGAAATATCTATTTAAGTCCTTGTTGCTGTTGTTGTTGAATTTTAAGAATTCTTTGTAGGGGGCTGGGGATGTGGCTTAGTGGTAGAGTACTTGCCTAACATGTTTGAAGCCCTGGGTTTGATTCCATAGTACCACATAAACAGAAAAAGCCAGAAGTGAGGCTGTGGCTCAAGTGGTAGAGGGCTAGCCTTGAGCTCAAATGCTCAGGGACAATGCCCAGACCCCTGAATTCCAGCCCCGGGATTGGCAAAGAAAATAAAAGAAAAAAAAGATTTTTTCCCCCTTTATTGTCAAAGTGAATTACAGAAGGGTTACTGTTTCATATGTAAGGCAGTGAGTACATTTCTTGTTCAACTTGTTATCTCCTCCCTCATTTTTCCCCCGCCCCCCCAAAAGAATTCTTTGTATATTCTTGGTATTAAATCCCTTATCAGATATGTGATTTTTGAATATTTTCTTTTGTTCCATAGGCTTCCTGTTTATACTGTTGATTGTGCTCTTTGATATGTAGCAGGTTTAAATTTGGGCAATCTGTTTTTACCTATTTTTACTTTTGTTCCCTGTGCTTTTGATGTCATAGCCAAAAAATCCTTGCCATATCCACTGCCATGAAGCTCCTACATTCAATCCTTATTTTCATCTCTACCGCTCTTCTGTTCTCTCCATTCTCTCCGTTCTCTCTCTCTCTCTCTCTCTCTCTCTCTCTCTCTCTCTCTCTCTCTCTCTCTCTCTCTCTCTCTCTGTCTCTCTGTCTCTCTGTCTCTATCTCTCAGTCTCAATCTTTGGTTCATTTTGAAGGGGTGGTGGTACATGTGCCCGTGTCAGGCCTGGAGCTATAATTGTTGTTTCCAACAGGACAGTGGGCCTGATAATGCAGCTTGCCTTCCCAAACACCAGGCTTGTTTCTCTACATTGTCTCTGCCACCCCCGTCTCTTCTGTGCCCGAACATGCTTAATCTGTAGCACCATTGTGATTGTGTCAAACTTTTGCTTCAACATATCTCTTAATAGTAAATTGTCCCCAGGGAAGCACATAGACAACATGAGCTTTGGACCCTCCTTCTAAGATACAGAGGTCAGTTTTAAGCTCCAAGGCCTTGTGGTCTGCTAGTGGCTTTGTAAAAATGAGATCTGTTGGGTAGAAAATTTCCTGTGCTGGCATTTCAGTTCCTGAGGGATGAGAAAGATCATCAGTTTTTCTGAGCCTGGACATGATTGAGTTTGGGGAGGGGAGGGCAGGAGACTTTTTTTTTTTTTTGCCAGTCCTGAGCACTGTCCCTGGCTACTTTTTGCTCAAGGTGAACACTCTACCACTTGAGCCTCAGCGCCACTTCCGGCTTCTGTTTATATGGTACTGAGAAACTTAACTCAGGGCTTCATGCATACAAGGCAAGCATGCTAAGCCATATTCCAAGCCCGTTGTTATTTTTTTTTTTATAGTGTTAGGTTGTTGGATGGATAATGAGACCCTTCATTCCTCAGTCCAGCTGGCTACATGCTACTAATTGAAAACCAAGCTCTTAGCTCACTAGGAGCCATCTTTGACTAGGCTCAGATGGTGGGTGCCATGACCAGGGCACAGCAGGAGTAAAGAACATGTGTCTCTATTCTCTACCTGAGGAGGAAGCTTGCTACTGTGAGAATGGTGTCTGGACCTAACATTCAAGTCAGTGCTGTGTCATTGGGCAGACCAAGTCATCTTCTGGATCGTCACCTGACTTGCTTCTGGGCCTTCTTGTCCTACAAGGCTGTGACTGGGTGTGGAGAGAGTCGTCTCCATTGGCCTTTGCAGCCAGCCATTAGGAACATAGATAGAAGAGGGCCTGGGGGAGACCACCAGACAGATTGTCTACTGCCCAAACCACGGACTCTGGTTCTAGTATACCAGAATATCCAGTGATTTTGGTCTGGAAGTAGTCTTCATTTATGTAGTCTAATCTCCTCAGTTTACAGGATTGGCAGAGGCACAGAGGTTTTCTTGCATTTAAAAAATACCAGTGTGGAGGCTGGGAATATGGCCTAGTGGTAGAGTGCTTCCCTAGCATGCATAAAGCCTTGGGTTCGATTCCTCAGCACCACATAAACAGAAAAAGCTAGAAGTGGTGCTGTGGCTCAAGTAATAATAGAGTGCTAGCCTTGAGCAAAAGAAGCTCAGGGACAGTGCCTAGGCCCTGAGTTCAAGCCCCAGGAGTGGTTAAAAAAATACCAGTGTGGGGCTACAGATGTGGCTCAGTGGTAGAGCACCCAACTAGCAATGCCCTAAGTTTTTCACCCTCCCCTGGAGGCTTGCTATATTCTTTAGGAGTATTTGACAGAGACTTAACTGTAGGGAGCGCTTCAGATTGAAGGAAAAAACTGGCAACATCTTGTTGATGGTCTGTGAGGTAGATTACTCATTATTGTATGGTGTGAAGTTGTGTATAATCATTTATAAAAATAAACCTGCCAGGCTTTAGATTTGGAAAGGATCCCAGTTCCCTCACTTTTCAGATTAAGATACTGAGATCCAGAGAGGCTATGGCTTGTTCCGGCCTCCAGAATCAACTGGAAAAGTACCAAAAACACTGTTGTCTGGCCCCAAGGCAGGTGCTTTTTCCTGGGTCATCATGCCTTTATTTATATTTTTTGTGCTGGTACTGGGGCTTCTATTCAGGGCCTGAGTGCTGTCTCTAAGCTTTTTCATTCAAAGCTAGCACTCCTCTACCACTTGAATCACAGCTTCAATTCTAGCCAGTTAATTGGAAATAGGTCTCATGTACTTTCCTGTGTGGGATGGCTTCACACTACAATCCTCACATCTTCACATCGTGAGTTAGATTATAAGTATAAACCTCCAGCACCTGACCAGCACTTATCTTCATGGCCTATCCTTTCCTTCCTAATCATGCCCATTCTACTTCCCCTTACCCATCAGTTTAGAGGACTAAGTGGATGTCCTGTGTCACACACAGACCTTGTCTACTTCAGAACTCCTGAAGTGTGCCCTGTGTCTTACCTCTTTTGATGTAATCTCAGCTCCAGGTTGGGTTATTGATTTTATTTTGGTTGATTGTGGGGCTTGAGTTCAGGGCTTGGGCACTGTTCCTGAGCCTCTTTGTAATCATGGCTAGTGCTCTACCACTTGAGTCAGTGCCACTTCTGGTTTTCTAGTGGTTAATTGGAGATAAGAGCTTCATGGACTTTGCTGCCTAGGCTGGCTATGAAGTGTGATCCTCAGATCTCAGCCTCGAGTAGCCAGGATCGCAGGTGTGAGCCACAGGTGCCCAGCGTGTTTCCTCCCTCCCTCCCTCTCTCTCTCTCTCTCTCTCTCTCTCTCTCTCTGTCCTATATTAGTTGTATAAAGGTTTCAGTTCAACATGTCAGTTTGTGAGTACAGTGCCTCTCGATCAATGTCACCTTCAAGGAGTTCTTAATGGGTAGTAGTTGGCTGCAATATTGACCTTTTATTTTCTTGCCATTTGAATAATGAATTCAGTTTAAAATAAACATTGGCTTTATTCGGAAGCCTCAGAACATGGTCATGTCTTCATGGCTACCTTAACACACTGGCTTTCCAGTACCTACCAGCTAGAGAATAAAGAAGTCAACAGGTCATGGTCATGCAGTTTATTTTATTGAGTTCCACACTTGGACATTTTGTCTCTTAATTTGCAGTGGTAAGATAGTACTAGTGATGGAGGAGAAGTAAGGCAAATCATTAGGATGGGTGTGAACACTGCCAAGGAAGCAGTATCCTTCTCTCCTGGGTTAACTTTATAGCTAGAAGACTACTGGTGTACCTTCTAGTACAGTATCCTGAAAGTTACCAGGAAGCACATTATATCCTGCTGGACTTCTGGTAACATCTATTGCTTAGGTACTTTAAACCATGCAGCAGAGAATTCTTGGTAGAAATGGGCCAGTGAAAGGGAGGAAGTAGTTACTCAGATGATCGGAAGTAAGACAGATTGTGTGTCATTTATAACACTAGTGTGTGGTTTTCTCATAAGAGAGAATGCCTAACTGGAATTTATCTAGTGAAAATTAAACCCATTGAAGTAAAGAAACAGTAGACATCTGCCAACGAAAAGCATAATCACATTGAAACTGAGCTTCATCTGGGCTCCTCCGGCAAACAGTGTGTCCTGTGGAGAAACTGTCCTCTGATGTCTGCTTTTCTCACTGTTTCTACAGAGCCTGAGTCCTTGTGAAGCCGGCAATGACAAGTCTGAATGGTCGCCATGCCGAGAAAACCATTGACATGCCAAAACCATCAGCCCCCAAAGTGCACGTGCAGAGGTCTGTGTCCCGAGACACTATCGCCATTCACTTCTCGGCATCTGGGGAGGAGGAGGAGGAAGAGGAGGAGGAGTTCAGGGAATACCTTGAGGGGCTGGACGACCAAAGCATTGTAACTGGGCTTGAAGCCAAGGAAGACCTCTATCTTGAACCCCAGGGTGGCCATGACACCGTGGGCCCTGCTGCCATTCTGGCAGATGGACTGTCTGCGTCCCAGGCCCCTGCCATTTTGCCCGTCTCTGAGAACACTGTAAAGCTGCTGGAGTCTCCTTCTCCGGCAGCACAAGTATTAAGTACAGTGCCATTGGCTCTGTCCCCAGGGTCCTCATCAGGGCCCTTAGCTAGCTCGCCTAGTGTGTCATCCCTTTCTGAGCAGAAGACCAGTTCTTCCTCCCCTCTGTCTTCTCCTTCCAAGTCTCCTGTCCTTTCATCCAGTGCCTCATCCTCTGCCCTTTCTAGTGCAAAGCCCTTCATGAGCCTGGTGAAGTCCCTGTCCACCGAGGTGGAGCCAAAAGAGTCCCCACACACCCCCAGGCACAGGCACTTGATGAAGACATTAGTCAAGTCTCTGTCCACAGACACCTCCCGGCAGGAGTCTGATGCTGTGTCCCATAAGCCTCCTGACTCCAAACTGAATTTGCACCTGTTCAAGCAGTTCACACAGCCACGGAACACAGGTGGAGATTCCAAAACTGCACCTTCTTCTCCATTGACTTCTCCCTCTGATACTCGCTCCTTTTTTAAAGTGCCCGAGATGGAGGCAAAAATTGAAGACACTAAACGACGCCTTTCAGAAGTCATATATGAACCTTTTCAGCTCCTCAGTAAGATTATCGGGGAAGAAAGTGGCAGCCATAGGCCCAAAGCCTTATCTTCAAGTGCTTCAGAACTCTCCAACCTGTCCAGTTTGAACGGGCACTTGGAAAGCAATAACAACTACAGCATCAAGGAGGAGGAGTGTGACTCTGAAGGGGATGGTTCCGGCAGTGACTCCAACGTTGCTAGGAGTGAACCCCAAAAGTCCACTGAAGAGCCTGCAAGAGAGGTAGAACCGAAAGGCTCCCAGGCAAGCAGTTTGAAGGATTTAGGTCTGAAGACAAGTTCTCTCGTTCTTGAGAAATGTTCCTTGTCCGCCTTAGTGAGCAAAGAGGATGAAGAGTTCTGTGAACTGTACACTGAGGACTTTGATCTGGAAACTGAGGGGGAGGGAAGGGCTGACAAGCCCCCAGACATCCCTCTCAAGCCAGAGGTGCTCGAGGATGATGGCACAGTTCTTGACAGTGAGGACGAGGTGGACACACAGGTAGAATTACCCGTGAAGACATTGGGTTTCTTTATAATGTGTGTGTATGCATACCTCATCCTCCCCCTCCCCTACTATATGAGCGGACTCTTTCTGGGAGTTGGCCTTGGATTCATGACTGCAGTTTGCATGATTTGGTTTTTTACACCACCAAGTGCTCATAAATATCCTAAGTCACATAAAAAAACTCTGCAACACTGGAATGTAAGATCGCTGGACATCAAAGAACCTGAAATCCTCAAGGTAGGCCTCTCTTGCTGCTGTCAAGTATATGTGATCTCATACAGCTTTCTTGTAGAATTAAATAGTTGTTTTGGCTGGTTGTTAAAGGCTTTTGTGCCAGAATGTATTTTTCTAAGATTTCTAGATGGCTCGAGGAAGCAGCATTTAGATCAAGTTCCTATTTATATCCTATTATTTATTTAAGTTTACCAGGGATTTGCTACTTGCTGAGGATTTGTTATGACCTTGTCTATTAGGGTTAAGTAATCTTGAGACCTTGAAGTTGGGTTAAATCCTCACAGAATTTCAAGAGAAAGCAAAGAAGAGAAGACAGATAAGTGCTAGCTGGTAGTCCTTGCTAGCTGTACTCTCTTGTCTGTGCACAGGAGAGAAAGAGACCTCACCTGTCTATGCATGTCTGCCTGCCTAGTGCCTGAGATGATCCAGCAGGGCTCAGGACAAATATACTTGAGTTTCTGTTTTTATTGAGTTTTACATATTAAAATTTTATAGTTATTGTTTTTATTTCATAATATCCATAGTACAGTTTATGTAGTGATACATGCACAGGCACACACTTTTTTTTAAATTTATTTTTTTGCGAGTCCTGGGGCTTGAACTCAGGGCCTGACAACTGCCTGAGCTTCTTTTTGCTTAAAGCTAGCACTCTACCACTTGATCCACAGTGACACTTCTAACCTTTTCTGTTTATGTGGTACTGAGGAATAGAACCCAGGGCTTCATGTATGCAAGGCAAGTACTCTACCTCTAGGCCATATTATTAGCCTTTTTAACCATTAGTTTTTTAAATTCCAAACTTATCTGGTTAAATTAATTAACTTTTCCTTCCCTCTACTTAAATTAGAACATTCTAGAAGTGGCAGCATTATCTCTATATTACAAAAAAAATAAAATAAAATAAAACCAGAACAAAAGAAGGGAAATAATTCTTTAAGGGTCCAAAATGCAATTTGTTTTGTAATTTCATAACCCCTTTTCCTTGTTCAAAAGCAATAGTCAGTGTTTTAAAAACTGGATAGTCAAAAGAAAAAATTAGAACTAGGGACATGGCTCAAGTCATAGAATTTGTAGCTAGCAAAGTTCAAGGTCCTGAGTTCAAACCTCAGAACTACAAAAAAGAAAAAAAAAAAGAATCTTTATCACCGTAGTGGAAGGGAGGAAGCTAGTGATTTGGTATCACTAACTTAATGATAACACATTGGTAAATCTCCATATATAAGGACATATATTACATATATACACCTCCTCGCTCACTTTTCTTTTTTTAAATTTAATTTAATGGTATCACATATTTTGTGACCTGGCCTTTTTCTTTCACATGGCAGTATGTTAAGAGACTGTTTCTTTTTTAAGGGATACTGGTGTTGAATCTTGAGGATGTGACATCCTTAGCATTAATATGGGGAACAAAAGTGACTCATTGTGTGTTGTGGCTTGGCTTTTTTTTGATAGAGTGATGCTGGGACTACCTGATATCCGGGCCTCTAAAAAAGCTAGTGCTAACTTTAGCAAAGAAAAATGGGGCTTGCATTAACTCCAGTGCCTAATGACTGAATGTGGCATTCAGTTTAAACTGGTCTGACCACTTGCTTTTCTTGGGAAGATTGTAATTTTAATGCAGTAATCTTTAACAGTAGTGTACCAACTATCCAGAGGATACTATTGTAGTGGATCTTAATATTATTCAGTGGGTCACAGTTCAATGAGACAGTAGAGCAACACTAAGATACTTAGCATCTGTGGTGGGCAAGATCTAGGTGAACTGCCTCATTTAGTCTTCTGAACATCTCTGTTCAGTTAGGGTATGTGCTTGAGAAGGAATGGAGGCACGGTCACACAGCTAGGTAGCGCCGTGCAGAAGTGACCTTTTTCTTTTAAGGAAGGTATTTTAGTCTGTTTTCTAGTTATACAATATTAAGTTCTGTTTAAGGTATAAAAGAAAAGGAGTTTGGTTGGGTGTGTGATACATTCCTGTAATTCTACTATGTGGAGGCAGGAGTATCTTGAGTTCAAAGCCAGCGCAGGTTACACAGTAAGAACCTAGAGGAAGCTAGGTGCTGGTGGCTCATGCCCAAAATTCTAGCTACTCAAGAGACAGGTATGAAGAGTACAGTTCAAAGCCAACCCAGGCCGGCTTTGAAACTCTTATCTCCAATTAACCAGTACAAAGTTGGAAGGGGAGCTGTGGTTTAAGTGGTAGAGCACCAACATTGAGCAAAATAGCTCAGGGACAGCACCCAGGCTCTTGAGTTCAAGACCCAAGATAGGCAGACATGCACATAGACACACACACAGACATACACACAAAGGAACTTAGAGGAAGAGGAAAATGAGGGTTTATTTTGCCCATCATCTTGGTGCAAGGTAAAGGGGCTACATCTGGTGATGGCTGTCTTGCCATAAAGAAGTCAGTGTTGCCTGGTGCTGGTGGTTCATGCCTATAATCTTAGTTATTCAGGAGGCTGAGATCTGAAGATCACAGTTTGAAGTCAGCTGGGCAGGAAATGACACTCTTATCGCCAATTAACCACTACAGAGCTGGAAATGGAGCCACTCTGCTAGCTTTCTCTCCTTTTTATAAACCAGCAAGAGACCATATGTTTTTAAAACTCTGAGCCCATCCTGGCACCGGTGGCTCAGGCCTATAATCCTAGGAGGGTTCAAAGCCAGCCTGGGCAGGAAGGACCGTGAGACTCTTATCTCCAATTAACCACAGAAAACCAGAAGTGGTGCTGTGACTCAAAGTGGTAGAGCACTAGCCTTGAGCTGAAGAACTTACTCCCTGAATTCAAGCCCAGGACTGACCAAAAGCAACAATAATAACAACATGAAACCTGAGCCTGTAGTTTCTCATTGACAAGCCTGAAAATTGTCAGTCAGGCTTGAAGCCTGTGGTTTATTAGGTCCACTATTCATGTATTTATATTTATCATGGTTTAGCCAGAGACCAATTCACAGCCAAGAGGGCGCTATTCCCAAAGATCAGTGTGTGGTGGTGAACGTCCCCATCTCCTCCCAGCTCTCCAGAAGCCCTACTGTCTGGAATGTGTGCTGTAGAGCTTCCCCAAGTCCACAGAGGAGCCCTCAGGACCTCCTCCAGAGTCTCCTGGTTCTAATGTGTGGAAGTTGGTTCATGACTGATGAGAAGTAGCACCTAGGAAAAAGGTTGCCTGTGAAGGTTGCCAGTCTAGTGAAGAGTGAGAGCAGGAAAGCAGGGAAATTACCTGTTTAGAGAAACTTGACTGGTTTTAAAGCCTGGTGGGCTGAATGAGGTAGCTTGAAGGCAGAGAACCCAATGTGTGCCATAGACTTTAAGGGTATCACCCTAGTAACACTCTCAGTGTGATATACTTCTGGAGTTCTTTTTGTTTTGTTTTGTTTTGTTTTGTTTTTGCCAGTCCTGGGGTTTGGACTCAGGGTCTGAGCACTGTCCCTGGCTTCCTTTTGCTCAAGGCTAGCACTCTACCACTTGAGCCACAGCGCCCCTTCTGTCCATTTTCTGTATATGTGGTGCCGGGGAATTGAACCCAGGGCTTCTTGTATATGAGGCAAGCACTCTTGCCACTAGGCTCTACCCCCAGCCCCCTGGAGTTCTTTTTGAGTGACTAGATCCCTAAGCTAGAGACCTCAGAAGTGAGTGGGCTTGGGCCTGGGAAGAATGAAATATTTGAGTCATAGTATTGTTCTTGGATGTTTGTTGAGAATTCATAGCCAGACTCGACAGTCCTCCTTCCCTGGTAACATATTTGTCATTTGGCTAGGAGTTTATTTCTTTCAGTGACATTCTTGCACACTGACTTTCCTCATGTTTATGAAGAAAAACTTGCTGAAGATTTCATAAAGTTCTTGAGCTTGTGTTTGCATATGTGATCAGATACAGTTTTTTATTTTTTGTTTTGTTTTTTTGCTGGTCCTGGGACTTGAACTCAGGGCCTGAGTGCTGTCTCTGAGCCTCTTTATGCTGAGGGCTAGCATTCTACTACTTGAGCCATAGCACCACTTCTGGCTTTTTCTGAGTAGTTTATTGGAGATGAGCCTCATGAACTCTTCTGCCTAGACTGGCTTCAAACCATGATTCTCAGATCCTCAGAGCTCCTGAGTAGCTAGGATTATATTATATTCATGAGCAAATTCTCACACACTATCAGCAAAACACCACAGTAGGCTATCAGTTTCCAAAGTGACCATTGGTCTTGTGTATGTCTGTGTGTCTGTGTGCCACTCCTGCTAGAGCTTGACCTCAGGGCTTAAGTGCTGTCCCTGGTCTTTTTTTTCCTTTCTCAAGGCTAGCACTTTATGATTTGAACAACTACTTCACTTCCAGCTTTTTAGTACCTTTTTGTCCAGGCTGGCTTTGAACCATGATCCTCAGATCCCAGCCTCCTGAGTAGCTAGGATTACAGGGCTGAGTCACCAGCGCCCAGGAGAAAGCTATTTTTCTTTAGAACATGACACAATTAGGTATCTATGATAAGGTTCTCTTAGTACAGTCTTTGGCTTTAATATATCAAAGAGAAAATTTTGAGCTAGGTATGGTGGTATATACAAGCACTTGGGAAGGTAGAGGTGTAAGGATTAATAGTTAGAAGCCATCTTGGGCCACACAGTGAGAACCAGTCTCAATAAACCAAAGGCCAGCTCAGGGTAGAGCACTTAATGTGCAAGGACCTATGTTCCATCCCCATTACTGCCAAAAAAATAAAAAGAAGAAGAAAGTACTTTTGTAGAGCAGAGAAGAAATTTTAGCTTCTAAACTTAATCTCAATTTTATGATTTTTGTAATTTTATGAAATTAGTCAGTAAATCATTAGGAGGAAATGGCCTCATTACATACAGCCAAGAGACTTAGGCTGCCTTTTGTAGTTCTCTTATGACCCTGGGTTTATTATATACAAAAAATATAAAAGGATTTCCTACTTTGCTGAAAATATCCTTGTTATCAGAGTCTTTATGGATGGCTTTTATAAATGTGGTATTCCTAGCATACCTTATTTGTGGCAGATTTATCAAGTGACATGCTTCAAAGCAGGTGGCCTCACAAGCAGGAATATATAGGAATTTTGTTGAATAGGAATATACAGGAATTTAATTCATCCATCAGAAAGAATAATGTATCATTTGTAGGGACATGGATAAACCTGGAAAAAATTACATTGAAGTAGTAAGTCAGGTTCAGAGCAGAGCAAAGAGGGCACATGTTTTCTCTCAAATGTGAGAGTTACATCTGAAATATAAGCGTAATATGAAAGCATATACAGAGACATATGCATATATACACAGTCAAACTGACTAAAGTATAGTATCCACAAAAGTGGTTTTCCATGATGTAATTAAAACCCCTTTGAACAATTATTAGACAGTTACTTGTGTTTTGCTTTGGTCATGGGGCTTGAACTCTGGGCCTGGGTGCTGTCCCTGAGCTCTTCATCTTCAGCTCAAGGCTAGTGCTCTACCACTTTGAGCCATAGTGCCACTTCCAGTTTTCTGGTGGTTAATTGGAGATGAGTCTCACAGACTTTCCTGCCCCGGCTGGCTTTGACCCACTAGGATTACAGGTGTGAACTGCTGGCACCTAGCTTGAAAGACTTTCTCATTACCTTTCCTTTTCTCTGGCTTTTTAGGTTTTTATTATAAAAAAAATTTCAAACATATGAAAATAAATATACTCGATAATCATCCCTTCATGCCCTCATGTAATTAACATTTGCCAGTGTTCCACTCAGCTTGTTAACATAGGATAAGACAGAACTATTCTGGTCCATCTGTTTCTTTAAAAAAATTTTGTTTTATTGTAAAGGTGATGTACAGAGGGGTTATAGTTAGATAAGTAAGGTAATGAGTGCATTTCTTTTTTAACAGTGTTACTCCTTCCCTCGTTTTCTCCTGCTTCCCTTCTCCCCCAGCTTCCTTCCCCCCATGGTCCATCTATATTATGAGGACAGTGTATAAACCCTGGAAATACCTCCTGGATTCTGTCCATGAATTCTAATTCTGTTTCAGGCATCATTTGTGCAGAGAGGAAAGAGGCTGTGGGCATTGTGGATCTAAGATTTCTCAAACTGTTTTTGGAAGAGTAAGATACTAACTTAAAAAAAAAAGCCACTATTTTTTTCATCCTCAGTTTTGTATTGAGTATAGAAGGATAGGATGAAACTCTTTGAAGATTGTTCTTACTTTATAATAATTGCTTTTTGAAGCTGGTCACACCCCAAGTTTGCTAGCAAGGTCGTTCCAGGATGTGAGTGTGCTCATGTATTGGTTTCCAAACCACTGTGGTGAACTCGGTTTCATTCCGAAGCTTCTTTTCTCCGAAGTGTCCAAATAAGTTGCTGTCAAGATACTTATTCAGGTTCCTTATCTATACTCATCTTTGCTCTTTCTAGCTAAGAAAGTTAACTAGGCCTTGTGACTTTAACATGCAGCTGACCACATATTGACCTTTGAAGTAATCTAGTTAACTGAGATATATTTGCATCCATTATCATTAGTAATGAGCCTTACTGTGAGTACAAAAACTGTACCAACTTAAGGTGTCAGCTAAAGGTAGATACTATGGTGGAAGTACTATCCAAAAGAGTGATTATGTTATCTTTGCTCTGTGTTTTCATTTACTTTTTATAAAAGCTGTATTAGGCTGGGGGCTGGGAGCTCATGTTTGTAATCCTAGCTATTTAGGAGGCCAAGATTCAAAGCCAGCCTGAGCAAACAAATCTGAGAGCTGTGTATCCCCAATTATATGTGTATACCAGCAAAAAAGCTGGAAGTGGAGGTGTGGCTCAAGTGGTAGACTGCCAACTGTGAGGGAAAAAGCCAAGTGAGAATTTGAAGACCTTAGATCAAGCCGCAGTACCAGGACAAAAACAAAGCTGTATTAGAAAATATATATGTAATTTCAAGTAAAAGTAAGTATTGTTGGTATTTAGTCAAAAATATTTCTTCACTGACAAGGTGTGTGACTTAGAAAATTTGGAAGCTGCTACCTGATTTGCTTGCTTATCATTTCTTACTTGTTAATATGATTTAATGTTTATTGTGTATAACCTAAATTAGACCTTGGCTATTGCAGTAATTCATCTGAGATCATTTTATATGCTTGCCTAATTTGTTTGTTATTTCTCACTCTGTTACTCTCTGCCAATGTATTGTAATTTAAATTACAATTTAAAACTGCACTGGGTTTGGGGATTGCTCTTCTGAAGGATAGCACAGCTGGGATACAGGCCATTTCCCTCAGTCTGTGGCTTTAGCCCTGACTCCAGTGATTCTCCTGTCATGGCTGTGAAGGTGACCTTGTAGCAGGCAGTAGGAGGATGAGGACAGTGTTGATGCTGGTGCTTCCCTCCCCTAATGGGCTTCTCAAGCAAATGTTCTCCTTTGTGTCTGTGTGTGAATGTTGACTTTCTGCCTGAGGCTATCATTCATAATATGAATTTTGTATGTCTGCAAGTCTATGTCTTTCATGGGGAAAATTAAATTCATATCTAATGCTCTATATTCTTTATATTAGACTGTTTTTCCCCCCATTCTCAAAATCTATGTTATGCCTTGCTGTTTTAACTGATGATTCTGGCTCTCAATCATCAGTGCATCTAAAAGAGGTTAAGCCTGATAGTCAAAGTCGTGTTTCTTTTTTGTGTGTCTTGCTGGGGCGTGGGGGTTGGGGGAAGTGAGCAGTAATCACCTTTTTTTTTGTATGTGTCAGATGGGATTTTCAGCTACAGTAGCCTCAGGTCTGGCCCTGATAGGCTTGAGGAAGGGATGAGCAGGTATCTGAGTGCCAGGCAAGCATCCACAGCCATGGGGGAAAATAGGCTGCTGTGGTGCTGGTGTCGACCCAGGCACCACACTCTGAAGACCAAGGAATTGCTTCCTAGGGCCAAAGAGCTGGCACTTTCCTCTGCTCAGCACCAAGCTGAGCAAGAGAGCATTGGCCTTGAACTTTTTATTGGCATTGTAGCTGAAAGGAAGCACAGTAGCAGTCCTTCTCGACCTTATTATTTTGCAGAAGGTTAATTATGGCTTTTAATCTTTCCAAGTATTAAATGGACCGACCCCTTTATAGATGGTGGTTATATACTTGCAGACAAACACGGCTTCTAAATCCAGCAGAGTTGAAGAGAAACCCCTGACCTTTGCAAACACCATCACAGGACCAGCCTGTGGGCCAGACAGCTGTGGCCTGATGACTGGGTCATTGTCCCCAGCAACGTGCACTGTCTCCATTTTAACAGATCCAGCTTGAGAAAGAATGAGGCTTGTCTGAGTTAGTAGTGGTGTGGGCTGAGGGCATCTCAGCCTTTCCAGCTGAGCTCTTGCAGTAGAATGAGGGGCTAGCTCTCTACTCCCTTCCGTGTCTCCTAACAAAATAAAGTTGCACAAGTACCTCACTTGGCAAGAAATTTAGGATTAAGAAATTTATAGCAGGTGAGCAGTACACAGTGGGGGTTGCATGGAGAGAACAGAACAGAGGCCTTGGATGGGTACTCTCTAGCTTATTGCATATTTGACTGCTGGTGTCTAGAAATTCCATGTGCAGCTATTTCCAGGGAGCTGATCTGGTCTCAGAAGAAAATTGCTGCTTAATAGTATGGAAAGGTGATTAGGTTTGCACTGGGGAATCGTTTTGTTTTGTTTTGTTTTTTGGCCAGTCCTAGGCCGTGAACTCAGGGCCTGAGCACTGTCCCTGGCTTCTTTTTGCTCAAGGCTAGCACTCTGCCACTTGAGCCACAGCGCCACTTCTGGCCATTTTCTGTATGGCCATTTTCTGTATATGTGGTGCTGAGGAATCGAACCCAGGGCCTCATGTATACGAGGCAAGCACTCTTGCCACTAGGCCATATTCCCAGCCCCTGAGGAATCGTTTTGTAGTCTTTGCTTTGCTTTCCTTTCCTCCCCCCCTCGCCCCCAAAGCACCTAGGTTTGGGTGCCCAAGGGTACGTTAGGGGTAGAATTGGTGAGTCTGGAGGTGAGTCAGGCCTGGCCTGAGCTACTGGCCCAAGGCTAGTAAACCCTGTGGTTGCCTGTATGGTGCTGGTCAGGTGGGAGCCTGTCTTTCTCTCAGGGTTTCCTAATGCTCTAATGACCTGGCATAGGAGGCAGGACACTGGGCTTTGGCCATATGTCTCTCCTGGATAAGAAGGAATCGATTCAGGTTCTGTCCTGAGAAGCTTTTGCTTTTCAGATTTTCTTACTCTGTGTTTCTGTACAGTTCTGCATTGAGTTTTCTCTCTGGGGACGCTAATCAAGTCCTCTTCGAAGTAACTCAGGCTGTTCCTGGTGTGTCTCCAGGTATGCAGCCAGCACTGTACTTGTAGGCTGGGAATGGGGGGTGGGGGGACTGTCCTGTTTCCTGGTGATTGATTTCCAAGGACTTCAATCCTCACAAATACCTTCTGAATTGCATTTCATGAGTGTGGGGTCAATCAACAAACATTACTACTGGGATTAACAGTGCACTGTGGAGTTTGTAAACCAGGCAGTTAACAAGCACAGTGATAGGAAAAGGACAGTGAAGGGCCACTTCCTGCAATAAGTGTCATTTTTGCCAGGACCAGAGGGGTGATGAGGTCCTAGCCAGACTGCGAGTAGAGTGTGTAGCTTGTGCCATTGGACCCATATAGGGACCCACACTTGGAGTCAGGTAGTCAAGTCCCAGATGTGCCTTCTCAGGACCTTGAGAGGCAACTCACGTACCCTCTTGTCACCCCTCTCCTTGCCTGTGAAGTTGTAGGGAATTGGCAGAAGCAAAGGAGATAACGAGCCTGAGGTACCAGGAGCATAATATCAGTTTTATCAGCTACTGTGATGAATATTAATGTTAATATTTTAAACCACATGCGATTAACATTTGTTCTTTATGTGTATGTATGTGCTAGCACTGGGGCTTGAACTCAGGGCCTTATACTTCCACTTGGCTTTTCCACGTTCACTCCAAGCTGGCACTCTACCACTTAAACCACACCTCTACTTCCAACTGTTTTATAGTAGTTATTGGAGGTAAAAATCTCATGGACTTTTCTACCTGGGCTGGCTTCAAACTGCAATCCTTAGATCTCGGCCTCCTGAGTAGCTAGGGCTATAGGCATGAGCCACCAGCATCTAGCTGATTTACTTATTTATATAGCCAGTCCTGTGCTTAAACTCAGGGTCTGAGTGCTGACCCTGAGCATTTGTGCTTAACTACTTTTTTTTGTGCTATACCACTTGAGTCACAGGTCTACTTCCAGCTTTTGGTAGTTAATTGAGAATAGAGTCTCACAGATTTTCCTCCCCTGGTGTAAGCCACTTGCACCCAGCAATTTGTTCATTTTTATTGTGTAAACTACATCTTAAAACGTAGGTTAAGCTTGGGGCTATAGTGGCTAATAATCCTAGCACTTGGGAGAAAGAGGCAGAATTGAGTTCAAGGCCAGCCTGCACTCACATATACCTCCCCAAAACAACACCCACACTCCAAAAAAAAAAAAAAAAAAGTACTGGAGAAAAATCATAGTGACTTTTAAAGAATGTGAAGTGGGAGGCCAGGCATAGTGCCTCACACCTGTAATCCCAGCCATGAAGGGAGGCAGAGATCAGGAGGCCAGCAAAATGTTGGCAAGATTCCCATCTAAATCAGCAAGCTAGGCATGATGGTGCATGCCTGGTCCCAGTTAGGAGGGGGCTGTTAGTAGGGGGAATAGTGGTTCAAAGTCACTCTGGGCAAAGCACAATGAAAAATAACTAATACATAAAGGGTTGGAGATAGGGCTCAAGTAATAGAGTGCCTGTCTAGCAAGTACAAGACCCTGAGTTCAAACCCTAGTACCACCAAAAGAAAAAAGAGGGAAATGTGACATGGGGCCAAGAGAGTCAGGATGCTGGGCAGTAAGCCATTCTGGACCCTTCCACAGATGAGAAAATGGGGGTGAGTATCTAAGGGCTAAGTATCAACAACTGAATGGGGAAGACACAATTGGAAACCAGACCCCTCAGAGGTTTAGCAGGTGTGTGAAGGCGTGTGGTTGATCCGGATCCTGTGTTTGGACCAGCAGTGTTTCTTTCATGTAATCAGATCTGAGCAGGGTAAGGTCTCACTTAAGCTAACAAATGATTGCTCACAATAGATGTGCCATTTAGGTCTTGATCCGTGGGTGGTGGTGATTTGTTTCTTGGCTGCACAACCACAGATAAGTGGTAGTTCAGGAAGGATGAAATCTGAAGATGAAAGGGCCTGCACCAGGATGCCACAGCAGCTGGGGACCCGAAGATGGCAGTGGGAAGAAGGCGGTGTTGCCTGGATTCTTTCCTAGCCTCTCACCTCTGCCACTGTAGTGTGGCAGTAGGGGTTTGTGTTTCTAAACTATGCAGGTAGAACCTGGAACACTTCTCCCCCTCAAGTCCCCCTTATGTTCTGCTGAGTCAGGTTGTTCTGGAATTCCTGGAATTTGGTAAGTGGTAGAGGGTGAACTGTTAGCAGAGAAGGGTAGGTGCTTGTTGGTCTAGGACATGGCTGGAGAGGGGCTCTGGAGGCACCAGCCTCAGGCTGCTGGGCCAAAAGAACCAGGCTCCTTGACGTACTGGAAAAAGTTGTCCCTGTAATCCAGATTCAAGAATTTGTAGTTAAGCAGCTTGTTTGTTAGGGCAGAAGAGAAGGCTGGCTCTTCACAGGAGTTAACGTCTCTCCTGCAAACAGATGAGCTGAGGAAGTGCTTGTACCAGCTCATGAACCTGAGTGTCTTGTTTTATTTCCTGAATCTGAAAATTTGACATTGGTTTCTCCATAAATGAGAAAGTTTCCTCTAGAACTACAAGTTGTTTAAAAAAAAAACAAACAGGGGCTGGGGATATGGCCTAGTGGCAAGAGTGCTTGCCTAGTATCCATGAGGCCCTGGGTTCAATTCCCCAGCACCACATATACAGAAAATGGCCAGAAGTGGCGCTGTGGCTCAAGTGGCAGAGTGCTAGCCTTGAGCAAAAAGAAGCCAGGGACAATGCTCAGGCCCTGAGTCCAAGCCCCAGGACTGGCCAAAAAAAACAAACAAACAAAAAAACAAACACAACTTTAGTCCTTTTCCTAGGTTTTAAAAATTCTTAGTCCTGAGTTTTCAATATTCCAAGTTATTTTTCTAAAGGGATTTGAATCTCTATAACAGGGCCTATTGCCTGGAGATTGGATTATATTTTTTCATTTCATTGTGCAGATTACCCAGTAAAGCACAGTGTAAAAACTGCCACCACTAAGCCAGGCACTGGTGGCTCACACCTGTAATCCTAGCTACTCAAGAGGCTAACATTTGAGGATTGTAGTTGGAAGCCAGCCTGGGCACAAAAGTCCTTGAGAATCCTATCTCCAATTGAGCACCAAAAAAGCTGAAAGTGGAGCTGTGGCTCAAGTGATAGAGCACTGGCCTGAGCACAAAAGCTCAGGGACAGCACCTAGGCCCTGAGTGAGATACCTCCTGTAATTAAGACTGTATACTGAGGGCTGGGGATATAGCCTAGTGGCAAGAGTGCCTGCCTCGGATACACGAGGCCCTAGGTTCGATTCCCCAGCACCACATATACAGAAGACGGCCAGAAGCGGCGCTGTGGCTCAAGTGGCAGAGTGCTAGCCTTGAGCGGGAAGAAGCCAGGGACAGTGCTCAGGCCCTGAGTCCAAGGCCCAGGACTGGCCAAAAAAAAAAAAAAAAAAAAAGACTGTATACTGAAAAGTGTCAGGAGAATAAATAGGAAAGGAGGATTTTGTCGCTTCTGTTTGGGCCAAGTGTCTTAAGTGCTAAAAGCTTGAACTTGTCCTGGGCGGGCTGTCTTATATGAGCACTTGAAGTGTGCTGGGGATAAAACCTAGAGGCTGTGCATGCTAGGCAAGCATTCTACTGCTAAGCTATATTCTTAGCATGGGTACCTAGTTGGAACTGAGTTGTGTTCCAAGTATAACCAAAGATGTAGAATGAAACAAAGAATGCAAAATATTATGTCATTAACATTGATTACATGTTGAAATGTTTTTGATATACAGGATTAAATAAATGTATGGTTAAAACTTCTCCTTTGGGGGCTGGGAATATGGCTTAGTGGCAAGAGTGCTTGCCTCCTACACATGAAGCTCTCGGTTCGATTCCCCAGCACCACATATATGGAAAACGGCCAGACGGGGCGCTGTGGCTCAAGTGGCAGAGTGCTAGCCTTGAGCAGGAAGAAGCCAGGGATGGTGCTCAGGCCCTGAGTCGAAGCCCAGGACTGGCCAAAAAAAAAAAACCAAAAAAACTTCTCCTTTGTTTTTTTCCTTTTCCCTTTTCCCTTCCCTCCCTTGTCATCTCCTCTCCTCTTATCTCCCCTTCTTTCCCCCTTTCCTTCCCCCTTTTTTCCTCTCCTTCTTGGAATCAGAAGCTTCTAAGTCAACAGTGTATGGTTTAAACACTTTCCAAATGAGTTACAGTTCCTAGGTAGCTTTTAGGGCACCCATTTCATCTGGAAAAAGTACTCTGTCAGGCAGAGTGTTAAATGATAAGTGTTGATTATAGTTATGAGACAAGCTTTAGCACAGTTGTATGGCATGTTGGGCATTTGTATTTTGTCTGTACAGGTCAATATTTGCTTTTTTAAAATCAACTATCAATACATTTATGTTGACTTTAGGAGGGAAAGGAGACTTGGAACACAATTTTTTTTTTTTTGCCAGTCCTGGGGCTTGGACTCAGGACCTGAGCACTGTCCCTCGCTTCTTTTTGCTCAAGGCTAGCACTCTGCCACTTGAACCACAGCGCCACTTCTGGCCATTTTCTGTATATGTGGTGCTGGGGAATTGAACCCAGGACCTCATGTATAGGAGGCAAGCACTCTTGCCACTAGGCCATATCCCCAGCCCCAAAAGTGATTCTATTTTTTTTTATTTTTTTTTGTGCCAGTCCTGGGGCTTGGACTCAGGGCCTGAGCACTGTCCCTGGCTTCTTTTTTTTTTTTTTTTGCTCAAGGCTAGCACTCTGCCACTTGAGCCACAGCGCCACTTCTGGCCATTTTCTGTATATGTGGTGCTGGGGAATTGAACCCAGGGCCTCATGTATACAAGGTAAGCACTCTTGCCACTAGGCCATATCCCCAGCCCCTTGGAACACAATTTTAATCATTTAGTTACTTTCTTTTTTTTGAACTCTGACATGTTGATTGTATCTACTCGTCTAGGGCCAGTTTTCATTCATCTACTTTCCATGATTTCCATGAGATCCATGAGATAGTGACATTGGAATAGAGCTGTAGATTTTCTCTGAGCCTTAGAACGGTAGCATCAGGTAATAATGGTCTGTGAAATGTCAAGAGATTGTTTGCAAGTGAGGTGAGAAGAGTATTCGTTCATCTATTTAAGAAAGCGGGGCTTTCAATGTACATTCTGTAGAAAGTACATAACTCAAGGGTAGGGACGAGAGGGGTAAACTGGGGGAGTATAAAGGAAGGGGTAACACCAAGAAACATTCTTAACTTATGGAATGATGATCTCTTTGTATAACTAATAATTTTTTTTAAAAACTGATTTTTAAAAAAAGCACTTGGCTGAGAGCACAGCTATGTAATCCAAGCACTCAGGAGGCTGAGACAGTAGGATCCTGAGTTTGAGGCCAGACTGGGCAGCACACAGACCTTGTCTCAAAAACAAAACAAACAAGAATGTAAACTAACAACATCAAAAAGCAGACTAGATTGGATTAATTCATGCCCATACAAAGTCAGGCAGAGAGACTTGCTCAGCCACATCAAATAGTTTATGATCAAATAGTTTCTTGATTTGCCTGTCAGCTTTAAAACAAGGAAGAACAACATATTCGGGGTAATAGACATTGCTACCTGTCCTTAATCCAGACTTTAGGTTATCAAAACCATACCAGGTTGTTCTTTGGCATTGGTCTTGCCAACTGAACACAGCCTCAGCAGCTTCTAGCCTTCAGAAAGCTGGCATCTGTACCACAGTTAAGTTTGGTGCCTGAGCTCTGTTTTCACACTGAATCATGGGTGTGCATACTCTGGTTTTACTAATGATTTTTTTTTTCTCCATCAGGGATGGATGAATGAGATTAACAATTATGATCCAGAAACTTATCATGCGACTTTGACTCATTCAGTCTTTGTGAGACTCGAGGGTGGAACTTTAAGACTTTCCAAGCCCAATAAAAACATATCCAGGAGGGCGAGCTACAATGAAACAAAGCCAGAGGTCACCTACATCAGCCAGAAAATCTACGACCTCTCTGACAGCAAGGTGAGAATGAGTAATTTCAGAAGCAGACAGCTTAAATAAATGAAAAGCATTTGGAATCTTGTTACTTTATTGCACCCCCCCCCCCCAAATGTTTTGTTGTGGTTATTTAAGAGTCAGTATGAATTAGGAAGGTACCTCTCAGACCTCAGTGTACAGTTGAATCATCTGAGCCTCTTGCAACATGCAGGTTCTAGCTCAGCAACTGTGGGAGGGGCTCTTCAGCCTTACGATGCCGCAGGCCCTCTGGCTACACCTCAAGAATTGGGCGTCCTACACTCATAATTCTGATTTTAAATAGTCCTATGTGGCATTCCCAGAGTACTAACTAGTAAAGTCTGCTTTTTTTTTTTTTTTTTTTTTGGCCAGTCCTGGGCCTTGGACTCAGGGCCCGAGCACCGTCCCTGGCTTCTTTTTTGCTCAAGGCTAGCACTCTGCCACTTGAGCCACAGCGCCGCTTCTGGCCGTTTTCTGTATATGTGGTGCTGGGGAATCGAACCTAGGGCCTCGTGTATCCAAGGCAGGCACTCTTGCCACTAGGCTATATCCCCAGCCCAAAGTCTGCTTTTTAAGTGTAGGAATTATGCATATGCAAGACAACTACATTTTGGTAAAGCAATATAGATCCTATTTTTGTGAAAAATGTAAATTATTTGATACTCCACAAAGCTATAGATTTCAGTTCTGATCATTTCACTTGAATTATCCTTAAGTTTCTCCAAATGATCGAAGTGTGGAGTTTTTATATACATTTTTTTTTTTTTTGGCCAGTCCTGGGCCTTGGACTCAGGGCCTGAGCACTGTCCCTGGCTTCTTCCCGCTCAAGGCTAGCACTCTGCCACTTGAGCCACAGCGCCGCTTCTGGCCGTTTTCTGTATATGTGGTGCTGGGGAATTGAACCTAGGGCCTCGTGTATCCGAGGCAGGCACTCTTGCCACTAGGCTATATCCCCAGCCCCTATATACATTTTTTACTTGACACTCAGCATTGACCTGAGCTTCACATCTGGATTGATAATTTCTTCCTGGATTGATAATTGATAATTTCCTAGCTTAGGTTTGGTGTATCCAGACTTAGCAGGTTATAATCAGATAGGCATTATAATTATGCTACTACTGCCCCAAAGTCATAACTATTTGTACCCGTTGGATGATTCTTAAATATCTGCATTCTGGCATGATTTCGAAGAATGAATCATCCATAAAGATTGATTCCAGTTTCTGTGGTCATGTTATATAGATAGGTGGTAAAAATTATTTCACTTTCATCATTTTAATCAGAAGTTCTAGAATACTTGTGTTGGTGCTATGCATAATATTAATGCACAATGTAGCATCTATCTCTTTGATATATGAATCATCATTTCCTTTCTCTGTAGATTTATCTTGTACCTAAAAGTTTGGCTCGCAAGCGAATCTGGAATAAAAAGTACCCCATTTGTATTGAACTTGGTCGGCAAGATGACTTTATGTCTAAGGCTCAGGCTGATAAAGAGACTACTGAAGAGAAGCTACCAGCTGAAAGAGAGCTAGGAAGCGAGGACCCTAAAAAGCCATCCCACCCTCAAGAGGGAACAAGATCCAGCCAGCGAGATCAGATACTGTATCTGTTTGGGAGAACTGGCCGAGAAAAAGAGGAGTGGTTTAGGAGATTTATTCTGGCATCAAAGCTGAAGTCAGACCTCAAGAAGCTACCTGGTGTCTCTGGAAGCAAAGCAGGTAATGGCATTGTGCTAAGTGCACATACATTTTTAAAGGGCCTGTAGGGAGATTGGGAAAGACAGGCAGGCAGGAAGGAAGGAAGGAAGCTCACCCTGAATCGGTTATTCTCTGCTATTTGAGGTATGTTCTCATGATTTACATACCCTTAGATTGATCACTATAACCCTCTATGCCAAGTCATTTCACCAGTGATGGGTCCATTTGCAGATACATGTGGTTAGCTTTTGGTGGCTCCCCGGAATTACGTCTGCTTTGTACATATTGTAATGTTTGAGGGAGGACTAGGGGTGGTAGAACATGCTCTTAACATGTGCAAGGCCCTAAATTTGATTCCCAGCTGTGGGAGGCTGTGGAAAGTTAGGTGAGTCTAGGGGATACTTCAGGGGCTTCTACTCTCAAGCTCCTAATGGAAAGACGTTCTCTTTGGTTCTCTGAGCCGTGGAAGAGGAGTTGGTTTGCTCTCTGTTCACTTTCCATTTCACCCTGATAGCATGCACCATCCATCCTGACTTTGGGCTGTGGCAGTGCTATTTTGACCTTTTCTTAAAAGATCACCAGGAGCAAATAAATAAGTACCTGCCAGATGTGCTTCATTGCTCCCATTTCTCTCAATTGTCTTGCAGAAGAAGAAAACCTGTACTAAACATTGGTTGTCATGAGAGAAAGGTATATTTTTCCGTGGAAAATAGCCCTGTAAATATTATTTTAAGCATTTTAGCAGCTTTTCTACTTAACCCAGGGTTCTCCTGGCTCGAGGCCATTTTTGTCATTTCTACTAATAGCTCTCACTTCCTTGCTCCAGGGCTTTTGCCTACCCACAGCAGGCACAGCAGCCCCTCCGGGCACCTGACCCACAGCCGAAGCAGCAGCAAAGGCAGTGTGGAGGAGATCATGTCCCAGCCAAAGCAGAAGGAATTGGTGGGCAGTGTGAGGCAGAAGATGCTTCTAGACTACAGCGTGTATATGGGCAGGTGTGTGCCCCCGGAAAGCCAAAGCCCCCACAGAAGTCCTGTGCAGAGTGCAGAGAGCAGCCCCACAGCTGGGAAAAAGGTAAAAGCTGCCCATGACCAGGCCTTTTGGCTCTTCTTGAGCTCATTTCATCATGTATGAGGGATTGAACACCCATGTGCCAGGCACTCCATGCTCTAGGCCCTGGGAACACAGTGTTGAATGAGAGGGAAAAGGACCTTTGTGCTCTCAAAAGAGCTCATGCTCTATTCAGAAGGACAAGAAGTGATCATCTATTGGTTCATGAGAACCAAAGCTGGCAAAAGGAGGTGGGAAAGAGACACATCCACTGTTTTAGATGGGTTGTGGTGGAGAACATGACCTTTGGACAGAGGCCTGAGGGTCACAAGGCAGCGACCTGACCCATGGCACTGTGAAAGAGGAGATTCTCAGTAAGGACTCAGGCAGAAGTTAAGGCCTCACAGAGGACTGTGATTGAAACACATGAGGAACTGCAGTGAGGTTGGGGTGGCCGGACAATGACTAAGGGCAAGAGAGGGAGGCTGCAGAATCAGCAGGATCCTGTCAGGTCAGTTCCTAGGGTGATGAGAGGCTCTGAGAGGGTTTGGCAGGAAGTAACATTGGTCTAAGTCTGAAAAGATTAGTGGCTCTTTGATGACTAGCTGTAGGAGGAAAGCAGTGGATGAGAAGGGCCTGGTGCCATGAGGTTGGGCTGAGGTCAGGTGGCAATAGCAGTGGTGACAGTTGACTGGCTAGAGGAAGAGGAGGAGTAGCTGGCCAGATTTGCTGCCAGCTGGGCAGGAAAGTCCATAAGCCTCTTTATCTTTAGTTAACCACCAAAAGGGGGAAGTGGAGGTGCAGCTTAAGTGGTAGAGCACCAGCTTTGAGTGAAAAAGCTAAGGGACAGCATCTAGTCTCTGACTTCAAGCCCCCAAACGGGCATACAAATACAGAAAATGATAATTCTACTAGGGTAGTGAGATAAGGAGTGTTTTCTAAGGTGCTTACATGTTCTTACAGTCACGGCAAAGATCACAGAAAGGTCTTCTGTTGTATCCTGTCCTGGATCACACTGACACCGTTGTAGCAGCAGCCCACATGGGCAGCCAAACTCAGGAGCAGAGGCACTGAGCTCACTCTGTGGCAAAACAACTGGGCTGGCACCATCCTTAGCCATTTATAATAGGAAATGTTACACCATAAACTTGAATAAATCCATACCACTTTGGTCAGGCTTTTGTTTTGTTTTGCCATTCCTGGGGCTTGAGCTCAGGGCCTGGCACTGTCCCTGAGCTTCTTTTGCTCAAGGCTAGCCTTCTGCCACTTGAGCCACAGCGCCACTTCTGGCTTTTTCCATGTATGTGGTACTGAGGAATGGAACCCAGGGCTTCATGTATATGAGGCAAACACTCTACCACTAGGCCATATTCCCAGCCCCTAGAAGTCAGTTTTTAATAAAATACATCTCATGAGCTACTCAGACAGCCTTGGACCATTGAACTTCCCGAATGTTTTCTTTGGAAGCCATCTCTGGGAAGTTATGCCTTCTAAATGCAGGTGTGTAGTGGGAGCAGAGAGATGAATATTCTCCTCATATTCTCCCTGCAGCCAAATGGCAATATTAGGAAATGTCTGCACATTTACTCTTCCACCTCTAAATGTTTATGACAGTCGTTGAAAATGAGTTCTTCCGAGCAGCCCTGGAGTCCAGATCTCGGCGGCAAAGCTTCTTTAATGCATTGTCAGTGTTCTGCTGCTCTCGGCTTTTCTTTGTTCCTCATGCCACTGTGGAGAGAAGCCTGCATTAGAAAATAGGAACTGTCAGAAAGGAAAACAGCCTGCTTGTCAGTTATTTCAGAAATTGGACCACATCATGTGCCATTGGCTTAGACATACATTGTGAAATAGCCTTTGTTTCTTGCTGTTTTATGTAAAATCTGTTTTCTGTGAAAACTAGCATTGTAAAGAAAAGCTAATAAATGGGAAGCTCTCCTCTTTGAGGAGAAAAGGAAACTGTTCTCTTATGTAGCTGGAACTGTGTGGATAGTTTGGTGGTCATTTCCCGTGGACGACTGTGTAGTTAATCTACTGGAACTCAAAGACCACAACTTGACAAAGGAGACACTTTGTTGTCTTTGGGACCCAAGATGTTCAGGCAGAGAGAAAAGTGAAAGTAACACAGAACTTGTAGCATAACTGAGCAGTTGTTTCTGGTGTGTCGAGGAGCTGGTACAGTCTTCTGCCTGTCTGTCCAGGATCTGGTGCAGACTTCTGCCTAGCCTTCCAGGACCTGTGGTAGAAAATATCCTTGTTAATTTGCAGAGGTATGACAGCACTAAAAATCCCAGATAGAATGGCCACAGCCATTGGAGTGAGGTAGAGCCATGCCTGAAATGGAAGAACCAAAATGTATTTGTTTGAAACCAGGGTTTCTTTTTTTGTTGTTGTTAAACAAGATTCTTCACATCTGTAATCGCAGCTGCTCAGGTGGAGTAGATACTAAGATTTAGAGGACTGTGGTTCCAGGCCAGCCTGGGAAGAAAAGTTAGATAGACTCAGAATTTTAGCAGAATGCAGAGCTCATGTGGTAGCGCACCAGCTTAGCAAGACAGCCAGCCAAGTGAATGCATGGCCCTGAGTTCAAACTCTAGTACTGCCCCCCACCCCCCCCAAAAAAAGGAGATTCAACAACACTCATGAGAGACCTTGGAAAATATCCAAATAAGAAGCACTCCTAGAACACTGCATATGCAGTAACATAAGACTGAAAAAAATGTGAGTGAACCTCCAGGCCTCCCAAGAGAGCAAAGACAGATAGCTTTGCCCTGAGAAGTGGACAGAGCTGCTGAGCAATTTGCTGGTCTTAGCCAAGGCCCTGTGTCTGGCTCACTTGGCTCAGACCCTCAGAAGCGTGGACTTCAGAACTGTCACGTGTATGTATGTGCCATAGGTCTTGGGGATTTTCACAAGCAGTCAGACTGCAAGTGACTTGTGTACTGTACTGTGCCGCTGGTCTAGGCACACATTTGTGATGTGGGACAGTTACAGCTGCTCAGAACATGTCACACTGGCATGAATGCCAAAGTACAAGGTGCAGAAGAGATGACCATGAGTGGCATATGGCCATATCATGGGTACTGGATAGATATGAGTGAACAACGTGTAGCGTCCTGCACATCTGGTCCTTGCCAGACTGGGACACAGCAGCCAGGGAAGATGGTTCAGGCAGGCTGTATCAAGGGCAGGTGAAGATGAGTTGGGGAGAACAGCTGTCCTGTGGCACACACCCCATATCTTCATCTCATGGAGTGGAGGCTTCTGAAACTCCTGATGCCTCTTAACTCAGTGTCTCTGGAGGTATGATTATAAGCAAGCATCAGTATTTTTAAATACTCCAAGAATATCTTTATTTTGAAAGGATCAGGCAAAACCTGAATCCTGGCCACTGGGAAACTGAGTTCTGCCTGGAGGAGAATGAGCCTGACAATTACATGTCTAGGCCTTAGCTGGAAAAAAGAGAAGCAGAAATTGATAGATAAATGTCATTGATACCAAGTTAATTTAGGGGACAAGGTGATTTTTTTTTTTTAGATAATGCTGTGGTATATTATCTGTTCACAGGAAGACTGGTAGAAAAAGAAAACAGACAAGAAAGGTTACAGCTGTGATGGTGGCTTTCATTTCTCCTTTTTCTGTTCACAATCATGACATGGGACTTGTAATTTATAGGGACAAAGCACGGCTCATACAGCTCTCTTTCCATAGGAAGAGCCTTTAAAGACTTTATGAAAATAAGCACCTGTCTAATTCTCCAGTTGTCTCCCAGCTAATTTTGGTCCCTTTTCTTTCACCAGTTGCCAGAGGCTCCACCCTCTGAGGAGGAAGAACAGGAAGCCTGGGTGAACGCCTTGCTTGGAAGAATATTTTGGGACTTCTTAGGCGAGAAATACTGGTCAGATCTGGTGTCTAAGAAAATCCAGATGAAACTCAGCAAAATAAAGGTATTGTTTTCTACTTAGGAGGCTTCTAAGTCCCCAGTTCTTCATTTCTGGTTGTCCTGGGTCTCTTGTCCTAAGTGAAAAGTAACTTAAGCATACAGCATATGAGGGTGCTAAGTTCTTCTTAATCAACACATCTGACTTGGATCACAGACTACATCTGAAGACTCACTTGACTGTCTTGTCTACTTCTTTTCCTATGTTACCACATCCTTATTTACTTAGGAAGATGTGAGCTCCTCAAACTGATCCAACTTAAGTAGTTCTCTTTGAATTAGAAACAAACTTCAATGTCTGTCCAGAGCCAATCCAGGCTCGTACTGATCCAGGCTGAGTGGTGCACTTGAAAGAAATCCTGTGGCAGTTAGTGCCAGTTCTAAATATGTCTGTGATTGACCTTTGCTTTTGGCTAGGTGGTACTTTATTTTGGGCTCTCTGCTGAAGAAACACTCTTGATGCTAAGCCAGGCCTACTTGGAAGTGAGTTAAAGCTGCCTAAGTATTCCTTATGATGGTCATTAAAGTGTCATGTGCTAACCAGGAGACCTTCTGAAGGCTCCTTTGAAGTAACTCTTTGGCCTGATTAAAATCCCACCAAGGGAGAATCACTTTGATCCCCTTCACTGAGAGTTTGCATGGCTGATTGCTTAAGACAGAGAGTCCGAAGGTTTGGGATCATTGATACCTTCAAGAAGTAGAAACATGGATCCTTTGCCTTGCTAAATGCATGCTGAGCCTGGCACAGTGTGCAGATCTGTAATCCCAGCTATGTTGGGAGGGGTGGGAGAATTGCAATCTGAAGCCACCTGCAGAAAGGACCAGAGGCTGTGGCCCAGTACCTCCAAAAAGGAAAAAAAAGAAAGAAGGAAGGAAGGAAAGAAAGAGAACTGGCCAGTGGTGTTTTCAAACATTCCAAAGGCATTGGGAGGTATTTCCCAGCCTTCTCTCTGGAATTCTGGTGCCTTTGCCCTATGGTGAGGTGTGGTTGCTCCCTCATTCTGAAAGAAGTCAAAGAAAAGCCCACCTGCCTGCTTTCCTCCTTTTCTTCCTTCCTCCTTCCCTTCCTTTTTGGGGGGATGATTGAACTCAGGACCTGGGCACATGGTTAGTACTTTACCACTTGAGCCACAGCTGTACTTCTAGCTTTTTGGTATTTAATTATAGATAAGAGTCTTATACATTTGTCTGCTGTATTGGCTTCTATCTGCAATCCTCAGATCTCAGCTTCATGAATAGCTATGATATATAGGTGTGAGCCAGCAGCTCATAGGCTGGACATGTAGGGTTTTGCAGAAGTTGAGAGAAAGTCTTGTACTCTCATTTTCCCTTGTGCTGGTCATGGAAGCTTTTACAGTTCACAAGCTTAAACTTCCTCTTGCCTTTTGAAGTCCAAAGTACTGAAGGTTAGAATGGAGAAGAAGGGGCTAGATTCTGGATACTGAGTTCAGAAGGGGCTATGGCCTCTCTGTTGTCAGCCCTGTCCTCACCTCCCACCTGAAGCTGCTGCCTCACAAAGTGCCCTGAAGACGGAGGAGATCCAGTCAGGGAAACAAACAAGGAGGCAGGAGGGTCACTGTAGCCTCTGGACTTATCCTGCAGTCTCAGATCATCACCCTACACGTGATGATGGCTGTTGTGAAAGAGCAGCTGTGTATGCATCTGTTGCCTCAGGATGGCTTTCAGACAAACTGAGTTTCTGCAGCATTAGCAAGTACGCTCTTAACTTTGGCAGCTGAGGAAGGAGAGCTTTGGGATTTTGTGCCATCACATGCTTCTGTCATTGCACACAGTGTTTGACTTATCACTCACATACCTGACAGTTCTGTCCCTACTTGAGTTTACTCAAGAGGATAAAAAACAAAATGTTCCTACGTTCCCACTGAAGGGGCCTTTGAGTGGGAAGCAAAAGGTTTCTAGTTGGATGTCACAGAAGAGTGATGTCTCTTTACTTCTGCAGTATAGGAAAGAGGCTGCTCTTGGGCAGAGAGCTGAACATGGAGGGGGAGAGGAGAGGAGAGGCTAGCTGTTGATGTTCTAGATTCTTGGGTTTGAGCAGGTAGATGGGTGAACAATAGGGAAAAAGACATGCTGATCATCCCTTGCCACTGTGTTCACCGTAGTTGAAAGCCACTCGCTGTGCTCCTCCTCAGTGCCAGGTGCTTTCAGGGTCTGTCTCAGCTCTTTCTGTTGCCTTTGTGGGGAACATAGAGTGCAGGATGTGGTCTGAGAGTGAAGAGTGACAGAGGAAAAGGGATAGTTACCTTCCTGCTTCAGGTCAGTGTGAGACTAATGTTGCCATGGAAACCCTGTTGAAGGTAGCCTATTCCCCGGCCAGCCTTTGGATGTGTTACTGACCTGACAGATTTCTGAAATGCTAGGCCTTTGAATAATAATAATAACAGAAAAGAAAGCACGGCACCATGTATACAAGATTTGGGTACATTCTTGGCCAAGTAGCATTTTTTTGTTAATAAAGAAGTCAGCTCTACTTATAACATTTGTGCTTTGGAAAAAAGTTTTCCAAATACAGCAGTCAACAATTCTCAAACACACATTTGAACTTTGCTTACATTGTATTCATCACAGATATAAATACCTCACTAACATAACCACCCTGGCTCTTTAAAGAATCAGACATGAAGTTCTCCATCTGGTGAATCTTGAAGTTGATACTCTTCTGCAGAGCGACAGCTGAAGAGGTCCAGCCACCTTAGTATTAAATCCACACCTGACCACATGGAGACTCACCTTGTGGGGCATAGTCATTTTTGAGTTAGTTTTCAAAAATCTTAGCTTTATTTTAGGGTTTTGGTTTTTGTTTTGTTTGGTTTTGCCAGACCTGGGGCTTGTCCTCAGGCCTGGGCACTGTCCCTGAGCAGTTTTTGCTCAAGTCTAGCACTCTACCACTTGAGCCACGGTATCACTTCCAGCCTTTCCTGTTTATGTGGTACTGAGTAATCAAACTCAGGGTTTCATGCATGCTAGGCAAGCACTCTACCATGAAGCCACCTTCCCAGCCATATTTTAGGTTTTATAAACTTACTTTAATGTTGGAGAGATTTCTGAGAGGAAAGGACTGGGACCTGCCACATTTAGAAAGTATGTTAAACATAGCTCTAGTAGTAAGAGCAGTTTGATACTGGCAAAAACCAGGGAGCTCACTACAGTTTCCAGTGTGGCAGGGATGTATATTTAAAGATGGAAATACAAATTAGTGCTCCATAAATAGGTTGAAATTTGCTAACTAGCCCTTTTCGGGGAAAATCCCTGATTTATATGTTACATAAATAATAACATGAAGACCTAAAAATATACAGACAGGAACATGGCTCATGTGGTAAAGTGCATGCCTACCAAGTTCGAGGCTCTGAGATCAATACCTAGTAATGAAAAGAACAAAGTGAAACTACAAATACAAATCCAGAGGAAATATGTAATGAAGTAATTGTACAATCGTGAGATAAATAGGACTTTGTGAACATGACACTAGTATTTAAATTTGGAGGGAGGGGCCTGGGAATATGGCCTAATGGTAGAGTGCTTGCCTCCTATATATGAAGCCGTGGGTTTGATTCCACAGCACCACATATGTAGAAAAAGCCAGAAATGGGGCTGTGGTTCAAGTGGTAGAGTGCGAGCCTTGAGTAAAAAAGAAGCCAGGGACAGTGCTCAGGCCCCGAGTCCAAGCCCCAGGACTGGCAAAAAATCCCTCTAGAATAAATTCCTGCTGATAGATTTGGGGGTGTGGATTAGTCAAGGTGCCCAGCATGAACAACCTGATGTTACACTCAGATGAATAAGTGGAAGGGATGGAGGAAGACAGAAGGGAGGCTGCAGCACATCTGGGCCAGCAGAAGTGGGGAGCGGTGCCCTTCCCAGATATTACCAGACCTCAGACAGGGTAGCTGTATAGAGAGCTGCCTATCTCATAGGAGCTGTGTCCTTCACAAATACCTGATAGCATTTCTCCCTGTCTCCCACCCCTTTCCATTGGTATATCCTGTTGCCAATGTCCAACCAGAAGGCAAGAGATAGTGGATGCAGTCCACACATATTAGCTTCAGTACAGAGGATGATGTAGTGTGGATACAGGGGGCAAACAGCAAATGTCCAGCATGGGTCAAAGGGATGTGATTTTTTTTCCCCCCAAGAATTTCAATACATGTGATAGGTTTGTTAGAAGTGTTGTAGCAATTACTAATCTAAGAGCGCTTCATTGCCCTATACTTTACCAACTCTGGGTCTTACTGACTCTCTGGCAGGGCTGGCTCCTTTTCCATAAGCAGGTCTCTTGTCATATGCGATGCCTGAGAGAAGCTTGACTGAACCCTGCCCACCTCAGTCCATTTCTTGCTTTAAGAGGTTACAGTATTTGTCTACTAGTTCTCTCTGCCTCTCCAGTGGAAACCTCATGAAAGCAAGGAACTGGATACCTTAGATGCCCAATGAAATTTGGTTAAATAAGTGATGTGCCCCCAAAACTTTGGCCACTATCCCCTCTAAGAGTATGTTGAATTCTAACTTACCTTGGTATTTTTTAATTAACATGTTTTATTAGCATACATCAGTTTGTATGGGGGGGTGGTTACCTTAACATTGCTACTAAGTTGCTATTGTCTCTCATTCATTGTTTGCTTTTTTTCTCTAGCTCCCCTACTTTATGAATGAGCTAACCCTGACAGAGCTTGACATGGGAGTAGCCGTGCCAAAAATCCTTCAGGCCTTCAAACCTTACGTTGATCACCAAGGTAACTCTTAACTGACTCTAGGGTAGAATTGACCATTTATGTGAGTATTCAAATGTTTCCATTGTTGCAAGGCTTTGTGCTTAGAGGGAGTTAGGATCTTCTTAACCATCCTATTCCATGTTGGACATCCTTTGTTCTTAACGATCATAGCCTTACACTATGAAGAACTGTTCCAGGCTTTCCCTCCTATCCTAGTCTCCCATACTACGAGGCTAGGCTTCCATGTGGGTTGCAGCTCTTTCCAGGGTATGAACAGTGGTCTGGGTTTCAGCCCCACCCCCTCTTCCAGGCCTCTCTCATACATTCGCCCTGGCTCCTTGTCTCTTCCAGCTATTCCTATCACATCCTTATCTTGCCCCAACTTTTAGATTATAACCTTTTTTGACATTCCTATCTTTGATCTTTATTTTCTTACACTCCTAGTAGGCACCCAGTGTTCAAAAGATGAAGACATATGTTCAAAAACAATATTTTGTGAGAGAGACGGTCTGCTGGAAGAAAGCTCTCAGATTTAAGTTTTTAAACATGCTGCTGATATAGTATCAACACTTAACTCTATGAATGAAGGAAAAAGTTAGAATATAGAGGGACTCTAAATAAAATTAAGATGATATAAATATTTACATACTTTGTGTCATATAGTTTTAAAAGGATCTCAGCAGGGAAAACTTAGTAAGGAGGAATAGGCCAAGCATGGAATAATAGCCTGTTGGCACGCAGGAAAAAGTCTCATTAGTTTCTTTACTGTAGCATCCCTTGCTACTGAACCCCTATAGCACTCATACCCTTTTCACATTATTCCTAAACTAGCCCAGAAACAAGGTAGAGAAAAAAATAAATACAGATTTTTAAGACAATGTTGTAAGTTAATGTTTTTTTAGAATTGGTAAGGTATAGGAATAACTTTTCTATGAGCATGTCTGTAATCCTACTTATTCAGGAGACTGAGATCTGAGGATTGAAGCCAGCCTGGACAGGAAAGTCTGTGAGACTTTTATCTCCACCTAACCAGCAAAAAAGTTGGAAGTGGAGTGGCTCAAAAATGCCAGATTGGGCTGAAAAAGATAAAGATAGCACCCAGGCCCTAAGTTCAGGCCCCAGGACCAGCACCAAAAGAACACAATTTTTTTTTTCTGTATAGATTTATCAGATGGCTCTTGAGTGTATTTAGTGAAATGATTTTTCAGCTGTTACATTTGATGTAAATATGAGCAGGTTTTTCTGTCACTACAGTTAGTATCTCTGCAAATCTTTCTAATACTATTTCAGCTGACAGTACACTGAATTTCCATGTTTTTATCATCATATCAATTTCAGAGAAAGGCAGATCAGAGTACTGGCAAATCTAGAAGTCTATCTGATCTCTACATTTTGAGATTCCATGCCTCAATTACATCTGCTCCTTGGAGAATCTGAGTGCTGCTGTGTTTTGGTCATTTCAGGTTCACTGGAAAACTAGAATAGATTTGAACTCTTTGTAGGTTCTTTAGCTGGAGTTCTTTTAGTCCCGTGCACAATTTTAAAAGACATTGCATCGGTGTGTTAGCTGCATAATTGTGATCCACCTCATCAATGTAAAAAGCTACCTCCCTTGCCTTCCTCTCTGTTGTGCTTTGGTCTTTACCTCTTCAGGCAAACTGACTGGTATCAAGCTGATAAATGATCAGCCTACACAAACTTCCTGAGAGTCAGGCTTTTAAAAAGTAAATAATATGTGGACGTGCTGTATTTTCCAATGTGCTAGCACTCTCTTATCTAAGAACTGTTCTTTGCTGAACTAATAGAAATTTTCAAAGAGAGGGTGCAGGGCCACAGAGAGCTTTGTGACATCTAAGAAGTGTCCCTGTGGCTTTGAACTCTCTGGTCTTCCGGGGCTGCTTTGGTCAGACTTTGAGGAGAATTCAAGACCTAAGTTTGAGCTTCTTTCCTGTTCCTCAGTAGCAAGAGCTGGGGGGCAAGACATTTCAACTATAAATATCAAAGCTTTCATGGTTTTTAATTCATCTGCAGCTTACTTCTTTCATGGTGAGTTTTAGAGCTCTGCCTACATGGATAACCAGGGAGAAAATGTTACAGAGAAAGGAACAAAACCAACCAAATAAGCAAACAGAAACCATAAAGACTGTAGGGTTAAGTTTGATCCATGAGATCTTTCCAAGTCTACAAAGAATGTATGTATGCATGGTAAAACAGAAACAATCACATTGTTCCCTAATGACAGAATGGTCCTTAGTTGATTTCCTCATGCAAGTATATCATGGAGTATACATACCCAAAGTAAGACAGCTATGCTTACTAGATGATGCAGCCTTGTAGGTACCATCTGTATGTGGTCAGTCATTAACAGAAGTCATTGTGCAATATTGAATTCCATTGCTCTAAGGAAGAGCTTCTCCTTTGAGAGGAATTAAAATCCAGGATGACTTGCTAAAACTAACCATGAGCTCTCAGGGAAGCCCAGCCCAAGTGAGGAGATTTTAGTGTCCCCAAGAGGCACTCGCATGGGATCCTCTGATGTCCTTTTAAAAAATAGGCAGGAATCAAAACCAAGAGATAAAGGATAAAAAGACAAATGACTTCAAAAGCATTACTTACAAAATCATTTGGTGTAAACCAACTGAACAATTCATGGGGGGAGGGAGAAAAGGGGGGGAAACGAAGGAGGAGGTAACAAATTGTACAAGAAATGTACCCACTGTCTTATGTATGAAATGTAACCCCTCTGTACATCCCTTTGGCAGTAAATAAGTAATTTTTTTTTAAAGAAAAAATAGGCGGGCTGGGGATATGGTTTAGTGGTAAGTGCTTGCATAGCATATATGAAGCCCTGGGTTCAATTCCTCAGTACCACATAAACAGAAAAAGCTGGGAGTGGTACTGGGGCTCAAGTGGTAGACTGCTAGCATTGAGCAAAAGAAGCTCAGGAACAGTGCCCAGGCCCTGAATTCAAGCCCAGGACTGCTTGCTGGAGGCCCATATCTCAGAAGAAGGGATATTTGGAGCCAGAGCTGATTGTATTACTCTGTCCTAGTATTCTTTCTTTTTAAAAATAATTCTTTATTATTGTTATAAAGGTAATTACAGAGGAGTTACAGTTACACAAGTCAGGTAAAGAGTACATTTCTTTTTGGATAATGTTATTGTGCTTCTTTTTTTTTTTTTTTTGCCAGTCCTGGGCCTTGGACTCAGGGCCTGAGCACTGTCCCTGGCTTCTTTTTGCTCAAGGCTAGCTAACACTCTGCCACTTGAGCCACAGCGCCACTTCTGGCTTTTTCTATATATGTGGTACTGAGGACTCGAACCCGGGGCTTCATGTATACAAGGCGAGCACTCTACCACTAGGCCATATTCCCAGCCCTATTGTGCTTCTTAATACAACCTAGAAAGTGGTCCTGGAGCCAGACCACGAGGCTCACAGTCTTATGGCCTTGGGCAAGTTCCCAAACCTCTATGCCAACTCATCTCTCAAATGGGGATCCTCACAGTACCTAATCCTTAGCTTTCACAAAGATTACATGAGTTACACAGGAAAGACAGTACATTTTGTCTTGTATATAAATTGATCTGTATTGTGGAGGGTAAGGGCATCACAGAAATGGTGGGACAAAGGATAAACACAGCAGTGATACTCACTAGATACTGTGTTGAAAATAAACTGTACAACTTGTAGGGGAAGGGGAATCAGGAAGGAAAAACTAGGAGAAAACAAGAAGAGGTGACACTGTAACTATAATCCCGCTGTACATCATCTTTGTAATAACAATTTTTTAAAAAGAAAGGGGCTTTGGGATATGGCTCAGTGGTGAGGGCTTGCCCAACATGTATAAAGCCCTGGGTTTGATTCCTCAGTGCTGCATTAACAGAAAAAGCCTGAATTGGTGCTGTGGCTCAAGTGGTAAAGTGCCAACCTTAAGCAAATGAAGCTCAGGGACAGTGCCTAGGCCCTGATTTCAAGCCCCAGGACTGCCAAAAAAGAAAAAGAGAAAGGCAGTCAGTCAGTCAGTCAGTCCAGGCAGTATGTACAAATAGCACTTGAATAAGACAGGTACTTTATAGGCTCCAGCTATTAGTATTTTACTCTTGGTTGTTATTGCCATCAGTGCTGCTGTTGGAGAGTGTAGGATGTGGATGGCTAAGCCAAAATCTTTGAAGTCATTAACTCTGTTCAGAGTGATGTTTACATTTGTTCATTGAGTAAACATGCATGTAAGGAAACTGAAATAGCCATAGAAGGTAAAGAAGAAAATGTGATTGACTATCCCTCTATTTAGAGATAGCCAGGTTTATTTAGGGGATCCTTTTGTCTAATCTTTTATTTTTAAGCCATGTATTAATGAAGAATATAGAACTCTTTTTCAAAACTGTGTAGGAATGGGGCAGATTAGTGATTTGGACTGAAGATCAACCAGAGTTTCCCTAGCCAGACCATGTTTGTACAAAGCAAAGCCCAAAGGCCACCAGCAGTCTCACCTTTCCATCCTGTTCTACAAGTTTCAGATCTGGATTGGAGGCCCACAGGAGCACTGGCTCTACTGCCAAGCCCCCTGTGACTGGGCCTTGCTCTTTTAACATAGTCGTGGGGCTACTAATCATGCACACCACAGATTCCTCATCCATGAAGTACTAGCACAGTAGTGTCTGCCTCATGCAGTTGTGATAGGGACTAAATGTTAATGTACAAATGCTCAGGGAACATAGGTGGCCACATAGTGAGCCTTTGGTGTCTATGCTTTGGTGGTCATGGGGCTGAACTCAGGGCTTAGGTGCTGTCCCTGAGCTCTTTTGCTCAAGGCTCTACCACTTTGAGCCAGGGTGCCACTTCTGGTTTTCTGGTGGTTAATTGGCAATAAGAGTCTCATGGACTTTCCTGCCTGGCTGGCTTTGAACCACAATCCTCAGATCATGCCTCCATAGTATCTAGGGTTACAGGTGTGAGCCACCAACGCCCAGTGCTGCTGCTAAGTTTTGTGGCTTGTGAGGCTTCTGAAAGGCCTCGGTGAGGACCCTTTTCTGTCAACCAGGATGTCATTTCTGTGCCTGGAATTAGAGGTGTTAGAACCGATTGATTTCATACATGTCTTCTACAAGTATTTAAGTTCCCAAAGAGTCACTAAGTGTACCCCATGAAAAGAAGGATGGATTGGTTTTTGTCTTTTTGCAAAACTAAGGTTTTTTTTTGTTGTTTTGTTTTTTTTGCCAGTCCTGGGCCTTGGACTCAGGGCCTGAGCACTGTCCCTGGCTTCTTTTTGCTCAAGTCTAGCACTCTGCCACTTGAGTCACAGCGCCACTTCTGGCCATTTTCTGTATATGTGGTGCTGGGGAACCGAACCCAGGGCTTCATCTATAAGAGGCAAGCGCTCTTGCCACTAGGCCATATCCCCAGCCCCCAAAACTAAGTTTTGATTGAAGGTGTCAGATGCTGTGGAAAGAATCTGAGAACCATCCTGTCTCACAGGAATGGGAGCCTTGTCTGTGTGCAGAGATACCCTTGCCTTGTGACTTCCAGTATCAATCTCTGTACATGTTCCAAACCTGGCCGTCTCATGCTTGGTGCCTTTTTCCAGTGCTGGGATTGAAACTGATATTGCTAGACTCAGATTGTGCCTGTCCTTCCTTCCCACTGTACCTTCTTAAAGAGAAGGCATTAGAGGTACAACTATAGTGATCTTAATTTTTCTTCCTTGGTCTAAAAGCCAGGTAAGGTTAACTGTGAAGTTCAGTGCTGGCAGAAATGGCACATATGCCCCTTAACCCACAGTGTTACAGAAAGAAAAATTAGTATGCGTGGAAATGGGGAAAATGTCCCCTTGTGGAACTTCGGTAGGATAAATAGTAGCAGCAAGGGGACTGATGTGAGACTGTCTAATTGAAGAGACAAAGTTTTATGTTAGAGAATAGTTGTAGGGGGGAGAGAAAGCTAAAAATGACATCATGAAAGACACATCCAAATTTAAGGAATTTCTAGTTTTCTGTGGTATCTGAGTGAACAGTATGCCACCCATCTGCTTGTCAGGGAAAAAAACAATCACTAGGGTGGTCAGGACCAGTAACTCTAGCATCTGACCTGATATGTACTAGTTATCAGATGTTCCATTCTAAGGGGTTTTGTTCTTTGGATGCCAACTGCCAATTGACTTTCTGAGTGAAAATCCTCCATTAATAGTTCCAGGGAGAGGGAAATGGAAGAGCAAGGAATATGTGGATCTGTTCAGATATGCAAAGCTTTTTAGGGTCTCTTAAAGCATTCCAAGTAGCAAGTGCCCTGTTAAGCCACCTGGGAGAAAGTGCTTTAGCACTAAGACAGGAGCTGCTATGTGAAGCGATAGATTTATATGCCATGGTAAGACAGTTACTGAGCAGTGGGGGAGATGGCACAAGTTCATCTGTTTGGGTTATGGTTTCCCTTGTCTCTGCGGACAGGCAGCCAAGCATGTTTCTTATCTCTTGGGCATTATGGTCTAGCTGTCCATGTATCTGAGGCTCTCTTTATTCTTAAGCATGTACTTCCTGAGGGCAGGGGTTCCTCAGAGTGTCTTCAACTCTCTGTGTGGTAAGAGCTCAGTGTGGAGTGAGCAATCATTCCTGCCCCAGTGGCCCTTGAGCAGTGGTGCTGGTGGTAGTATCTGTCCTTGCCCTCCACTCCCCCTTGAAGCTGAGGTGGAAAGACAAGCTACCTGGGCTACTGTCCACTCCTAAGCAGTCGGGCTAGACTATACCCCAGTGGGAGCAATGTCTCAGTGATAGGCCTAAGCCAGCAGTTTACTGTGTTCATAGTGTGTATGTGTGTGTGTGTATGTGTGTATTGTGTGCATTGTGTGCATTGTGTGTGCACCCATGCCTGCACTGATGCTGAGACTTGAACTCAGGGCCTGGACAACTGTCCCTGCTGACCTTTTTTGCTCAAGACTAGCATTCTACCACTTGAACCACTGTTCCACTACTGATCTTATGGTGGTTAACTGGAGATGAGAGTCTCTGGGTTTTACTGCCTGGGCTGACTCTGAACCTTGATCCTCAGATCTCAGCTTCCAGAGTAGCTAGGATTACAGGCATGAGCCACCAGCACCCACCTGGCTGTTCTTACCTTCTTGATCCAAAAATAGCAAAAACATTCTATTTTGGAAGAAGTGAAATTCTGTTACCTTCAATATGACAGCTTCTTTTTGCAGATAGGGTACTGGGATGGGGGTTTCAACTCAGGGTGTTGTTAGGCTTGCTAGGCAGATGCTTACCACTTGAGCCATGCCTCCGGCCCATAGTATGACAACTTTTGTAGGCAATACATACTGTTCATATTTATTGGAAACCTAACTAGGATTTCCAAAAGGCATGATTACATTTGTGTGTGTGTGTGTGTGTATATATATATATATATATATATATATATATATATATATATATATATATTAGCCTGGTAGTTTGAATCTGTTACAGTAGCCCAGTAGTTTAAAACTAATTCTCAGGTTGAAAAAGCTGGAGATAATGCATAAAAAGAAATATATTCTTCATTGAAGTTCTTTGTATATCAAGTATAAATTAATACCCAGCCCTTAATTACATTTCTATTGGAAGTGATCAACAACTCAGTGCCTTTACTGAAGCAGATATGTCTTTTAGCAGATGTGCCTTTTATTTCCAGTAACAGTATTTTGAAAACAAGCTAGTGAATGATTTTTAGATGCTTAATGTAAGCAGGAAGTAAAGCAATTTCTTTCATTAATGTTCTGCAAAGCAGTCACAATTTACCTGTACATCCTTCAATCAGTCGTTGGTCATTCATGGGAAATAATCACCTTCAAGTACAACAAAAAGAATTTGTTGAAAACAAGATGGAAATTATTCTGCCTTTATTGGGGAGTTTCACCATTAGTGCTTCTTGGGGTTAAGCCATGCTTTTATCTGAGGGGGTAGCCTGTAGAGGAGGGGTTATTTACTATAATCAGTTGAAAAGGCTACTATGTATAAATAATGTATCCTGCTTCCTTTTAGATGTTGTCATTTGTCCTATGTAGGTCTATAGTTTATAAACATTCAAATATACACACTTGAAGATTTACATGTTGAGTTCCTTGGAGCTCTGGGTCTGAAAAACCATAGCATATCCTGTCTTCTCTGTCTGGTCACAGTGGAGGTCCTGAGATGACCCTGTTTGCTCTTAGGCGTTTGTCAGTATCATCTAGTAAAATTCCAAGAAACGAAAAGCCTCCTAGATTGGCAACCTGTCTGGGTTTGAACTTAGGGACATACTACTCAAAGGAGCAATGTCTTTAGCTCTTTTATTTTACCAGGACCCACTTGGGACTGGCCTCAGCGCATGATAAAATGTCTATTTCTCCTCAATTGCTAGGATTCTAGGCATGAGCCACCATACCCGAAAGAAATAGATTTTTAAACCCAGTTACCAATGGTTCCTGACTTTACCTAGATAGATAATAATGGGAATCAAAATGTCATCCTTTTGTTTCTATTACTAGGCCATTTCCAGGAAGAAAGGGGTTCTAACAGTTTTGTGACTATTTGTTTTATCAAACTAAATCTGGCCTATTATTCTGCTTCCTCTTCTAAACACTGGATAATTTTTGGAAAATCAGTAATTTTCTGACATGTCTTTAAGGAACCTTCATCTCATAGTGTAAGTCTCCACACTTCTCTTCTGCCTTGTAACTGGCAGGCCATTGGCAGTCCATCCTGTGTTCCTTTGGGGCATGTTTCTTTCTTTCTTTTTTTTGGTGGGACTGGGATTTGAAATCAGGGCTTGCTTTGCACTTGCTAAGCAAGTGCTCTACAGCTTGAACCACACCTTCAGCCATTTTTTTCTGGTCATTTTTAAGATAGAGTCTTTTTTTTTTTTTTTTTTTTTGCCAGGACTAGCCTGGACTGTCATTTTCCTATTAACCTCTTCTCATGGTACCTGGAGTGACAGGTGCATGCCACCATGCCCATTCTTTCTGTTGAGAGAGAGACTCAAAAACTTTTTTTTTTTCCTGGACTGGCCTAGAACCATCATCTCAGCCACCCCATGTAGGTGGAGTGACAAGAAAACTTCAGTACACCCAGTTACTGGTTGAGATGGGGATCTCATGATTTTTATTGGTGGGGGGGGGGTTGGGATAGCTTCAAACTATAATCCCCCCAATCTCCACCTTCCTAGTAGCTAGCATTACAGGTGTGAGCCACTGATACATGGCTTGAGCATGTATTTTCTTACAAAATGTGAGGAGAAGCCAGAATGTGGGGCCCTCCTAGAGCAGTCATGTATTGATTGATTTACTGACCATTGTATGGACTGCAGTGCTGGTCATCTGCCACATGTGGGCTATTTTAGTCTGTCTGCACGTGGATAACAGAGCACTCCCACCACCCTTCTCACTTCTGTTTGTAGTACAAGCCCTATGCAGACTTAGAGCATGATACCCGTTTAGACCATTTAAAATACAAGTTTTTAAATACTGTTATTTATAGCCATGTTTTTTTAGGGGGGAAAAACTTTTTTTTTTTTTTTTTTACTGTTTCTCCAGGACTCTGGATCAATTTGGAAATGTCCTACAATGGGTCCTTTCTGATGACTCTTGAGACCAAAATGAATTTGACCAAACTAGGTAAAGAGCCTCTTGTTGAAGCCCTGAAGGTTGGAGAAATTGGCAAAGAAGGGTAAGGGGCGATATATAAATTTACTAACTCAATCCTGGGAAACTAGCCTCTCCCTACAGCCTTTGAGAAACAGGTCTGAGGTGTGTGAGAGTCTCTAGATGGCAAGCAAGCTCCAGTGTTAATTGCTTTGGACCACAGAGCAAGCCGTGAGTCTCCACCCTTTGCTCAGCTGTGACAGCACACAGTGCCTTTTGACATTGGCACTGGCAGGGACAGAACTGTCTCAGTTACCCAGAAAGCATTACGACTGAGACAAGCAGGGCAGATTCATCTGAACATTATCTACTCTGCCAATTGAATCACTACTCTGAGAGCTATTGCTTCCCTTTTAGCCACAACAGCACTGTGTGGGACAAGCTCAGGTCTCTTGGGATCTGCTGCTTTTATCACCAAGTCAGAATTATTCATAACGAGATAGTTGGTGATGTAGCCCAGAAATGTTCCACAAATGTTCTGAGAAGCACCTCCTGAAATGATACCATATTGATTTGCATATTAGTAAATTCTTCTCTTTGTAGATGATGCATCTGCTGCCCAGAATCATCTGATTTAGAAAAATTCCAAAACTATGAGATTAATTAATGGAGCTTGACTTTTTTTGTCTCCTTTATTGCTTAGAAAGGATAAGTAAAACTTTTATATTCCTACATAGCTTAAAAGTGAGTGTTTTAACTGCACATTTATGTGATTGTTTTATCAAATTAAGAGATGCTTTTTCTCTCACATCTGTGCTCCTTAGATAGAACCAGAGTACAATGACAGAGAAATGCCTCCCTCTGTAGAGTCTAAATATAAAACACAGACTCTTGTATTTTTGCTTAGTTACAGACTGACTTGCTCTTATTCATCTGGTGGTCACTGAAACCTGGGGGAGCTGGGTTACATACACCTTTATGGATATTCTTTTGCTTACATTATCCTGATTTATCCTATTTACCTAATGAAGTGTTCCTGTTTTAATGATTGGAGAGTTTTTGCTGTATGAAATCTAACCTCTATCTACTATTTTCCTTTCATTTTCTGCTATTTGTTAAAATGTGTTTGGATTCGGCAATCTGTGGATTTTTATTTTCTGGTGAGTGGTATTTATCAAATCTCCATGTAGCATTTCATACATACCCTGTGAGTGCTTCATCTAATTTGATCCCACATGATGCCATGAGGAAGTCTTTCTTCTTGTTCCCAGGCATGAAGACAGAGTCCATGATCCAAGAGGACTGAAACCAGAGTAGAGAGGCAGGCTTTTCTGGCAGAAAGGGTCTCATTGGCTTCCCTGGTTAGAATTGCTGGGTCTTGATCTAACCCTGAAGTCTGACCTCCACATCACTCACCACGCAGCTGAGAAGCAGCATTCCAGACGCGTGACAGCAGAGTTGCAGAACCAGCTGTCTAGGACATGAAACAAAACTTAAAAATGAAGTCCACTGGGCTGGGGTTATAGCTTAATGGCTGAGCAATTGCCTAGCATGTGCAGATCCTGGGTTTGTTGTCTCCAGCACTGAAAATTAATAATAAATTTAAAATGAGTTCTATCAAATAAGGAGTGTGACAGAGCAGTCACAGGCATTTATGCATGGAGCCCTTTCTGGAAACAGTCCTGTGCCAACCCAGCGGTGTGAGGTGAAGGGAAGTCTTGACCATTCGATGGGAACAAGTCCAAATCCCTTTGCCACTTGAGTGTTCCACATTCTCGGTTATTCACAATTTCATGTACCTGAACTCTCGCTGTTCAGGAGATAAGTATATTCCTGAGCAAAGAAGGAATGCTTCTAGAATGACTAAAAAAAAAAAAAGTCTCTGCTTTAGGGATATGTTGGTATCATATTTGATACATTTCTGAAGAGCCATTTTTTTCCCCTGGAAGAATGATATAAAATGTTTTGCTTCTTCCTGTGAGGATGTTAAATTACATATATATGTATATATATTTGGCTTTCATTTAATTTTAGAAGCAGGAATACAATCCAAAAAGAAAAATAATTCTTTTGCAGAGAGAAAAAGGACTGGAAAAATTGACCTTAAGTCTTATTTTGCAGAAAGGACTTTGAGAATCCAAGAGCTCTGGAATTTTCCAGAAAATGCCTCCACATGCATCAGTTGGCTCATAGTTTCTGGGTTAAAAACCTAAGCCCAGAAGTGATTCTAGGATCCGCTTCTTCAGTCATAAGCATACGGAACCACCTGGAGGCTGAGTAGCTGAGGAAAGAAAGACATCAGTTTACACAGTAGCTATTGTCAAGCACTGATATCTTCCTTCGCATTAAACCTGAAGGGTAGCCTCACACAACTGTTTTTCTTCAGGCTCTGCCTTCAGCCTATGGCCACCTGTCTAGGCCTTATGTCTGTCTCACTGCATTTTTCAGTTCCTATTAAAATGTGCAAATGACTATGCTCTTGGGGAGTCTGCACAGTGTTGCTCAGCCTGTAAGAAGTCCCTTCTTCTAGTGGGAAGTTTGTTTATGGTACCCCGAGGGTGGGATGGAGAAATTACAATTTGTGCCACTTTATTCCAATGGAGTTATTACCTCCCTTTGATGTGCACAGCCATGATGTATCTGTGGGCACTTTCCAGGCCTTTTCTTTCCCACATACTCTTCTTGTCACATACTAGAGTTCAGTCACTTGGGAGCATAGTTACTCAAAACACAATTTAGGGGCTGAGGTGTCATTTAGTGGTAGATGATCTGAATGTGTGAGACCCTAGGTTCCATCCCCAGCATGGCAAAAAAGAGAGGAGCAAAAAAGATCAGGTAGTGAGTGGCGCCATATGAACTTTAGGAAAGGACCTGAAAGAGGACCTAAATGAGTCAGAAAGGGAAATGTTCTACATGTTGGGGCTACTTAAATGAAGAGAGGCATTAGAGTCATGCGCTCCTACCAGGTGTTCTTGCCTCCTATGGCCTCCATCTTGGGTCACTAGTTCATTACATCAGCTCTTCCACCCCCAGGTCCCTGATTTTCTTGGAGCTGAGCTCATTTGTGTGTGTACATGTGTGTGTATCTGTGTGACAGATGGACAGGACTGATTGCTCTTAAAAGGATCTTGGTCTATTCTTATGAGTGTAGTCCCTTCACAGGGCTAGTTATTTATATATTCTTCACTTAAAAGCTTCTTTTTTTTTTTTTGAGCTACTTTTTAGAATTGGGTCCAGAGTCTGTGACCTTTTTAACCATCCTGAGTGACAGAATCATTCCTGCTTTGTGAATGGTTTTGAAATTGCTAGAAGTTGCCAGAGGTGTTGATGATTATGAGACCAAGAAGTAAGATAGTATCAGCAATAAAAATAATTTACTTTTTGTGTGTGTCTGACTCCAGATACATTTCAGAAAAGATTTTTAGGAGAGGCAGTACAGCTGGAATGAACCTGTTCAATGGTTTGCTGAGAAGGTAACACACTCATCTGGAATTTTGAGGTGTATTTAAAACCATCAGGCACACCTCTGAGGATGTATGATGTCTTTCTCTGAAGTTCCTGCTGACAGGACCTTCAAGGTCAAGATCAGAAAATGCATATTTAGTTATAAAGACTGAATTATCAGCCAAACATTTAGCCATACTATCAGTATTGGGTGCTATAGAACATAGCTCCCAATGCAGACAGCAGAGGTAGCACTTGGTCAAAATCAGAATTTCACGTCATTTGATATCCTTTAACTGATACAACAGTACCTGAATTATTTATAGAAAGCCACAAATTCCTCCTTCTTGGTCCTGCAGAGGATTAATTTGGGAACCTGAGAGCTCACTGCAGTGCTCGATCCTTGGCATCTTTCTGCCCAATGTGTGATGACACATACTGGTGGGGACATGAGGTGGTAGTTCAGCAGATCTGATCCTAGATCTGGCGAGCAGCCCTTTATGTTGTGAGGATGAGGACCAGGTCTTGTGTTGTTGGGAGTTTCCATGTTTGGCATTACGAGGTGTGAGCCAGAAAGCAGAGCCATTTTATTGATGGAGAAGTAGGGCAGTTGTATAATCTTGGACAGTTTACATCTCTGTAGATTTCTTTCCTCATCCCAAGATCCAGTACAGTCTTTCTTAGGAATAATATGTATATTTGTATAATAAATGTATATTTGAAACCCAAGATCCCAGCCTAACCATGGAACCCCTGAAATGGCTCCATGAGTAACATTGTACAGAAGCAGCACTTCCTAAACTGGCCAAACCTGTTACAGAAGCAGAAGCAAGAGATAGGGAGCAGGAGACCTTTAGGTGCTGTCAGGGCTGAGAGACTTCTATTCTGCTTCCTTTTAACATGAAAGTCTAGTCTGGTGGCAAAGTTCTGGCTCTAACCTTTCAGAGCCAGCGCTAAGCAGGATCTGCATGTCCTGCCAGGGAGGACAACAGTGTGTGGGATCCTTTTACAGCTGGGCTCCTGTTTCAGACCTTAGGCTTCAGTTCTACCCTCTGCCTGTTGCAGTACTTCTGAGTGGGCCTTTAGGTCTTATCAGTGTGTGTGTTCTGCCCTTGGCCCCCATTGACCAGGAGATAATACCCCAGTGGACTTTGGTGGTCAAAGGATGCCTCAGAGTAAAACCAAAGGATTGAAGCTGCAGAAAGACTTAAGCTCCACAACCTTCCCTTGTCTATGTAGTTTTGTCCTTGTCCATAGTAGAATGCCCAGCCTCTGTTTATAGACCATTTAGCTGCTTAGTAGCCTTCAGAGACTAGTGTCCTTTGTTCATTTCATCCCTAGTTAAGTCTCCTCTGAGGCAAAGCCCTGCCAGAATTCTCAGAAGTAAAGCCTCACTCCGGGGAAGGAACTGCCTTTGGTGTTGCTGAGGCTCAATCAGGAATCCTCAGGCTCCTATGAGGGGTGCATTGATCCTTCACCTCCACTGATGATCAAGAGAGCCCTGATTCTAGAAACTTGAGCCTCCGCTCTGCAGATACTAATGTGGGATGGCACTCTGCTGTGAGGCTTCTGTTACTTTAATAAAAAAGATGAGACTTTAAGCTGGTATTTTCCCAGAAAAGTCTCTGGGTTCTCTCCTATCAGTCACTTCCTTGAGTCTTATGACTTGTCCCTAGTGATTGTTGGCTTTCTTTGTGACCCTCAAAACAGGGCAGGCTGGGCAGTGGTGGCTCACTCTTATAATCCTAATTACACACACACATACACACACACACACACTCACATACACACAAGACATGGGGCAGGTATGGATTCAGATATGTGATCTTGCTAGGATGGAGTCTGAAGTGATAACTAAACTAGGATACAGTTGTTGACTCTGCCAGAAGCAAGGGACTTGCCTATTCACCTTCATGAGAGGTGGTCATGTCACCACCATAAGCTTCCACTGCACCTCTGCTGCCATCTGTTCTTTACATTCATCCTCCCACTTGGCTCCCATTGATTTTGAATGTATATTTTATATGACTTCATCACCCTCTACCACCTGCCTTTATGATGCATGCTTAAGGCAGACTCTTTGTGGCCCAGATCCTCTGCAGTCCTGTCAGGGGACTTGGAGCTGGAGGCTCCTTGAGTCGGCAGGCCCAGTCCAAGGGCTCTTAGATTGGCTCCTTTATGGAGGGTTGGAGACAGTGGCAACATGTGGCACAGGTTCCATGTTGACCCTGTGGTTGAGCGTGTGCATGTGTTTGCACTCTCTTGGGTGTGTGTATAGTAGTTTTCCACAGCAGAGCTCTGACAATGGGCAGGCTGCATGGTTATTCTGCTCTGGTTCAGTTGCAGGCCCAGGGCCTATTGTCTGGCCGACAGTGATGAGGAATCTTCCAGTGCTGGCTCCTCTGATGAAGACGACGCACCAGAGCCCAGCGCTGGAGATAAACAACTGATCCCGGGAGCTGAAGGGTGAGTGAGTCTGGGCTTCCAGAGGCTCCAGAGTCAGCAGGCTGGAGCGAGCCTTTTCCCCTTTCTGTCTCGGACTATTTCTTCTTCACAGCGCGTGAAGGTTTCTACTTCAATAGCCAGTGTCATTCAAAAAATTCCAAGCCCCAAGAAAAAGAATATTCAGATAACATTTTGTCTTTTCTGATTCTACAACTTCATCCTGCAGAATGTGTGTGGTTCAGCAGGCACACCACTCCCCCTGGTGGCCACCAGAGGTGCTCCCCTGCAGCCCAATCCACTTGCTTGATGGTTCCTGCCAAGCTAAAACATTCACATGATTTTGTTCGTTTGTTTGTGGATTTTAAAAACATGGGTGGCTTAACTGATTTTTTTTTCCTTTTGGCTGCTGGTCCTAGGGCTTGAACTCAGAGGGCCTGGGTGCTGTCCCTAAGCTTTTTTGCTCAAGGCTAGCACTCTACCACTTGAGCTACAGCTCCATTTCTGGGTTGTTGTTTTGTGGGGGGGTTGTTATTGTTGTTGGGTGAGGTAGTTAATTGGAGACAAGACTCTTTCCTGCCAAGGCTGGCTTCGAACTGTGATCCTCAGATCTTATCCTCCTGAGTAGCTAGGATAATAGGTATGAGCCATCAGCACCTGGCTTAGCTGCTCTTTTTTGAACCTGGACTTTATTTAGGATAATGGAATGATTGAAGTGCTATTTTCTAGGACATTTGGATTGTTTAAGGGAGCTAAAGAAAAAGAAAAAGAGTCAGGTGACTCAGAAATTTCTGTAAGAAAATATCAGTCTATTCACTTTGAATTTGACAGATGAGAACTCCTATGTGACCGGTTGGTGTGAAAGTTTGACCATTTTCTGATGGTAAATACAACTTAAGCTGCTGGTATGTCAGCTTATTCTAGCAGTTTTCTTTTAAGAAGTTCCAATTGAAGTAAAGTAGGATGGTGTCATACTATTTTCAAAGGACAGGCACCCAATCACTGTTTTGTGTATCTGTCATTGCAATGGGAATAGCCATTTACTGTTTGGAAAAGGCAAGCTTTCTTAAGTAGAACATGCACTTGCACTCAGTGCTAGAGTGGCACAGGGATGTACCTTTTCTAGAGTAGTAGTTTTCAACTTAGTGTAACTTGTGTCTTTTTTAATTTTTTTTTCCCAGTCCTGGGGCTTGAACTAAGGTCCTAGGCACTGTCCCTGAGCTTCTTTTGCTCAAGGCTAGCACTTTACCACTTGAGCCACAGCGCCACTTCCAGCCTTTTCTGCTTATGCAGTACTGAGGAATTGAACCTGCTTCTTACAGGGGGCATTTGACAATGTTAGGAGACATGTTTGATTATCATGATTGGTGATAGTCATGGACTAGGAAGAGTGCTCAGAGGCCAGGGGGACTGCTACCCACCCTACAGTGCACATGACAGCCCTCAACACAGAGTTAACCAGTCATGCCACCTCGGAGAAACTGTTACAAAGGAAGCTTGATACATAACCACAAAGATTTTGTGAGTGACAGAGCAAAGTTTTACCAGTACTCTTTGGTGTTCCTTGTTTGAAGGTACGTTGGAGGTCATCGAACAAGTAAGATTATGAGGTTTGTTGATAAAATTACCAAGTCAAAATATTTCCAAAAAGCAACGGAGACAGAGTTCATTAAAAAGAAGATTGAAGAAGTCTCCAATACACCCTTGCTGCTAACTGTTGAAGTACAAGAATGTCGGGGAACCTTGGCAGTCAACATTCCACCCCCCCCAACTGACCGAATCTGGTACGTAGAGGGGCCCTTAGAGATAGCAAGAGCATAACTTTGTTGCTTAATTAATTGTGCAACCTCTCAGTGGGTTCAACCTTGGATAGGAGTGCCTGCATGACTTTAGACCTGAGCACTTGTGTTAATAACCCTGGCCATGACTGCTTGTGTCCACAGTGTTTCATGGTACCTTGATGGTAGGTGTTAAGATAATCTGATTGCACTTTCTTCTGTGAATAGTTCATGCTCATTTAAGGATTCATTTTCATGCGTCAGAAAGAGTTAAAGGGAACTTAGGAGATTTATAGGATGAGATGTTCTCTTCTTGGTCTTCTCTCTAAATCCAATTTTCACCAGTAGTAATAGCTGCCATTTGTGCCACTGGGTTAGTCCTCCCAACATCCTCTGAGGAAAGCACCCTGTCATCCCTGACAGATGGGGGTCATGCAGCCAGCAGAGCCTAGGCAGTTAGGGAGGTCTCAGTGGGAGATGGTGGTGTTGAGGAGGCTGGAGCATGTGCACTTGGTGTTTGTGGTGGGAGGTCTGTCCAAGGAGTTCTCAGCTCCAGCCACATGTGACAGTTACCTGTGGACTTGTTTAAAGATTACAGGTGTGCCTGTCCATTCCCAAGTTTCAGCAGCTGGTGTGAGGGTGCAGAGATGAAGCCAAGGTCTAAAATCAGAAAAATAAATTATTCATGGATCCAGTATCTCTATGAATCACAATTTAAAATTGGCACTCCAAGTTCTATAAAATAGACATAAGCTTATCAGGTCACATAAATGACCTCATTGTATCATCAATGATAGGCATGTGAAAACCCAGCCCTGTGAGACATCATTGCCGGAAACCAACATGCTGCCTGTGTCCTTTGTCCAGGAGCTTTGTATGAATGATCAGAAGAGGGTTTTCAATTGACTGGCCAGTCAGTGACAGTGCTAGCATTCCCTAGTAAAGCTTAAAAACATCTTTGTAGTTTCATTTTTATTTATTTTTAAAAAATTTTTTGACAGTCCTGGGACTTTTACTCTGGGCCTGGGCACTATCCCTAAGCTTTTGCTCAAGGCTAGCACTCTACCACTTGGGCCACAGCACCACTTCTGGCTTTTTCTGTTCATGTGGTACTGAGGAATTGAACCCAGGGCTTCACACATACTAGGCACTCTCCCACTAAGCACATTCCCAGCCCTGTAGTTTCATTTTCTTTTTCTTTTTTTTGGCCAGTCCTGGGCCTTGGACTCAGGGTCTGAGCACTGTCCCTGGCTTCTTTTTGCTCAAGGCTAGCTCTCTACCACTTGAGCCATAGCGCCACTTCTGTTTTCTATATATGTGGTGCTGGGGAATCGAACCCAGGGCTTCATGTATACGAGGCAAGCACTCTTGCCACTAGGCCATATTCCCAGCCCCTCATTTTCAAAAGTAACACTTTCATAGTTAAAATAAAAAATGAAAGACTGGATATATAAGAATGGAAACAGACAAAAAAGTTTTATAGCCCAGAAATAACTACTGTTATTACCTTACCGTACAGTCTCCCAAATCTTAAAAAAATTATTCTAAAAATGAGTTGATAACATTTCTTCTCCTTACTGCCAGTCTTTTAGATTTAGCACTTTCAAATGCCACTGTTCAGTAAGCCATGTCTGTCCTGGTGGTGGTTCAGGCATGTAAACATAGCTACTCAAGAGGCCAAGATCTGAGGATCATTGTTTGAAGCCAGCCTAGGCAGGAAAGTCAGTGAGACTCCAGTTAACCAGCAAAAAGTTAGAAGTGGAGCTGTGGCTCAAGAGGCAGAATGCCAACCTTGAGCAAAAACGCTACAGGACAGCACACACACACACACGCACGCACACACACACACACACACACACACACACACACACACACACACACACCTGCTGCTCCAGGGAGCACAGGGAGTTTACAACTCACTCTTAGGTTTTGAGTTAGAAAGGATTTTCAAAATAAGAAAACCTTTAAATAGAGAAAAGGCCCCATGGGAATGAGAAGTGTTTGTGCAGTGCCTGTCTCTTTCTTTCTTTGCTTCACAATGTGACCTTGTCTCCTTCAAAAAGGTATGGTTTCCGGAAACCACCATATGTAGAGCTGAAAGCTCGGCCAAAACTTGGAGAGAGAGAAGTGACTTTAGTTCATGTGACAGACTGGATAGAGAAGAAGCTGGAGCAAGAGTTTCAGGTAATGTTGTAGTGTTTGTCAGTGGGTCATATGGAGTATAAAAGAACTGGGCTGGGGATATAGCCTAGTGGCAAGAGTGCCTGCCTCGGATACACGAGGCCCTAGGTTCGATTCCCCAGCACCACATATACAGAAAACGGCCAGAAGCGGCGCTGTGGCTCAAGTGGCAGAGTGCTAGCCTTGAGCGGGAAGAAGCCAGGGACAGTGCTCAGGCCCTGAGTCCAAGGCCCAGGACTGGCCAAAAAAAAAAAAAAAAAAGAACTTCATCTGGGTCAGATAAAAGGCATAGACCTTCAAACTAGGAAAGAACACATAATCAAACATGGGCATGCAGTTTCAGTAACACATGCCCTAAAACTTATCCATAGAACGTTACTAAGCATTTTTCAGAAGGATTGCAGGCATGTCCCTTCATTCCCAGATGGGCTTTTCCTTTTATATCCCTAGATTCTGTTGTTGTTGTTTTTTTGCCAGTTCTGGCACTTGGTGGGGCCTGGGCACTGTCCCTGCATCTTTTTGCTCAAGGCTAGCACTTTACCTCTTGAGCCACAGCGCCACTTCCAGCTTTTTCTGTTTTTGTGGTGCTGAGGAATGGAACCCAGGGCTTCATGCATTCGAGGCAAGCACTCTACCACTAAGCCAGCTTCCCAAACTGTTTTCAAATTTATGGGGGTCACCTTTTTTAGTTTTAGTGATCTTGGGTTATACAGAGACAGAAGGGAAGGGGCAGGGACAAGATGGGAAGTTGAAAAATAACTGCTGCTCGCGATGTGTGCGTGCATACACACACACACATTTGCCACCTTGCCACTCCACTTATTTTGTACAAGTACTGCTGAGATTGAATGCACTGCCAAAATTTACATGGAAAGTAATATATAAATAGATAAGCGAAGTACCATTAATGTCACTCACTGATTGATACCCTTTTAAGATCTTTTGGGCATTTTCCAAAGTAGGAGTTCTATCATATGTAGCTCTGTGTGGTTATGATATGAAAAAAATTAGCTTGCATTTTCTTGCTAAGATTTAAAGGGATGAATTCACTGATACATTCTAGACTTAATTTGAAAATTCTCTTGGTGATTAAGCCAATTCTAAGTTAATGTGTTTATCACTTCATGAGTAATTTTATATATGTACATGAAACCAAAGGCTTCTACCTGGAACTGATATATTGCATTCTTACTATATCTATGCATTGGTATGATTATTTGGCTATTTCTAAATTAAGCTATGTGAGAGAACTAGTTGGGAATGTGTAGGAAAAGCTTTCATACATGAAAGGATGATATGGCCTGCTGGGCTCTCTTCCACATGACCATTCTTTAATATCTCCTTGCAGAAAGTTTTCGTCATGCCAAACATGGATGATGTTTATATCCCTATAATGCACTCAGCCATGGACCCTCGCTCCACTTCCTGCCTCCTGAAAGACCCGTCTGTGGAGGCTAGTGACCAGCTATGATGGGTGAAAACAGATGTTCTCAGTATTATGAGACCTAGCTTGAGGTGTGGAGTTCATGGCTGCCATCTGTGCTATGGCACTGGCCTTTATTTGTGCCACAGCCACTGTCTCTTAAAGGACTGCTTGTGCCCTCTGCCTGTTGGTGCCCATTCCACTGTGAAGTGTCATTCCCTGCATTCAGTGATAAGTGTCTGGATTGCCTGCAGCAAAGCTTTGATTGGCAAAGGAGACTGGAAGAATCATGATGGAGCCAGAAGTTACAGGTGACTCACAGCCTGCTTTTCAAAGTCTACCAGTTTTTATGGCAGTTCATGAGCACACTCAGCGCAAAGCTGTGCAACTGAAAGGCTTCCCCTGCCTCCTTGACGCCTCCAACGTTCAGACAGCTGGTGCACAATGGAACATTTTTTCACTCTATACTTTGTGATAGCAGCCCTCCACTTTCAGAATGTCACTGTGGTAATGTGAGGAGTGGAATTTTGTGAACCATTTCATTGGTGGTAAAGAGATAGGCATAGCAACTTCTCATATTGTGCATTTTGGAAGCAAGTAGCCATAGAAAACACACACATTCTGCTGGGGTAGGGTCAGTGGGATTTATGTGAACATTAGACAAAGCCACAAGATCAAAACGACTGTCTTTTACCAATAAGGCACAATCACCTTGCTTCTAATTAATCCTGATTGTTGTTTTGAAATATCATACATGACATTCATATGACACTTCACACAATGACAGATTGTTTCTCCCCAGTACAGATGAGGGCGGGGTCAGAAACCAAGAGCCAAGGTCTTTCTGCCATCACTGTGTACAAGAAAGCCTCATACAGAAATAATGAAAGCTTTGATTTAATTGATTCAGAATTGGTTTTGCGGGCAACTTTTCTTCTGATGGCCAAAACAGAAAACTGCTTGACATCAAACACTACACATCTCAAAATACTCATGTGATCTTTCTTTAATGTTGCCAACTTAATTTTGTGCATTTGTGTACGAACGTTTAGTTTACAAGTTTGGGGCCTCTACTAGTAATTTACTTTGGGAAGCAAATGATACATTTTTTTAATTTAAAACTTGCAATGTCAAAATTACCTTGTGTAACTTTTGATAACTTACATCTGTAGACAAAGCTAATCGTGGTTTTTTTAAACAGCACCTTGCCTGAACATGAGTTCAAAGAAATTAATATATTGAAAAAGACATATCTGAGCTCTTTAATTGCATCATTAAAACATTTGACTTAAATTATTTGACCATTCCAGTCAGTGTACTGTTCTAATTTCTCAATATGTATGTCGGCCTGCTTGCATGTCTCATCACTGGTCTTTTGTGCAATAACTATTATAAAGGTAAAGGACTCGCCGCACTGTGTAGAGATGACACGACTGTACCCTATCTCACTTAACCAAGTAGTATGTGGGGACTTAAAATCGTCTGCATTGTTTTGCAAAATAAATCTCATGTCAAACACCAGATAAGCATCTAAGTCGTTTCTAGTAAAAACACAAGTCAGTGCAGGGCCCTTGGGATCCTTGATCGCCCGTCAGGGAAAACACAAGCCCTAATAAGGTTTAATTTCGAGGCAGCAGCCGCTGCTCAAGCTCAGCCCAAGCACGAGTCCAGTCCAGTGGTCCCTGCACCCTCTCCAGAGTACTTTGGGGAATGGCTAAAACGGGGACCGAAGCAGATTCAGGTACACCGGACCTGCGTCCTCAGTAACAGCCAAGGCCGGCGCTTTCCGTGCAGTCGCTGGGGTTCAAGGGTCCTCTTTATCACCTGAGCCGCCAGAGCTCCAGTAATTGACCTTGAAAACAGATCCTCAGCAGCTAGCACTAAATGCCTCTCACTTTCAAACCTAAAGATACCTCGTTTGGGCCCTTCCCTCAGTGTTAGCTCGGGACACCCCCGCTCCTTAACACACGTGCAGGAAGCTCACCACCCCACTGGCTGTAGAACCTCAAGAGACTGTGCGTCCCTGCTTAAAGCACTGAGCCGCCCAAGCTACTGTAGGCCTCCGCAGTTTGCCGGCATGGCCTCGCTAAGTAGGCCGCAACCGCTCCTTTCGCGGGGGGGGGGGGGGAACCTCTGGTGGTCTCAGCCCCTCGGCGGTAGGGTACCGGCCCATGGGGGGGGGCGGGGGGCTTTGTCGCTCGCGGTTAAAAGGACCGCCCGCGAGCGGCGGGCGGCCCCAGTTATGCGCGAGCCCGTGCTCTGGCGCCGCAGCTCGACCCCCGGCGCCACGCGCAGGCGCTACGGGGGCTCAAAGGCGGCGCGTCCTCGACTGCACACAGACACACAGGACAAGAGGGTGGGGGTCAAGCCGCTTTATTGAGATTCGGAGGTGGAGAGGGGTTGAACATGCACTGAAGACCGCAAACTCGCATCCTCCACGGAGCAGGCCCTGCAGAAAACAAGAGCGAGAGGTGAGCAAGTGCGGCCCCGGCCTGCCAACCATCACCCTTCGCGGGGCTGCCGGTCGGCTCAGACTCCAGTTCGCATCACCAGCATCAGCAGTCTAACGCGTGCATGAGTGGGAAAGTCATCAAGGACGGCCGAAAAATCCCAACCCCGCCCCCACCCCCCCCCCCTCCCAAGCCAACCTCGCAACACAGCAAAACACATTACCCTGACGAGCCCGTCGTCTCGAAAGAAAGGGAAACCCCTACGGCTTATACTTAAAGGAGCATACCGGAAGTTGTTGGGTGGGCTTTACTTCTACTAGCCAATAGAAAGCCAAGACTCCGGCGACGCGCCCTCAAATGTGTCTGATGATTGGCTGAAGGGTTTTCTGAGCCCTCCAGTGTATAGAGCGGCCACACTCCGACCATAGAGACGAGATTCTCGGCGTAAATTTGAGAACAGACCTCTTACACTTTGGCGAATTTCTCTTCCTTCGTTCCTCCGTCCCTCCCTTCCTCTCTTTCTTGTCGGTCATGGGTCTTAAACTCAGGACCTGGGCTCTGTCTCTAAACTCTTTTTGCTAAAGGCTAGCACTCTATCACTTTGAGCCCTAGGACCACTTCCGGTTTTCTGGTGGTTAATTGGAGACGAGAGTCTCTTGGACTTTGCTGCCCGGGCTGGCCTTGAACCGCGATCCCCAGATACCAGCCTCCAGAATGGCTGATCACAGGCGTGGAGCCACCAGCGCCACGCGCTAGTATCTTCACACACACACACACACACACGAAGAAGAAAAGAAGGCTGAGATCTTAGGATCGTGGCTCAAAGCTAACATGGACAGGAAGGTCTATGAAGCTCTTATCTCCAATTAAGTACACTCCCCCCCCCCCCAAAAAAAAAGCCCCAAATAGAGCTGTGGCTCAAGTGGTAGAGCACTAGCAAAAGAGCTTAGGGACAGTGCCCAGGCCCTGAGATCAAACCTCAGGACTAACACACATACCCCTGCTCCTGGGAGACACACACACACACACCTGCTCCTGGGGCTCAAAGTAACACACACACACACCTGCTCCTGGGGCTCAAGGTAACACACACACCTGCTCCTGGGGCTCAAAGTAACACACACACACACACACACACACACCTGCTCCTGGGGCTCAAAGTAACACACACACACACACACACACACACACACACACACACACACACCTGCTCCTGGGGCTCAAGGTAACCTGTGGTGGTAGAAGGTGGTTCTGTATTTCAAAGTAGAGCACCCGTTGATGATCATATGCTGACTTTGTGATGACTTGATCTCTTATTTTTGTGGGCCTCCATACCTGAAAGTATGTCCCCTTCCCCCCAACCACCACCAAAGTTTTAAGTACAAAGTAGATTATTATCAATCATCTGGTACATTCTTAGAAAATGGAGAAGTCAATACTTGAACAGATGCTACTACAGGAATAGCCTACTTTGGAAGCCCATGGGAGAGAAGAGTTAATTGTGTTTGTTTATTGATTTGTGTTTTTGTCTAGGGCTGCCTGTCACTATGATCCTCCCACTTAAGGTTTCCCTCCTACATAGTTTTGCATTATGTATGCAAGCCATTATGCCTGACTTGGTGGTCAAGATGGAGTCTCCCCAATTTTTTGTCAGAGCTGACCTTGAACCTTGATCTTCCTAATTTCTTCCTTCTGAGTATCAGAAATTATCAATATGTGTCAGTTTCTGGCTACAGATTTTCCATGTCTTGTATCATGTCAGTTTTAGTAATTGAAGAAAAGTTTCCATTATTTTTTAATATCTGTAGGGTCTATATCTGAAGGATTTATTATCTGTGGGATCTGTAAGATTTTGTGGGCATTTTCTTCCCTTTATCAGTCTACCTGGAAATTTACCAATTAATATTTTATTTATTTATTTATTTAGAGACAGGGTCTCAGTCTTTAGCTCAAGCTGGCTTTGAACTCAGGATCACTTGTTCTCAACCTTTCAATGCCAGGATTACAGGTATATGCTATCATATCCAGAGAGATTAATCAATTTATCTTATAGCCACGCATCAGTTGTGTCGGTTTTTGGTTCATATATTTTCCAGGTATTTAAGGTATTTGGACATTTAGTATTACTATGTTCACAATTAGGATTATTCATAAGTACTCTTCTTGTTGTTTATTTTTGTTGCCATTACCAGTTTGAACTTGGTACCTCTTACTCAGCTTTAAAAAATTTTTTCCCTTTATTGTCAAAGTGAAGTACAGAGGGGTTACAGTTTCATATGTAAGGCAGTGAGTACATTTCTTGTTTTTTTTTTTTGTTTTTTTTTTTTTTTGGCCAGTCCTGGGCCTTGGACTCAGGGCCTGAGCACTGTCCCTGGCTTCTTCCCGCTCAAGGCTAGCACTCTGCCACTTGAGCCACAGCGCCGCTTCTGGCCGTTTTCTGTATATGTGGTGCTGGGGAATCGAACCTAGGGCCTCGTGTATCCGAGGCAGGCACTCTTGCCACTAGGCTATATCCCCAGCCCTGAGTACATTTCTTGTTCAACTTGTTTACTCAGCTTTTTTTGCTCTCTCCTGTCATTATACCACTTGAACCCTGCCTCCAGTTCAGTATTTTGTTGGTTAATCAGAGATAGAATCTGCCTGGGCTGGCTTCCAACCTCAATCTTTAGATCTCAGCCTTCTGAGTAGCTAGGATTGTAGATTTGAGCCACTGGTGTCCAGCCATAATGGATTCTTTTATCATTGTGAAATGTCTCTTTTTATCTCTGATAAAATGTTGTAGTAGAGATGTGTATAGCTATGTGTATATACATATCTTTTCACATATATACACATCTATGCAACATATATATGTATATGCATATATAATTATAGTATGTGTGTATCAATGTGTCTATGTGTTATTGGGACTTGAACTTGGCCTGGACACTAGTCCTTAGCTTTTTCAAGAAAGCTAGTGCGGGGGCTGGGGATATGGCCTAGTGGCAAGAGTGCTTGCCTCGTATACATGAGGCCCTGGGTTCGATTCCCCAGCACCACATATACACAAAATGGCCAGAAGGGGCGCTGTGGCTCAAGTGGCAGAGTGCTAGCATTGAGCAAGAAGAAGCCAGGGACAGTGCTCAGGCCCTGAGTCCAAGGCCCAGGACTGGCCAAAAAAAAAAAAAAAAAAAGAAAGCTAGTGCGTTACCACTTGAACTGCAACTCCACTTCCAGCTTTTTGATGGTTAATTGGAGATAAGACTCTCATAGACTTTCCTGCCCTGGCTAGGTTAGAACCAGGATCCTCAGATCTCAGTTTCCTGAATAGCCATGGTTATATGCATGAGCCACTGACACCCGGCAAAATATTTCTTATATTAAATAATGTCAGTTTTTCTGATTTGAATACATAATTCAGTGACTTTAATATATTAGCAAAGTTGTACATCATCACCACAGTCAACTTTAAAATATTTTCACTAACCCCTGACATTTTACAAGAGGAAGAATGTTTATTATCTGTTCAAGAGAAGTTTCCAGAGAGTTCTGTGGAATAAGGCCAGACTCTAGTAGGAGATTGGGAGGGATTGGGCAGTAAGGAAGTGGACACATTTTGAAAAGATGGCCATTTCCATGTTGTCACTGTGTTGGCCCTCTGAATTATTAAGATACACTGCCATGGTGGTATGTAAACTTGGCACAAAGGGGTGTGAAACACAAGTGAAAAAATATGCAGCTAGGATTAGCCTGAACTACCTCCTAGAGGCGGGACGTGAGCCGCCCTGCTAGTCTCAGCCAGATGGCTGCTATAATTTCATATCATTTTGGGCCTAATTCCAAGATGAGATCAGAAGACCTTACCTGCCAGTTGAAGTCGTTCCTCTTATCGGCACACATTTGTATAAGCTTTTGGTTGCTATTAGTACAGTTTGCTTTCCATATCTGCAGATTGTACCATTGGCCAATTCAACCAACCATGGGTCCAGAACTATCTGGATTAAAAAAAAAATTGCAGCTGTTACTCAAAATATATAGACTGCTTTTCATGTCATTATTTCCTAAACCATACATTGGAACAACTAGTTCTCTAGCATTTCCATTGTATTGTATGAGTATTAATAGAGGGGAGGATATGCTTGGGATGTATGCAAATACCATGCATATCACAGACCTGAGCTTAGGGAAGCCCTGAAAGCAATCTTCATAAATATGGAAGGACAGCTGTGTTCCAGGAAATGCCATCTGGGTTGTTACCTAGCTACTGTGACAGATCACATAGTAAGTAGTATGTGGTTATAATACTGTGGGTGAGGGCAAAAATAAACCATCGGCTGCCGGGTGCTGGTAGCTCACACCTGTAATCCTACTCAGGGGACTGAGATCTGAGGATGGCAGTTTGAAGCCAGCTAGGATAGAAAAATTGATGAGACTCTTATAGCCAATAAATTACCCAAAAGGCCAGAAGTGGAACTGTGGCTCAAGTGGTACAGTACCATCCTTGAGTAAAAAAGCTAAGGGACATGTTTAAAAAGAAATGTACTCTTTACCTGACCTAACTGTAACCCCTCTGTACATCAACTTTATAATAAAAATAATAATAGTAAGGTAAAGGACAGTGTCTAGGCCCTGAGTTCAAACCAAAGTGCCAGCACCAAAAAAAAAAAGAGGAGGAGGAGCCAATGCTGTTCAGTTGGGCACATGGTACTGTCAGAGTCTGACTCCTCCATAGCCTTTTCATGAAGTTGTTCTGCAGTCTTCACAGTCCCTCACCCTCGAGAGCTCGGACATTGATACCCACTGTGATTCATAGACACTGGGATCATCAGCCAAGACACCTCGTGCTTCCGCTTTTCCCTGCCATTCCCCTGCCCTCCAGCCCAGCCTGGGCCTCCCCACCAGCCAGCACATACATCTACCTCTCCACCTGAAAAGAGGGGAGCTGAACATTAAGCCCTACACTCCCCGTCTCCAGCGATGACCACAATAAGGGCTTTGTGGACCAAGTAAAAACAGTTGATTTCAGTGACAAGCATCTCAAGTTTCCCACTGGAAGGAACATGTCTCAGTACCTGGAAAACCGAGCTGGGAGACACCATTGAGTTCCTGGGCCTCCATAGGCTGCTGGTCTACCAGGGCAATGGGGAGTTTGCCATCCAGACAAGAAGTCCAACTCCACCAATTAAGCTAGTGACATCTGTGAGTGTGATTACAGGAGTGACAGGCATCATGCCAATGCTTCAGGTGTTCCACACTATGCAAAGGATCTGGGTGACCACACTTCATGCTACCTGGTCTTTGCCAACCAGACCAAGAAGGACATCTGAGCTGGAAAAACCGAGGAACAGACACTTCACCCATTTCAACTTGAAATACAGCTTGGGCTCAGTGAAACAAGGAGATGATCTAGGACCACCTCTCCCCCTCCCCCCAGCACCCTGAGGAGGAGCTGCTGGTTTTGATGTGTGGATCCCTCCATGATCCAGTTCACCTGCCTGCCCAACATGGGCTGCGCCAAAGAGCACTGCTTTGTTGTCTTCTGATGGTCGCCTACCCTCATGCTGTTCCCCTGCCCAGCCACCACCACCCCCGCCACACATACACCAGGCTCCCAGGAGCAGGACTGTTTCAAGTGCCACCACTGACCATCTTCAGGCTAGTTCCTGTCTGACACTCATTGGCCTTTACTAGAAGAGCTGGCCCCAATCTGTTCTGCCATCCCTGTTCATCCCCGCCTCCCCCTGCCCCCAGACTGTCCCAGCTATGGACCACAAGAAAAAGGAAAGAGGAGGAGGCCACCTTGCCTGATGCCCCTCTTAGCTTGTCCCAGGCCAAGACTCACATGGGACAGGTAACAACGAAGGGTCCTCTTGGAGGAGTGGCTGAGGGGATGAGGGTGCTGGGCAGGGGTCTAGGGCTGGCTATGGGCTCATGGACCTCAGTACCTTCCCCAGCACTCTATTTCTCAGGCAGAAGATATAAGCCTGGTGGAGAGCCCTAGACCTTAGGGTCTTGGCTTAGTCCAGAGCCATCTGCCCTGGTGGCAGAACCATAACCTCTTCTCCTCTTCCTAGTTCTGTTCTGAGAGTCTGAACAGTGCCTCTTGCAAGACACCCTGGCCTCAGTTGCCTTAGACAGTAGCATGCCAGTCTTCTGCATAGAGGCTTTTTCAGCATCAAGTAAGAGTAGTAAAAGTTGAAGAAAAGCTTTGTTTTATTATATATATATATATACATATATATATATTTAAGTTCTCAAATAAGACCAGCCTTTCTCATTTTATGAGATTTTTTCTTTCAAGTCCCCTTCTTCAAAAGTATCTTAAATAATAGCAAAATGCAAGACAACCTAAGAATCTTTTTGTGCCAGTTCTGGGGCTTGAACTCAGGGCCTAGGCACTGTCCTTGAGCTGTTTTGCTCAATGCAGGCTCTTTACCACTTGAGCCATAGCTCTACTTCTAGCTTTTTGGTGATTAATTGGAAATAAGAGTCTCAGGAGCCAGGCCTGGTAATCACGTCTGAAATCTTAGCTACTCAGGAGGCTGAGATCTGAGGATTGTAGTTCAAAGCCATCTGGAGCAGGGAAGTCCCATGAGACTTTTGTCTCCAATTACCCCCAAACCGGAAGTGGAGCTGTGGCTCAAAATAGAGCTCTAGCCTTGAACAAAAGAGCTCAGGGACAGCACCCAGGGCCTCAGTTTAAGCCTCTGCACCCTTTTCCTCCACCCCAACAACAATGAAAGTCTCACATACTTTTCTACTCAGGCTGGTTTTGAACTGCAATCCTGAGATCTCAGCTTCCTGGGTAACTAGGATTACAGACATAATCCATTGGTATGTAATTTTAAAATGAATTTCAGAGGGCCTTAAACACTTTAAAGTCTAGGTTATAGTTTCTTCCACTAGAGGGCGGCATTTGTCAAACATCCAAGCCCACAAGGCTTAACCGGAGCTTCAGGAGTGAACTCAAGTTCTGGTTCATGGCTTCCCTCTGTCACCGGCAGAAACTAAAATACACAGGTTTTTGGACTCTGGATATTCTGAATCAATAGCAAAAGGGATCACAAAAGGTCTTAGCTATCTGTTTTTTTTTAAAGTTCTCTAGGTCCAGTAAATACTGGTTTAAAGGGAAGTTCAAATAAGACTTTGATAATTTACTTCCACTTACCTTGCCAGACATATCTCGATCTTTTGTTGGATCTAATACATTTATATTTTTTATCCTTGTGGAAAAGAGGGTTTTGTTTTTACACTAAGATCATAACCTTGGCTTTACTTGTTAGTTCTTTCTTCATGAGACTTTCAGCCCATTTTTAGATCTTTTATATGGGCATCTCTTCAAAGTCATCCTACAGACTATTTCCATTTCTGTTGCTATCAGTGGTGCCAGTTTGTGCTTTATCATGAGCACAAAGCTGTCTGAATCAGTACTTGACTGTGGAATAAGATTGTGGCCGACACTATCCTAAACAAAACCAGTGCTTTTCAGTCTGAATTGCCAATCAAGGGAGAAAAGCATGAAGCATGAAGACCTATTTAAGCCTAAGAACAACCTCAGTGGTACATAGGAAATTCTGAGAACACAAAACACAGTGTAATGAAAGCCTAGAGGTTTGGTTCAGCTGAATACAAGATAAATATTCCTACCTGGCCCAGGTTCCTTGGATGGATTTGGTTTGTTTCCAGGATCTTTAAAACTGATTTATGAGCCAGATTGAGGTCAGTTTTCAGCTACAACGTTTTGCAGGGTCACAGTGACATTTTGAATTGGCAAAAGCCAGATAGAGTCCCAGCACAACAAGTTCCCCTTGTAGGTTTACTCTGAGATAATACATAGAAGAGATGTGGAAGCTGTTTTTCAGTTACACTTCTTTTTTAACTCAAGCATGTGGTCTTAGAGATATTGTCAGCTTGGGATTTGGACAAGTAATTGTTAAAGAGATTCTCTCTGCCTACCTGTCTACCATGCTCAAGGATTCTGGACCTTCTATTTCCCCATCTCTTCCTGCCATCCCAAACCTGCCTGAGTTGAGACATCTTCAGAATGGGCCTACTGTTTTCCTAGTTGCCAAGATTTTCCCTACTCTTCAGCTAGGGTGTCGGGTCCAAGCTGAGGAGTTGGGGATAGGGACCTCTGTCTACCAAATTGGGTTTCCTATGAACATTTCTGTCTGTTGTACTTAGATAGGATTAACTAAAAGTGCCCATAGACAGGACTCTGTCTCTTGCTACTTCTTGGTTATTATTATTAATTTTTTTGGCCAGTCCTGGGCCTTGGACTCAGGGCCTGAGTGCTGTCCCTGAGCTTCTTTTTGCTCAAGGCTAGCACTCTATCACTTGAGCCACAGCGCCACTTCTGGCCATTTTCTATATATGTGGTGCTGGGGAATTGACCCCAGGGCTTCATGTATATGAGGCAAGCACTCTTGCCACTAGGCCATATTCCCAGCCCCTTCTTGGTTATTTTTGCCAGCAATGCTGGATGTTTCCCTAGAGCAAGTCAGGAAAAAACTAGAGAGAATTTGGTACTTTTTTTTGGTGAGGGGGGGCCTGGCCCTGGGGCTTGAACTTAGGGTCTGAGCACAGTCCTTAAGCTTTTGTGCTCAAGGCTAGTACTCTACCACTTGAGCCACAGCTCCACTTGTGGCTTTTTGTGGTTAACTGGAGACAAGAGTCTCATGGAGGGGCTGGGAATATGGCCTAGTGGCAAGAGCGCTTGCCTCCTACACATGAAGCTCTGGGCTCGATTCCCCAGCACCACATATATGGAAGATGGCCAGAAGTGGCGCTGTGGCTCAAGTGGCAGAGTGCTAGCCTTGAGCGAGAAGAAGTCAGGGAAAAAAAAAAAAAAGAGTCTCATGGACATTCCTGATGGGACTGGCTTTGAACTGTGATGCTCAGATCTTGGCTTCCTCAGTATCCGAGGCAGGCACTCTTGCCACTAGGCTATATCCCCAGCCCTTGGCTTCCTCAGTAGCTAGGATTACAGGTATAAGCATGAACCATTAGTGCCTGGCTTCCTTTTTTTTTTTTTTTTTGCCAGTCCTGGGGCTTGAACTCAGGGCCTAAGCACTGTCCCTGAGCTTCTTTTGCTTAAAACTAGCACTCTACCACTTGAGCCACAGTGCCACTTCCGGCTTTTTCTGTTTATGTGGTGCTGAGGAATCGAACTCAGGGCTTCATGCATTCTAGGCAAGCACTCTACCACTAAGCCACATTCCCAGCCCCTCCCCCATTTTCAAAATTAATTTTATTTTTATGTAGTACCAAGGAGTTAAACCCAGGGCCTCATGCATGCTAGGCAGGCACTCTACCACTATGCCACATTCCCAGGCCCTGGCTTCCCTTTTTATTTTTTATTTTATTTTATTTTACTTTTGCCAGTCCTGGGGCTTGAACTCAGGGCTAATCACTGTCCGTGGCTTCTTTTTGCTCAAGGTTAGCCCTTTTGCCAGCTTGAGCCACAGTGCCACTTCTGGCCCTTATATATGTGGTGCTGTGGCTTCATGTATACGAGGCAAGCGCTTTTGCCACTAGGCCATATTCCCAGCCCCTTCCCTTTTTATTTTTCTACTAGAATAATATGTAAGATAATTCCTCCCTCCCTTGTGGTAGGATTTTTTTTTTTGCCAGTCCTGGGGCTGAGCACTGTCCCTGGCTTCTTTTTGCTCAAGGGTAGTACTCTATGACTTGAGCCACAGCGCCACTTCTGGCTTTATATATATATATATGTGGTGCTGAGGAATCCAACTCAGGGCTTCATGTATGCGAGGCAAGCACTTTACCACTAGGCCATATTCCCAGCCCCTGAATGTTTATTCTTTACTGTAACAAAGAACATATCCTTGATCCCCTTTCCAGTTCAGTAGAAGGCATCTTGGGACCAAACAGCTGCTGGTCTCTTTAAATCTGACTAATAGTCCATAACTCTCAAATAGATGGTGTAGGAATCTTCATCCCACCCGTAGCCTCCAATGAGTTGCAACCCATGTCATGTCAGTCTTCACGTGGTCAAGCTTCACGAGGCCACATGTACAAGCCTCAGGTAAATATATATGACACATTAGCTCACCTTCGGTGAGTGACTTGACTGTGGGTTCATTCCAAAGGGGACGGATTGGCTGCTGGACTTGACTTGAGGGGAATTCCAGAGGGCAAGAAAAGGGGAAGGAGGAGGCCACAGGATGAGGCTCAGCTGGAGGACGTGCCACCGTTGAACTTGGTCACCGCTGTGGCAAACTCGCCCATGATCCACTGTGGTGGGAAGATGAAGAAGGGAACCCGCGTGTTCATTGGAGATAAGCGTTTCACAGACTTTCCTGCCCAGGCTGGCTTCGAACCGCGATCTTCAGATCTCAGCCTACTGCATAGCCAGGATGACAGGCATGAGCCACCAGTGCCTGGTTTGAGTTCCAAGGCTCAGAGCCTGGCTTGTCAGCCCCACCTCCGTCCCGCTCTGACCACGCCCACCGACAGTGGCCCCCGCCCACTCCGATCCCTGGCCCCGCCCCGATGGGCCCGCCCCCACCCCCAGCCCCGCCTCGACCGGAAGAAGCGGCGGCACCCGGCGCTTATAGGGCCGGGAATGGGGCTGCCGCCGCCGCCGCCGCCTAGTCAGCTTAGTGTCCGCCGGAGCTCGGCCGCTGCCGCGCTGTCGTCGCGCCGCCCCCGGAATCGGCCGGCCGGGCCCGGAGCCAAGGCCGCGTCCTCGCCATGCCGGCACGGTGGCCGCTGCTCTTGCTGGTGCTGCTGCTGCTGCCCGGCCCGGAGGTGAGTGACCGAGGAGTGGGGCACGGGGACAGCCCGCGGCAGGCCGGGTCGTGGCCCCGGGGAGGGTCGCGCGGTCGCGGGGTGGGAGACGGAGCCGAGTCCCAGTGGGGGACTCGAGGCCGTGAACCCGCGGTCAGGCGGCGCCGGGCCGCGAGCGCCTTTCCCGTCCGAGGCTCCGCGGCCGCCGGCCACGCTTGAGGCGGCCACCGCCTCCGAGGCCTCCGGGGCCGACGCGGCTGTCACGGGCAGCGTAGTCCAGGGTTGGGGGGGGGGGGGTCGGGTACCACTGGGAGGGGTCCCCAGAAGGCCGGGGGGCCCCCGGAGAGACTCCCTACCTGCCGCCCCACCCCACAGGTGGGCGCCGGCTCTGCGGGGCCGGGCCGGGCCGCGGTGGGTGGGGGGCTCCGCGGGAAGGAACGGCCGGACCCCTCGGAGCGGACGCCAGGGGCTGTCTTAAGTTTCCAATCCTTGTTTGAACTTTGTGGGGACTCGAACGCAGCCGGGAAAGGGCGAGCATTTTCACCCAGCCCCTGGGTTGTGCTTACCTGACCCGCAGGTTGGTTGAAAGCTGCTTTTGTGCACCGGGGCTGCGTTAAGCCAGTTAAGCGTGGGAATCGAACTCTTGTTGTTTTTATTTTTCAAAGAACCCCCGCCGCGTGGGTCCGAAGTGAAGTCACTTCAAACCCGGCAATGAAAAGCCCGTCTTTCCCACGTGTGGGGCCGTCAGAAAAAGTCTCTTCTGTCATTTATCCTGTAGGAGAGAGCAATATAGGGCCCGGGTTCTGTTTATTTAACAATTTATGACCTTCATTCAGCCTGTGGATTTGGATGGACACTGTGGCCGAGGAAGACATTTTGTGGACACGCTTGGCTTTTTATCTTATGCTTGGAAGAAATACGTGCTTAAATAAACAAAACAGTTTATTATTGCTCAGGATGTGGGTCTGCTTAATGACCTCTTTGGAGGTGCTGTGTTCCCTTTAATACGGCATATCTGTGCCAGCTGTCCAGGTGGAGTGACATGCGCCGACCCTAGCAAACTCTTTGAACCCTTAAGCATTTTAAATAAATAATTGTGCTCCTGCAGCAACAAGAAATTTGGAAGCTGTTAAAGTAAGCTGTTGTTGAAGTAAGATCACAGTTTACAAATTCAGGTTTTTTTTTTTTAAAGGAAAGTTTTATATACTTTCTTCATGATAGAACTTAGCAGATAAATTTTTCTTCCAATTTAAAAAACATTTTCACAACTAGAGTCACATTTTGAACTTGAACATGTCACCTTGGGTTAGGTAGCTGTTGCCTGACATCTGTGCATCAATAAGAGTATAAACAGGAATGTCTGAACATTTGAGGTGGAAATCAGTCATTTTGTATTTTTCAGGGCTTAAGAGTATATGTTTTTTTTTTCTCATGTCTTTGTATTTGCTATTCTTTTGTTGCCTCTTTATATTTTAATTGTTGAGTAACATAGACTAAGGAGCCAATGAAAGAAATATTTAGCTGTAGTTGGGAATATAGTTTTCACCTCATGTAAATATTTCTAAACTTTATTTAGAAATACTAACTTCTCAAAGTTTGTGGTAAAATATTTCAAGACCCCTGCCATAAGGTTGTTTTACTATACAATTTTTTTTAGGTGAAAGATCAGAATTTTCTCCCAATAAAAGTTTTGACCCCCAAACAGAGTAAGAATTATTATTTTTAAATTCTAAGTGGAATTTACAGCAAAGGTTTTGCTTAACTAGGTAGCAGTAAATGTTGGCAGGACACGGTGGTAGAACACAGACAGGCTTGAGTTCTAACTGGTCACTTGCTACCTTAGCTGTGCCCTCAGGCACAGGACTGACTGTTTACTGATGTATAAAATGGGGACATATTGCAAATAACAGATAATATGTCTATATTATTCTAAACTCCCCATCAAAGACCTTCTGTTCATTAAGTCATTTTAAAAAATATTTCACTGTACTTCTTCAGGAAATAGTTTTGAATTTCATTGTACAAATAGTTGTATGATATTTCTTTTTGGTTGGTTTTCTGTCCCTGTATATATAGTGGAGCAAGAAGTTGACTCATTATTGGTTGAGACCCATTGGCTACCAGACACAAAATGTAATAATTTCTTTATATGTCTAATCAAACAAGAAACTGACTCATTATTGATTGAGATTCTGGCTACTAGATACAAAAATGTAATAACATCCTTTTTACGCACTGGAGGCTCTCTTGATAATCTACAGTACACTTTTTAGTTCCATTCTGGACTTTTCCCTTTCTCCCTAAACCCTTATCTTGTACCTAGTGTAGGTCAGTGTTACATCACCACTGTAAACAGTACTTATTTTATGGTGTGTTACTTCTTTCAGTTACCAGAAAGATTGGTAGAGAGGGTGCTGGTGCCTCAAGCCTGTAATCCTAGCTACTCAGGAGGCAAGAAAGTCCATGAGACTTATCTCCAATTAATCACTGGAAAAGTGAAGTAGAGTTGTGGCTCAAAGTGATAGAGTGCTAGCCTTGAACAAAAAGCTCAGGGACAGCGCTCATGTCCTGAGCTCAAACCTCATGACAGACCAGAAAAATGAAGACTGGTAGCATATAAGGCCAAATACATCTTTAGCTAGCCACTATTTATTTTGATGGGAAGGGAAGTGAAAAGGTTGTTTTTTTTTAAAAGACACTGAGACCCAAGGAACATTTGTGTATTTGTGTATGAAAACATCTTGTGCATCTGAGAGATGAGTCAACTAGAAAGGTCTTTGCTTATCCTTTCTGGTAGTAATCACCTACAGGAATTACTCTAATAAGTGATACTGAGATATTTATACTGTGCTCATGTGGTAGATGTTTCATTAAGTTTGCTGCTGGGACTGTTCATCATGAAATTAAATTGTAGCTGTGTACATATCTATCTATCTATCTATCTATCTATCTATCTATCTATCTATCTATCTCCTTAACTTGCTTGCTCAGAGTTTTCGGTAGTAGGATAGCTTTCCATAGCACAAGAGAAAATGTGTGAGTTCTGGAAAGTTCAAGGATACACTGTAGTCCTGAATATAATTCCAGTGAACTAATAAAAAAAGGTTTCTTTCCAGTGTGTAGATAGAATAGTCCCACTTGTATGGGCCTACAGCATGTAGTAATTAGCCTGCCCGTTTTCTAATTCCTTGTTTTTGGCCTGAAGAATCATTGGCTAAACACTTCATTTTCATCAGAAACCTTTGGTTTGGGTGGTACTGAGGTTTGAACTCAGGCCTTCTCACTTAGCTAGATAGGAGCTCCACCAGCCTTTGGTTTTGAGACACGGTGTATTGTGTGCACTTGGTAGTTTATTTTGTGTTCTATCATGATCAAATGTTCTCCCTAAAGAAATGAAATAAGAGGAACTAAGCCTAATGTGTCATTTTAATGGATTCAGCTTTTATTATTTTCAAATAATTCAGGGTTCTGTAACCTAGCAATGTGATTAGAGAGAGTGTGACGCCAGCTTGAAAAACAGGCATGGTGAATCATCGTCTGTGAATAATAAACATTGGATATATTTTCCAGAAGCTGAGAATTGGTTCCTATCTTTATCTTTGCTCATATTCCTTGTGTGGTTTGAAGGTTCTGTGTTTCAAAGAAAGACCCTGTTGAGATACTCAAGTAGTGAAATAGACCAATGACAACCAGGGAAAAGAACCGTGTGTGTGTACACACACATATGTGTACATATACGTATATATTCTCTATTTTTTCTCACAAAATGTGTCCTGTAACTTGTTAAGAAGCATCTTTCACTGTAGTAGCACATTAGTAAGCCATCATCCATGCAAAAAACATTTTCACCTTTGAATGGTAGGGAGTGGGATCCTAGTTAATCATGGTAGAGATGGTACTAGCCATGCATGTGTTGTCCCACAATCATGTTTCTGGGGCTGTAGTGGTAGTTCCCAGTTTTACATTCATATAAGGAAAGATATATTTTATTTTTTCAAATGTATGTGCTTTGTACTTTCTGTGTAATATGGGAAGATTTTTTTTCAAATCTCAGGATAATCATATTCATTGTAGAAAAGTTAGAAAAACAAGGTAAGCCAAATTCAAACAAACCCAAACTAAAACCCTCCTATAATCCTACTATTCAAACATTGCCTGTATGTACCTTTTCAGCAGCTTTATGGAAATATACTTTACCTGTCATCACAGGTCCCTCATTTAAAATGTATGCTTAAGAAGTGGCACTATGGCTCACGTGGTAGAGCGTTAGCCTTGAGCTAAAGAGCTCAGGGACAACATGCAGGCCCAGAGTTCAAGGCCCATGACAGATTTTTTTTTTTTGGGGGGGGGGCCAGTCCTGGGCCTTGGACTCAGGGCCTGAGCACTGTCCCTGGCTTCTTCCCGCTCAAGGCTAGCACTCTGCCACTTGAGCCACAGTGCCCCTTCTGGCCGTTTTCCATATATGTGGTGCTGGGGAATCCAACCAAGAGCTTCATGTGTAGGAGGCAAATGCTCTTGCCACTAGGCAATATTCCCAGCCCCCCCCCGCCGACAGATTTAAAGAAAAAAAAAGCTTATTTAAAATACATGCTTAAGGGGCTGGGGATGTGGCCTAGTGGCAAGAATGCTTGCCTCCTATACATGAGGCCCTGGGTTCGATTCCCCAGCACCACATATACAGAAAATGGCCAGAAGTGGCGCTGTGGCTCAAGTGGAAGAGTGCTAGCCTTGAGCGGGAAGAAGCCAGGGACAGTGCTCAGGCCCTGAGTCCAAGCCCCAGGACTGGCCAAAAAAATAAAAATAAAAAAAATAAAAAATAAAATAAAATACATGTTTAAGTGGTTTTACAATACATTGACAAAATTGTATGACCATCACTTAGTTTTGCAGCATTCTCATCGGCTCTGTATGAGGTAGCTGCTACCCCTCTGCCCCAAATAATCTTTCCTCTGGCATGAGTAGTCTACTTTCTGTCCATATGCATTTGCTTATTCTGGACATCTCATATTAATGGAGTCATAGCATGTGGTATTTCTAACTGGTTTGTTTCACTTAGCATGATGTTCTCAAAACTCATTTGTAAGTACTTCGTTCCTCTTTTATTATGGAAAATATTCCAGTATATGGATTTTCTTTATTCATTTTCTTTATCCATTTGTCACTGATGAACATTTGAGTTATTTTCACTTTTTGGCTATTATGGATAGTTCTATTATGAAAATTTAGGGTTGTAATGGATAAACTCCTATTTTTCTTTGAATCGAATTACTGGGTCAATACTTAGAAATGGGATTGCTAGTCCTGTGGTAATTCTGTTTAACCTTTCCAAGAGCTGCCAGACTGTTTTTCCAAAGCAACTGTGCTATGTTACATTACCACCTACAGTATAGGAGGGTTCCAATTTCTCCACCTCCTCCCCAACACTTAATTATTATCTGTCCTTTCTATTGTAGCCATACTATGAAGTGGTAAGTTAGCATATTTTTTATTTTCATTTCTTCGATGGGTAATTGACTAACATCTTGAGATGTATCCTTCTAAATGTTTTTTTTCTTGCCCATGTTTATGTATTTTTCTATCCAAACTGAAACATAGATTTTTTTTTCCCCCCTCTTAGGTTTAATTCAGTGATATTCTTACTGGCTACATAAAAGTCTCTGAATGAATGTAATATCATTTCACCACTAAAACATTTAGCTATTAAAGCTGTTTTCTTTTAAACATTATTATGAATAATGTGATGAACCTTTTTTTTTAAACAGTGTTGGGAATCAAATCCAGGGCATCATACAATGCTGAGCAAGTGCTCTGTCACTGAGCTACCTCACCTTAAATGTATGTTAATTGATTGTATTTTTACAACTGTCTTCTGAACTCTAATCAGTGTTGGATGTTTTAAAAAATGCAAAATTAGCTGGGTGGCAATGGCTCATGCCTGTAATCCTAGCTACTCAGGCTGAGATATGAGAATCACAGTTTGAAGCTAGCTCTAGCAGGAAAGTCCATGAGATTCTTATCTCCAATTAATCACCAAAAAGCTGGAAGTGGAACTGTGGCTCAAGTGGTAGAGTGAGTGCTAGACTTGAGCAAAAAAGCTCACAGACAGCACCCAGGCCAGAGTTCAAGTCCCAAGATTGGCAGAAAACAAACAATAGCACACAACTAATCTTCAATTGGTCTATAGCCTTTTTTTTTTTTTTTTTTTTGGTGAGTGAGGGGAGACAAGGTCACTCTGTATAGCCCAGGCTGGCCTCCAATTTGAGATTCTCCTGTCTCAGCCTCCCAAGTGCTTATATTACAGGCATGCACCACCATGCCTGGCTTATAATAGCCATTTTAAAGTAAGCTGTTGTTTTTCTTTTAGCAGTGAGGTTTTAAGTTGTGTAAAAATTTAGATTATTTAGATTTTGTTTTTATATTAAAGATAGATAACCATGGCAATCTCTCAATAGCACCCTTTGTTCCTAAGAACTCTTGAGAAAATATTTTATTCTGGTTTAAGTATTCTGGTCTGCAGTGGTCTCAGATCAGCTTTTTAGCAGATGTGCCCCCATGAGCACCTTGAAATATCATAAGGTAAGTCTATGATTTTGGTTTTAGGGGTAGGCTGTCTTCCTACAGATAAGGTTGTTTGGTAGGCTGTGAGGCCAGTGGAAGTCTGCCTTAAGAGCTAGGAATGTGGCTTAGTGGTAGAGTGCTTGCCTAGCATGCATGAAGCCCTGGGTTCGATTCCTCAGTACCACATAAACAGAAAAAGCCAGAAGTAGCACTGTAATTCAAGTAGTAGAATGCTAGACTTGAACAAAAGAAGCTTAGAGACAGTGCACAGACCCTGAGTTCAAGCACCAGGACTGGCAAACAAAACAAAACAAAAAAACATTAAATAAGACTTCATAAGTCAGGGCTGGGAATATGGCCTAGTGGCAAGAGTGCTTGCCTCCTATACATGAAGCCTTGGGTTCGATTCCCCAGCACCACATATATAGAAAACGGCCAGAAGTGGCGCTGTGGCTCAAGTGGCAGAGTGCCAGCCTTGAGCAAAAAGATGCCAGGGACAGTGCTCAGGCCCTGAGTCCAAGCCCAGGCCTGGCCAAAAAAAAAAAAAAAAAGACTTCATAAGTCAAAAGATAGACTGTTGGAGGTTGCTCTTCTTCAAACATGCAGCTTATCTGGGTAGCTGATTTTCATCAAAGATTAAAGTACACTTGCCAATAAAGTAATACCTTTGGTGGTTTTTGTTTTACTTTTCCTACAGACATACCTGAACTTACTCATACAAAACAATATGTCACTTTAAAAATAATTACCACCAGCTGGGCTTTGGTGGCTCATGTTTGTAATCCTGGCTACTTAGGAGCCTGAGATCTGAGGATCACAGTTTGAAGCCAGCCTGTGCAGGAAAGTCTGTGAGACTCTTATCTCCAATAAATTACCAAAAAAAAAAAAAAGCTGGAAGTGCAGCTGTGGCTAAAATGGTAGAGCCCTAGCCTTGAAGGAAAGAAGCTCAGGAACAGCACCTAGGCCCTGAGTTCAAGCCCCAGGACTGGCAAAAAAAAAAAAAAAAAATACTACCTTCAGGGTCAGTTTACATGTTATACAAATCAATCTTTAAAAAAACCTTTTTTGGTTATTTCATGTATAACTTTTCAGTTGTATCACTTAATAACTTATCTAACCCACTAAGTATTAAATTAGTTTAAAACAAAATAACTTAAAAATAACTAAACAAAAAGAAACAAAAAACACTTATTTATTTATTTTATAAATGGTTTTATTTATTTATATTTATTTATATATTTTTTTGCCAGTCCTGGGCCTTGGACTCAGGGCCTGAGCACTGTCCCTGGCTTCCTTTTGCTCAAGGCTAGCACTCTGCCACTTGAGCCACAGCGCCACTTCTGGCCGTTTTCTATATATGTGGTGCTGGGGAATCGAACCCAGGGCTTCATGTACACGAGGCAAGCACTCTTGCCACTAGGCCATATCCCCAGCCCCCACTTATTTATTTTTAAGCCAAATACCCTTACACAACTTACAGCATTGCCCAATTCTTTCTAGTCTTCACTTTATACAGCTTTTAGATGAGTCACACTGCAGTTTTTTCCACAAGTGTTAGGACTTAGGTTGTTTTTGTTTTTCGGGTTTTTTTTTCGTGCTGGTACTAGGGTTTAGAACTCAAGGCCTGGGTGCTATCCCTTATCTTTCTCATACAGGCTGTTGCTCTACCACTTGAGCCACAGCTTTACTTCAGACTTTTTTCTGGTTAGTGGGAGGTAAGAGTCTCATGGACTTTTCTTCCCAGGCTGGCTTTGAACTGTGATCCTCAAATCTCAGCCTCCTGAGTAGCCAGTATCACAGGAATGAGCCACTAGCTCCTGGCTATGATGTAGTTTTGTCATACAATTTACTAAAGACACCCAATTTGTTCTCTACTTATTTGTTAACATGAAATCCATCCTCAAGTAACTTTCTACCATCTAGAGTACTCAAATATATATTCTTTGAAAGAACTTTCCAGGGGCTGGGAATATGGCCTAGTGGTAGAGTGCTTGTCTAGCATACATGTATGAAGCCCTGGGTTCAATTCCTCAGTATCACATATACAGAAAAAGCCAGAAGTGGTGCCATGGCTCAAGTGGTAGCGTGCTTGCCAAAAAATAAAAAATAAAAGAAGCCAGGAACAGTGCTCAACAGGCCCTGAATTCAAGCCCAGGACTTGCAGAAGAAGAAGTGGGGGGGAGGAGGAGGAGGGGGGGGAAGGCGAGGGGGAGGAGGAGGGGGGAGGGGGAGGAGGAGGGGGGAGGGGGAGGGGAGGGGAGGGGGAGGAGGGGGAGGAGAAGGAGGAGGAGGAGGAGGAGGAGGAGGAGGAGGAGGAGGAGGAGGAGGAGGAGGAGGAGGAATTGCAGAAATATTTTTGAGCTGTGGTAGCACATATGAATAAATGTGCAGTCTCTGGGCTGGGAATATGGCCTAGTGGCAAGAGTGTTTGCCTCCTACACGTGAAGCTCTTGGTTCGATTCCCCAGCACCACATATATAAAAAATGGCCAGAAGGGGCGCTGTGGCTCAGGTGGCAGAGTGCTAGTCTTGAGCGGGAAGAAGCCAGGGACGGTGCTCAGGCCCTGAGTCCAAGGCCCAGGACTGGCCAAAAAAAAAAAAAAAAAAAGTGCAGTCTCATCCAGAGGTGCTGTGTGAGCTTGCTGGATGGGATCTTGGACTTTAGTTCATTGAGTCTTAATTTTTTTCTGCATGAGGAGTAGGATGCACATCCCTCAGTAACAATGCGAGCACATTAGAGCCTTGGAGAGTGGAACTTAGCCGAATACCACCCCTCTCAGGCACGACTGGCCCCTCCCAGGTTGAAACCATGACCCTTTTGAACAAACAGCTGAAGAAGCAGGGACCAGAGAGGGCTAGTGCCCTGTCCAAGCTCATGCGTGAATGGAAGAACAGAACTTTGGACTTGATCTTCCTGATCCTCTCTGAACACCAGTCCTTGCTGTGCATCTGTTAGAACTTGAGTCTGACTCCTCCCCAGTTACACTCTGAGAGCTGACGAGAGAGTTGCCATGAAGCCTGAGGTCTAGAGAAGGGCAGTCCAGTTGTGATCTCCTACAGGAGGTTGCAATAGTGTGTAGTGTAGAGATTCTGCTTTGAGAAAAATCCTGCCTTCACCTAAGAAGCTCCACGGGAGCTGGAGCCATGTTAAGTGGCCTGGAGCCAGTGCTGAAGTGAGTAACATCAAGAAGCCACTGCACTTAATTCACAGTTTGAACTCATTTATTTGTTTGAGGTCTAATAATATCCAAGCAGGTGCATGTGTTTCAGCAACATCTCGCCTTGTAATATATCTGAAATAGCAAAACTGAAAGTTTGTGTCTTAGAAGTCTTAAACCAAAGTTTTTCTCTTCTTACTCAGTCACACCCTTCACCAGGAAATCCTGAAAAGATAGAACGGTCTTATCATCAGGCTGCTTCTCATGTTTGCCTTCGCAGAGGCTCCCATCTGCCAAGTCATTCTCCCATTCAGGGAGCTGGTAGTCCATGGGCCACAATGGAGGGACTCAAGTTAGCTTTGGTGGGTCTCAGAAGGAGTGTATTGAGGAAGGTAGAAGTGGTTTAGGAAGGTACTGAGGAGGGGTGTATATGTGTTCTCTGCCTAGTTTGTGCAAAAGAGAAGAGGAGTGACCTGACTGGCTTCTCTCTGGGTTCTCTGTGGAGTTTGCATTTAGCAAGTACTAATTGAATACTTCTTTGAAGCTCATTAAGATCTGTAAGGCAAGGACTGTTTGATTATTAAATAAGTAGTAGTGGGAGGAGATTTTGCTTTATCTGTCTGTTTTCTGTATTTCTTGATGGGATCTCACTGGTCATTAATGTTCCTACAGAATGAGAGAGGTTTTCAAGGTACTTGCTTGGTTGCATATGACCCAAGTGTGTAGTGTCCTTTCAATGGGCTCTTCATATCACTAATGAGATTACTTTTTCCATTGCCAAACCTCGGCTTAATGGTTTGTGATTATTCCATGTCCATTTCATTTTTCACTCAGGATGATGAGGTTCACTATTAAAAAATGAACCTCGATTCAGGGCTGTCTTATGTATTAAACATGACTTCCTTAGTAGGCTAATTTATAATTATAATTCAAAGCTATCCCTTTCTCCAGTGGGCTACTTTCCCAGTTCTTTCTCAGATAAGGGAATAATTATTTGAGTCTCAGGAGTGCTTGTCATGGAAACTGAATTTTTTCAGACATTTCCTGAACAGTGGTGTTAGATCCCCAGAACTTGACATTGCTATTGAGCTCCACTGACTGAGCCACAGAAGTTTGTTGACTAAGGTAAATCAGGTCTCTCTCTCTCTCTCTCTCTCTCTCTCTCTCTCTCTCTCTTCTCTCTCTCTCTCTCTCTCCTCTCTCTCTCTCTCTCTCTCTCTCCTCCTCTCTCTCTCTCTCTCCTCTCTCTCTCTCTCTCTCTCTCTCTCTCTCTCTCTCTCTCTCTCTCTCTCTCTCTCTCTCGCAAAGGGCCCATGGCTCCTGAGGGGCCTGCAGGCACGAGAGGAACAGCTGCGCAGAGGCCACAGCTGCAGCTTGGATTGTTACTAGAGGCAATGCTTCCCAGCCCTGTCTCAAATTTGTAATCTGGAGTCACCTAGGGAGCTTTAAAAAAGCCCATGCTCAGACACTATCCCAGGTGAAGGGAATCAGACTAAGTGGGAATGGAGCTTGGCATCATTTTTCAAAAGTAATGTTTTAATCCCCAGATGACTACTATGCAGAAAGGTTGAGCCTTTAGGTAATTCTGCACCTTTATCCCAGACAGACTGAACACCCTTGTGCCCAAGGATGTCTCAGTGTGCTAGACCAGACTGCAGAAGCTGTTGGCTCATTTTATAGAGAGGTTACGATTGCTAAATTCTGTTAGTAAGTGGTAGGACTAGAAAGAGCCTAGTATTTTGTTTTCTATTCTATTCTTTTGCTCAATGTATAAAGGGCAGCAAATGCAAGAACCATGAGTATTTCTTCTTTGACTACAACTTCTTGAAATTACTTCGATCAGCTCTAGTTGATGGATGGGCTTACATTAATATTGAATTATAAGATGTTTAGATGTTTATTAGACGCTATCCAACACTATGCTTATTTATCATTTTTTCCTTCCCCATATGCTAACAGAACTGAGACTCGAAACAATGCTGCTTTCTTGGTTCTCTCACAGTACTCTGGCAGGTAAAATTGTCCTCATGGTTTAAAGGGCCTTTTGCACTGGAGACATGGCTCAGTGGTAGAGCACCAGCAATGATCAAGAAAGTCAAGTGAGAGCACAAAGCCCTGAGTTCAAGCCCTGGGTACCATCAAACACAAAAATAAGCTTCTGCACCAAGAGTGAAATAGTTAAGGGAAATAAATAAAAGGAATTTATTGGACAGTTAAAGCACAAGAATGAAGCAAAAAAGAACTGCCCTAGAAATCATTATGCCACGAACATAGCTGTACTCCTATGTTTATTAAGGCACTTGTCACAGCCAAGATCTAGAATCAGCCTAGGTGTCCATCAAAAGATAAATGGATAGAGCTGGGAATGTGGCTCAGTGGTAGAATGCTTGCCTAGCATGCATGAAGCCCTGGATTTGATTCCTTAGTACCATGTAAACAGGAAAAGCCAGGTGGCTCTGTGGCTCAAGTGGTAGAATGTTAGCCTTGAGCAAAAGAAACTCAGGGACAGTGCACAGGCCCTGAGTTCAAGCCCAAGGATTGGCAAAAAAAAAAAAAGATAAATGGATAAAGATAGTGGTACATATATACAGTAGAGCCCAGTCATGAAGAGTGAAATCGTGTCACTCTGACAACATGGACGAACTTGAGAACATTAGGTTAAGTGTAATACGGTAGGCACGCACAACATTACAAACTAAAGATGTTGGTTACATAGAAGACAAGGTAGAATAGTGGTTATCATGGGCTGGGCAGTGGAAGGAGAAGGTAAGAAGACAGACAGGTGATTGGATAGTAGGAAAACAGTTTGGTAGAAAGAGTAGGATGAATGTATTATAGATTTCAAAATAGTTAAAAAGAGTTGAATATTCACAACAAAAAGAAATGACATATTTGAGATGATGGACATGTTTTGACTTGATTGTTATACATTCTATATATGTATCAAAAATGGTACATTGTGTATGTATAAGTGTATATGATTATTACTTTTTTGGGGTCTGTACTGGAGCTTGAACTCAGGGCCTGGGCACTGTCCTTGAGCTTCTTTGGCTCAAAGCTAGGGCTCTACAACTTGAGCCATAGCTCTACTTCTTGTTTTTTGGTAATTTATTGGAGATAAGAGTCTCACAAATTTTCCTGCCCAGGCTGGCTTCAAACCATTATCCTCAGATCTCAATCTCCTTAGTAGCTAGTGTGTGAGCCACTGGTGCCTTTTTTTTTGGTCAGTCCTGGGGCTTGAACTCAGGGCCTGGTTGCTGTTCTGAGCTTTTATTGCTCAAGGCTAGTCTTCTACCACTTTGAGCTGCATTGACACTTCTGGTTTGGGGATGGTTAATTATAGATAAAGAGTCTCAGGGACTTTCCTGTCTCGGCTAGTTTTGAACTGCCATCCTCAGATTTTGGCCTCCTGCATAAGCATGAACCATTAGCACCTGGCATATTGCTATTTTATTTTTATTTTTGTGTCGTGGGGCTTGAAATCTGGGCCTGGGCACTGTCCCTGAGCTCTTCAGCCCAAGGCTAGTGCTCTGCTACTTGAGCACAGTACCATTTTCGGTTTTCTGATGATTAATTGGAGATGAGAGTCTTTTCTGCCCTGCTGGCTTTGAACTGAAATCCTCAGATCTCAGGCTTCTGAGTAGCTAGAATTGCAGGTGTGAGCCACTGGCACCTGGCTTGCTTTTTTTAAGAAACTCTTTTTTTTTTTTTTTTTGCCAGTCCTGGGGCTTGGACTCAGGGCCTGAGCACTGTCCCTGGCTTCTTTTTGCTCAAGGCTAGCACTCTGCCACTTGAGCCACAGCGCCACTTCTGGCCGTTTTCTGTATATGTGGTGCTGGGGAATTGAACCCAGGGCCTCATGTATACGAGGCAAGCACTCTTGCCACTAGGCCATATCCCCAGCCCTTTAAGAAACTTTTGGCCAGGCACAGTGGCTTATACCTGAAATCCTAGCTACTTGGGAGACAGAGATAGGATCTCAGCTCAAGGTCAGCCTTGATAAAAACTTCTCAGGACTCCTTTTCAACCAGTAAAAGCTGGATGTGGTTGTGTACACATGCTATCCCAGCTATTACCCTCATAAATAGGAAAATTGTGGGGTCAAGTCAGCCCAGGCATAAATGTTAGATAGTATTGAAAAGTAACTGAAAAGTGCTATGGCCATAGCTGAAGTGATAGAGTGCTTGCCTACCAAGTGTGAAGGCCCGAGTTCAAACCTCCATTAAGAAAAAAAAAAAGGGGGCTGGGGATATGGCCTAGTGGCAAGAGTGCCTGCCTCGGATACACGAGGCCCTAGGTTCGATTCCCCAGCACCACATATACAAAAAACGGCCAGAAGCGGCGCTGTGGCTCAAGTGGCAGAGTGCTAGCCTTGAGCGGGAAGAAGCCAGGGACGGTGCTCAGGCCCTGAGTCCAAGGCCCAGGACTGGCAAAAAAAAAAAAAAAAAAAAGGAATTTTGAGAGTTGGGGCCATAGATTAGTGGTAGAGTTTGCCCAGTGTGTATAGGATCTTGGGTTGGAGCCCCAGCCCTGAAATCGGAAAAAAAGAAAAAGAAAAAAAACAAAAAGAGAACTTTCAGGATGGAAAAATGATGGGAAGATATACAGTTGGTATATCTTTTCCCTTTTCACATAAGAGCTGATAGTTGCATATTTATCAGCCTCATAGCTGGAGCAATCAATCTCCTGAAGACCTTCTATGCCAGGTGCAGAAGGAAAGCCTGATTATGGAGTGCTACAGGTGACCAGTTGTCTGTCTGGTCTCATCTCCATTGCTACTCAAATTCTATTTGCTAAGGAAACCCACTTTCTAACTACCACATTGACTGAGATGGGCCAAATCTTGGACGTCACTCCTTCCTTCCTTCCTTCCTTCCTTCCTTCCTTCCTTCCTTCCTTCCTTCCTTCCTTCCTTCCTTCCTTTCCTTCCTCCTCTTCCTCCCTTCCTCCCTTCCTCCCTTCCTCCCTTCCTCCCTTCCTCCCTTCCTCCCGTCCTCCCTTCCTCCCTTCCTCCTTCCTTCCTTCCTTCCTTTCTTTCTTTCTTTCTTTCTTTCTTTCTTTCTTTCTTTCTTCTTCTTTCTTTCTTTCTTTCTTTCTTTCTTTCTTTCTTTCTTTCTTTCTTTCTTTCTTTCTGTACTGTTCAGTGCCATTGCTTGCTAAGACAGACACTCTATCACTTGAGCCATGCCCACATACCTGTCCTGTAGGACTCAGCAGAAGCATGGACCTTCCTTGACCACTGTGCTTTCCTGCACTCTGAGAAGCCTTATATCACTTAGCATACAAGTATACACTAGTTTGTTTCTTGTCTAATCATCTGAAAGAATGGTATCAATAGTTCTCAGATATATCTGATAATTCTGAGCAAATATGAGTCTCCTTCCCTCCCTTCTTCTAGGTATTGAGCTCAGAACCTTTAGCTCTCTGTGTAAGTACTTTACCACTTTAGCCACACTCCCAGCCTTTTTGTTTTTAGTTTTTTCAGATAGGATCTTCCTAACTTTGCATGGACCAGCCTCAGACCATGATCCTTCTTCCTCCAAAGTAGCTTAGATTTAATCACATACTACAATATTTACTCTATAACAGATTTTTAACTCTAATTGGACAAGAAAACCTTAGGAAAACCTTTACAACGTAGGTAATAGACCCTGCAATTATTGATTTTTTGTGATGACTCTGTTCCCAATACTCACGTGGAGTGTGTTTTGTTTTGTACCAGTACTGTGGATTGAACCCAGGGCTTGGGCACTGTCTCTAGCTTTGTTGCTCAAGGCTGGCTCTATACCACTTGAGCCACACAGCTCCACTTTCAGCTTTTTGCTGGTCAATTGGAGATAAGAATCTCATGGACTTTCCTGTCTAGGCTGGCTTCGAATGGCAGTCCTCAGATCTCATTCTCCTGAGTAGCTAGGATTACAGGCATGAGCCACTGGAACTTGGTGAGATATATATTTTTTGCATTAACTAAAATCAAATTATTTTTTCTATTGTCAAAGGATTAATATCTCCAGATAAAGTGGAATACTATATAAGGAAGTTACAAAACCAGATCTGGGGAATCTCTGATGTTGAAAGTGCTACTTGCTTTGAACATCCAGTGATCTTATCCTAGCCATCTGTTGGTATTCATATTCCAGTTGTCATGGTCAGGTTTGGCGAAAGAGGAAATAGTTTCCTTATACACAGTGGTTAACAAAAAGTTTATCTGTAATTTTACTGCTCAACTGACTGGGAACTAAGCTTCTAAAATAGCCCTAAATCATCATGATCTGATGGTTTAGTACTTAGAAATCTCTGAGTTTTTGGTGCATGGTAAAGTTTAATCATTTATCTGATCTGTAGTTGGACAAGAACAGTTGAAGTTATGGTTAATTTTAGAGTCTATAAGGCAAAATGTTATGTTATAGTTACATATAATGTTAGTTGATTCCTATGGTAGTTATATTTTCTACCCTAAACCTTAAAGTGAATAAGATTGTTGTTAATTTATTTCTTTTTCTTCCCCTGCCCCCTCCCACCCCCGCCGTGTGCGTGCGTGCGTGCGTGCGTGCGTACGTACAGTTCTGGGGCTTGAATTTCAAGGCCTAGTGTTTGCTCAAGGTTAGCACTCTACCACTTGAACCACAGCTTTACTTACAGCTTTTTTGCTTATTTGTTTTAGTAGTTTATTGGAGATAAAAGTCTCACAGACTTTTTCTGCCCAGGTTGGCTTCAAACCATGATCCTCAGATCTCTGCTTCCTGAGTAGCTAGGATTACAGGCATGAAACACTAGGGCCTGGCTTTATTACTAATTTCTAATGTTGCATCATTTTAAGATAAGCAGAGATACTGGGATGTTGCAAGAGCAGGATTTGGAATGACTGTATTCAAAGGCATGAAGACTTGTACACTGTGAAATGATTATGTGGGGGGAAAAAAGAAATTATGTGGATTTTAGTCATGGTTGGGGCTAGAAGAATCTACCACAAAGCCTCAGGAGATGCAAAGGCTTCATAAGTCAAAGCTACAAGGCTTTATCCAACCCATTCTTCTTCCTTCATAGGATGAGAAACCAATAGCTGCAGAAATTGAATGAGTTGCCCAGTGCCCAAATCAGAACAGATGCTGTGTGCCCCACTTTACTTTTTAAAACTTCATTCACCTTTAAAAAAATCTAAGCCATGGGAATTTCCAGGAACTGGGAATATGGAGTTATATGACAAGGCTGAGAAGTGAGAAGTCTCAACTGAGCAGGGAATCCTAGGGATTGCTCTGGGCAGGGCCTGGAGACACTGCTGGGTCAGCTTCCAGGAGCTGTGACTGTGGACTTGTCTTTTTCCTGGTCTCATGATTTTTCTGTGTGGTCATCAGCTCCTGCAACTCAGGAGTTTCTAAGCCTTGGAGCTCTTGGGTACAATCAACATAGTAGACCCTCTATCTATATAAATGTAGGGTTAAAGTGAGAGTTTGGCCTAGGGGTGGGGCTATATAAGAACTGGCAAATAAAAGAAACTTAAAGAGTGAGCCAACAGGAAGATAAATGAAGCAGGGAGTGCCTGGCAGAGATTGATTAATTCCCTCAAGTCCTTGCCAACCTACCTGAGTAATGCAGGCCATGATTCAGTGACTTCCCTCATCCCAGAACATAAGCACCCCTAAATTTCTGCTATCTATAGTTAAAATCACCCTGGAAAGGCTATGGTTAATGTTTTGATGGAGTACCTAAGAGATGAAAAAAGAGAGAAGTAGATTTAGTGCTTTGACCTTTGGGTGAAGGGTCTTGGAAAGAAGAAATCTTGTGTTAGGATTGGTCCTGAAGGCCACATTTATCCTCACATATGTTATCCTCATACACAGCAGTAAGCCAGATAGGCAGCCTGAGTCTGCTATTATTGGTTAGTGTAAAGTAAATGTAAAGATACTAGGGAAGGCTCAGTTGGGTGTAACACTGAATGCCTGTGGTTGGTGTGTCGAGCAACTTCGCCTTAGAAGGGTGGCAGTTTTTCCTTCCAAGTGCTTTATGATATGAACAACACATCTTTCTGCTTCTTTTCTGCAGGCCATATAGGTAGCAAACCAGATAATGAAAAAGCTTTTCCAGTTTTTTTTTTTTTTTTTTTTGGCCAGTCCTGGGCCTTGGACTCAGGGCCTGAGCACTGTCCCTGGCTTCTTCCCGCTCAAGGCTAGCACTCTGCCACGTGAGCCACAGCGCCGCTTCTGGCCGTTTTTTCTGTATATGTGGTGCTGGGGAATCGAACCTAGGGCCTCGTGTATCCGAGGCAGGCACTCTTGCCACTAGGCTATATCCCCAGCCCAGCTTTTCCAGTTTTTATGGCCCATTCTATGTTAGTGCCTGGTCAGGCTTTTGCCTGTCTCTATAGCCCTACCCAGGCCCATTCTTCATTCTGCTTTCTCTCTCCAGCCATACTGCTTCTGTAGATCCTTGAACAGTAAATTGTCTTCAATCTCAGAGGCTTTGCACAGGCTGTTTCCTTTACCTGGATAAATTTTCCTTAACTCCTTTAGGAAAACCTCATTAGTACACTAACCTTTTCCCCACCCCCAACATAGACACACACACACACACACACACACACACACACACACACACACACGACCAAATCATCTTCTGTTACATTCTCCATTCTCAAAGACTTTTTTTGTCAGTTGTAGGACTTGAACTCAGGGCCTAGGCACTGTCCCTAAGCTTTTTCACTCAAGGCTAGCACTGTACCACTTTGAGCCACCGTACCACTTCAAGTTTTTTGGTGGTTCATTGGAGATAAAAGTCTCTCAGATTTTTTTTTTTTTTTTTTTTGCCAGTCTTGAGCCTTGGACTCAGGGCCTGAGCACTGTCCTTGGCTTCTTTTTGCTCAAGGCTAGTACTCTGCCACTTGAGCCACAGTGCCACTTCTGGCCGTTTTCTGTATATGTGGTACTGGGGAATTGAACCCAGGGCTTCATATACACGAAGCAAGTACTCTTGTCACTAGGCCTCTCAGATTTTCTTGCTGGGGCTGACTTTGAATTGCAGTCCTCAGATCTCAGCCTCCTGAGTAGCTAGGATTACAGGTGTGAACCACCAGTGTCTGGTTCAAAGATCTTTATGTCTCTTTCATACACTTACAGCAGTTGGTCATTCTGTGAGTGTAATTGACTGCTGTGGTTGTCTGTTAGATGATAAGCTACATGAAGGCAGGATCAGCTCTCTTTGGTCATGATTAAATTGTGCTCTCTTTCATAGTTCTTGGTATAAAAGTCAACTAACGTTGATATGCTGCTTACTGTATAATAAGTACTGCTCCAAGAACTTTATATGCTAACTCACCAAGTCTTCCCAAAACTGTTATAACTTGGTGGTGGTGGTGATGGTGTGTGTGTGTGTGTGTACATGTGCATGTGTATGTGTGTGTGCACGCCAATACTGGGGCTCGATCTTGGAGCCTTTGCACTGTCTTTTAGCTTTTTTTCTTTTTTTAATAGTCCTGGAACTTGAATTCAGGGTCTGGGTACTGTCTGTGAGCTTCTTTTGCCCAAGGCTAGTGTGCTAACACTTGAGCCACGACACCATTTCCAGCTTTTTCTGAGTAGTTTATTGGAGGTGAGAGTCTCACAGACTTTTCTTGCCTGGACTGGCTTCAAACTGTGATCCTCAGATCTTAGCCTCCCGAGTAGCTGGGATTACAAGCATAAGCCACTTCTGGTGCTGTGGCTCTAATGGTAGAGTGCTAGCCTTGAGAAGAAGAATCTCAGGGACAGCACCTAGGCCCTGAGTTCAAGCCCCAGGGACTGGCACAAAAAAAATAAAGAGTTTCATGGACTTTCCTGTGCTTTGAACCACAATCCTCAGATCCCAATCTTTTTAAGTAGCCAGGATTACAGGCATGAGCCACTGATGCCTGGCAAGTATTTTTACTATGATCCCCATCCAATGGGGATGGGTCAGTGACTACCCAAGGTGGTGTGATTCTAGAATCTGACCTTTTAACAACAATACCATTAATCCCAGTTACTTTGGAGTTGGAGATAGGAAATTTGCAGTTCAAGGCAGCCCAGGTAAAAGTGAGAGACCCTATCTGAAAAACTAAAAGCAAAAGAACGGAGGTGTGGCTGAAGTGGTAGTGTGCTTGCTTAAGCAAGCTCCAGACCCCTGAATTCAACTCCTAGTACCATTAAACAACAACAAAAAGAACTACTACACTGCAGTTAATAAATGTATGTTGAATTGTCCAGCAGCATCAGAAAATGGTGTGCTGCATAAGTCAGTTTCCAAGTTAATTGAAATACAATTCCATATAGTAACATTTGGTAAAAAAAATATATATATTTTTTTAGTTGTTATACCCTTTTTCTTTCTTTCTCTTTTTTTGGCCAGTCCTAGGCCATGAACTCAGGGCCTGAGCACTGTCCCTGGCTTCTTTTTGCTCAAGGCTAGCACTCTGCCACTTGAGCCACAGCGCCACTTCTGGCCATTTTCTGTATATGTGGTGTTGGGGAATTGAACCCAGGGCCTCATGTATACGAGGCAAGCACTCTTGCCACTAGGCCATTTTCCCAGCCCTCTTTTTCTTTCTTAAACTCCACAAAGCAAACGTTTTAACCTTTGCTTAGTCATTACAGCTTGCTGTGCGTTTTTGCTATTGTATCCTTGCTATGTGCACGTAAGGGATGGGGAGCAACTGAGGCTTATGAGAGAGTGCATCATCAGGGTTTTGAATTTTTTTTTTAAAATTATTGCCAGTCCTGGGGCTTGAAATCAGTACCTGGACACTATCCCTGAGCTTGTTTTGCTCAAGGCTAGCACTCTACCACTTGAATCACTATTCATGTGGTACTGAGGAATCAAACCCAGAGCTTCATGCATGCTAGGCAAGCACTCTACCACTGAGCTACATTCCCAGCCTAGGGTTTTGCATTTTGTTTCTTCTTTTTTGTGGTACAGCAGTTGAACTCAGGGCCTTGTGCTGCTTGCAAGGCAGGTATTTGAATTTTGTTTACTCTCTTCCTTGGCAGTTCAGGGCTTTGTGCGAGGCAGGTATTATGCCACTTGAGCCATGCCTCTAGCCTGAATTTCATTTACTTTCTCATGATCTCTGCCTATCAAAGATTTCTTTTGTTAAGTGACCTTCCTTTTCCTTTCTTTTGTGCTGGTACTGGGGCTTTAACTCAGGATCTTTCTGTCTTACTTGGCTTTTTTACTCAAGAGTGGTGATCTATCATTTCAGCCACACTTCCACTTCCAGTTTTTTGGTAGTCATTGGACAGACTTTCCTGCTCAGCCTGGCTTCTAACTATGATCCTCAGTATCCTCAAGATTACGGGCATGAGCCACCAGAGCTGGCTTCAAGCAATTTCTTATGCTTTCTTGTCTCTGTCCTAATGTGTGGGAATTGCACAAAGACTGTCTCTTAGATGAATCTAGAAAGAAGAAACCTATGCTGAAATTATGGGAAGCCAGTGGTATAAGGTTTTCTCACATGAAAAAGTCAGTGTCTGATAGCTTCCTTTAGTGTGAGCATCTTATTCCTTGTAAGCACAGTCATAGCTTACTTTGTGAGGCACATCAGTTTATGGGTGGTCATTAAAATAGTTCTTGCTGTTCAAGTGAGTTGCCCCATGCTAATCAGTACTGTGTGTTTCCTTGGCACTGACATTAAAAGAATGGCTTCATCACAGCAATTGGCAGTGTCTGCATCACCATCTTTGTGACAGAGCGTCTTTTTAGACCTTAGAATCAGGCTCTTCAGGAGATCTATTGTACTACATGGTGACTCAGCACAACATTTGTTAATTACCTTGATTTAGCTATTCCATAAGGTATACATATATTAAAACATCATGCTGTAAATGTAAGTATATGCAATTTTTATGTCAATTGAAAAGTAAAACAATTTTTATTAGAAAAAGAACTTAGTCAGAAGTGTATTATAATTTTTTTTAATTGGTAACAGCTATGACTTCCCCCCTTTTTTTGCAGAGGGGGGCACAGTACTGGAGATTAAACCCAGGCTCCCAAACTTGCTACTCAAATGCTCTACCACTGAAGCCCAACTCCAGACTCCAGCTGTGACTTTACAGCATCACGTTTTGTGATGTTATTCCCACCCACTTAGATCTACAGTGGGATGTCAAGAATTTTCATCCAGGATATTTTTTTAAACCCCACCCTGTGTAATTTGCGGTGCTGTTTGATATATTGGGTGTTTTTAGAGAGTCTAAAATTACATTTTGTTCTCATCCAAAAGATCCAACCCTCATATCAGAGCAGAGTGCTGATCTATCCCAGCAGGACTCAAAGGGGAGCTTCAGGCCTGAAATAATTTAAGCTTATGGCTGTCAGAGGACCATGATTTAAAGTAGTGAAATTATAGTGTGGTGCAGTGGGCAAAGAACCAGATGGGGAGGCAGAGACCCAAGGCCAGCCCTTTGACTATGTTAACTGTCTGTGGTGCCTTGGGCAAGTCACCTCACCTCTTTGGGTCTTGATTTCCTCTCCTATGAAATGAGAGGGCTGGGAAAGGTGATCTCTTCAGCTCTTTTCATCTGGAAAATTACACATCCCAGAAGCAGTAAACTGCTATTTGATCTGTGTTGTATGGAGCCATACACATTTAAATGACTATCCAGCGAATGGGGGAGATGAAGGTGGCATGGTGGGCTTGCTTGGTCGAGAACAGCATATTTCAGCATATTTCAAACAATGGGGGGGGGGCTTCTGCTTCTGACTGGAGCCTGGCCAGGTGTCTCAACTAGAGGTGTATTTCATGATGTTTAACTTTTATCATAATGCTTGGCAACATCTGGCAAGTGTAGGTGGCAATTATGTCATAAATATGGTTGTTTGTAGGTAATTTTAATTTAACTAGAGCACTTACCCACTTTCTACTTGATTCCTTCCTTTTCCCCCCTCTAAAGGAATCTAACCAAGTGTAAAGAGCAAAATTGACAGTTTCAGATTAGTTGCTGTTATCAGGACTGAAATATTAACCAATTGAGACTTATTTCCCTTTGTGGTTTCCACATAAAGACTTCCTATTAAATGAGTCAAGCTACACAAGTATCTATACTCAAATGGATCATGTTTGGCTTCTTGAAAGGTCTTGTGCCCTTATGAATTCAGTCTAAATCTGCCCTTTATTAGCTTAGTTTGTTTAGGATGCTTTCCATCAGGTAAGCACACCAAGTAGCTTTCTCCATGTTGCATTTATTTCCTTTTAGTAAAGACTACAAAAATAGTGGCAAAACCAACATTCCAAAGCGTAGCCACTAAGCTTTAAATTTATATTTGGCAGTACTGGCATTTGAACTCAAGACCTCATGCTTGCTAGGTAGGCACTTTCCACTGGAGCCACACCCCCTACCCCACATCTTGGGTTTTAGTTTTCTTTCTTTTTTCTTTTTTTTTTTTTTTTGGCCAGTCCTGGGCCTTGGACTCAGGGCCTGAGCAACTGTCCCTGGCTTCTTTTTGCTCAAGGCTAGCACGCTGCCACTTCAGCCCCAGTGCCACTTCTGGCCATTTTCTATATATGTGGTGCTGGGGAATCGAACCCAGGGCTTCATGTATGCCAGGCAAGCACTCTTGCCACTAGGCCATATTCCCAGCCCGGGTTTTAGTTTTCATATCTATACAATACAGGATTTGGTCTGGCTCCCTAAGGATCCCCAGGGACCTTAGGAACTTGGCCCCACTCTAAGAACAGGGCTTACTTTCTTGACCATGGGGGTTAAAGGTTTCCTGGAGAACCTTTCACACCCTGGTATATTTCCTTTCAAGGTGACAGAAGGAAACTGAACTGCAACTGATTGACCTTAGACACTTAGCCTAGGGCTCCAAAACCAGTTTGGGGAGAAACATATTTACCTGTTGTGAAATTAGCCTCACTTTGCACTCAGAAATAAAGGGGACTTATGAAGTACATTTTATCAGATCTAGTAAAGAAGAGGAATAACTTGAACTGAAGAATTGTAACTGTCTTGAGTGGTGGTTAATTACACCACACCTCAGAATTGCTACAAATACTAGCTTTACTCTTAGCTGCTTAGTTTGGAAACTACAAACCATGTGTTCTGTTAGCCTTTGCCCTTTACTGAATCTGGACTAGACACCTGACTCCCATCCAAAGCAAATGTCATGCTTATCTTCCTTAATTGACATAGTATCAGGAAACATAAAAGCCATCAGGCTGGGTAGAAGGAACTACAGTGATCCCTCACCTATTGCAGGAGTTAGACCCCCGCCATAGGTGAAAATCCAGGAAGTGACAGCCATCCCTCACTATATCAAGGTTCATTTATTGCTTCTACTTCACGGATTTTCACCTATGGTGGTGGTCTCTGGAGCCTAATTCCCTTGATAGGTGAAGGACCACTATTTATGTTTGGTTTTGTTTTTAAACCTGCAATACAAGTGGACTTCTGTATAGGGAAGGCCAACTCTGTATTGTTGATGGATTATTGCTGACCTGCACACAGGTAAACAAAGTATAACAGAATTTGGACTGATTTAGAAGTAGTGTGAAAATCTTAAAACACAGACACAATTAGTTAGAAAATTTCTTACTATCACCCATGTTATGATTGTGTTTTTTTTGTTATGATTGGTTTTTAATCTTGATTCTAATTCCATAGATGGGAGGACTAAAAGTAGTGAGCATCCTATGTTGCTAAACACAAGTGTCTACATAGACACCTTCATATTTGCAGTATTTGTCATTTGTATCAGGCCTTTAAGATACTTTCAAAGTAGGCCTTATGCCTCCTGAGAGTTTATTCCACTACCCTGATGAGTATGAGGCTTTTGTATCTATGGGTCATGTGGACTTTTTCTACCAGGAAGAGCTCTTAATTGCCAGGTGCTGATTTCAGTCTTTTTTTTTTTTTTTTTTTTTTGGCCAGTCCTGGAGCTTGGACTCAGGGCCTGAGCACTGTCCCTGGCTTCTTCTTGCTCAAGGCTAGCACTCTGCCACTTGAGCCACAGCACCCCTTCTGGCCATTTTGTGTATATGTGGTGCTGGGGAATCGAACCCAGGGCCTCATGTATATGAGGCAAGCACTTTTGCCACTAGGCCATATCCCCAGCCCCTGATTTCAGTCTTATGCTGCAGTGGGAAATACTTTTTGTGTGTGCTGGTATGGGACTTGCACTCAGGACTTCATGTTTTTACATGGCTTTTTCACTCAAGGTTGTCACTTTGCCACTTGAGCCACACCCCTGCTCTGGCTTTTTTTTTTTTTTTTTTTTTTTTTTTTGGTGCCTTTCCTGGGGTTTGAACTCAGTCTCAGCATGGCCTCCAAGCTTCTGTGTTAAAGGATAGCGCTTTGCCATTTGAACCACAGCTCTATTTCTAGCCTTTTGGGGGTAGTTAATTGGAGATCACAATCCCATGGACTTTTTTTCTTTACATTGGCTTTGAACCACAATCTTCTGATCTCAGCATCCTGAGTAGTTAAGATTACAGGCATGAGGCACTGGTGCCAAACTTACTACTGGCTTATTGCTGGCTAACTGGAGATAAGTATTTCATAGATTTCACTGCCCAGGTTGGGTAGAACTGTGACTTTCAGATCTCAGCTCCAAATAGCTAGGATTATAGGCATGAGCCACTAGTACACAGCTCATGGCAAATTCTTGATTCTTTGGCCTTCTTTGGGCACAGTCTTCTGATCAAGGATGTTAGAATGATGGTACTCTGCTGAGTACTTTGGTAAAGCAATCAGAATTGCCAGCACCCAGGATTTATTTATAGTCTGAAGTATATAGTATTGTTGCAAATAGAGTTATAAATGCATACATTCTTTTTTGAATATTATTTGATGCCCATTAAAGGCCTGTGTTATAGAATACTTTTGAGGTGCTTCCTGCTGAATTGACATTAATTCATGGAGTTTCTGGTTTTTTAAAGTTTATTTTACTTGTAAAATCACCATATTTTTAAACACAATTTTATAGTTATTATTAAGGTGTTATACATAGGAGTTACCATTTAATACAATAGGTAATGAGTGCATTTCTTTTTTGGACAATGTCATTGCTTCCGTCACTTTTCCCCTGTATCCCCTCCTCCCATCCCTGCCCACAAGTTACATAGTTCATTTTCCATATAGTGTATGCTGAATACCATGATTGCATTTTGTGAGAAGCTTTGCAGGGCTAGTATTCTGTTATAGCACAATAGAAAGTATCTTTCTGGTTTTAAAAATCAGTTAATCTATCCGGTACTTTCAGCCAGTTAGAGCCAATAGAATAATTTAGTCTTTTTTTTTTTTTTTTTTTTTTTGCTAGTCCTGGGGCTTGGATCTAAGGCCTGAGCACTGTCCATGGCTTCTTTTTTTTTTTTTTTTTTTTTTGCCAGTCCTGGGCCTTGGACTCAGGGCCTGAGCACTGTCCCTGGCTTCCTCCCGCTCAAGGCTAGCACTCTGCCACTTGAGCCACAGCGCCGCTTCTGGCCGTTTTCTGTATATGTGGTGCTGGGGAATCGAACCTAGGGCCTCGTGTATCCGAGGCAGGCACTCTTGCCACTAGGCTATAACCCCAGCCCCCATGGCTTCTTTTTGCTCAAGGCTAGCACTCTACCTCTTGAGCCACAGCGCCACTTCCCACTTTTTCTATATATGTGGTGCTGGGGAATCAAACCCAGGGCTTCATGTATACGAGGCAAGCACTCTTGCCACTAGGCCATATCCCCAGCCCCGAATAGTTCAGTCTTACCTGTAATTTTGTAAAGTGTAATATGCATTCATTAGTCAGCCACAGTGAACCCTTAAGTCAGTTTGCTGTCATTTTACCTCTATGCACTGCTCTCCAGTGGATTTGAGTCTTGGCAAGGACTCTCTTCACTGCAAAAGTCAGCCTGCTTGTTGATGGTAGGTTCCAGGAATTTAGGTACACACAGTATTGTATAATAATATTCTATTCAAAACACTTGCCGGCAACCTTGCTCATGTTACCCAAGTGTTGCATGTTTAATTTGAAGGACCGGTTTTCTTCAGTTAATAAAATTAAAATTAGGATTATGCAATATAACCATAACCCAATGGCAATAAATGAATATTAGGCAAAACAACAAGAATATAAACACACAGAACAACAAAAACTGGTCTCTGAAAAAAAATCCTAGAAGACAGTGTGATACTCCTCAAAGAAAAAAATGATGTTGGGACTGGGGATATGGCCTAGTGGCAAGAGCGCTTGCCTTGTATGAAGCCTTCCCCAGCACCACATATACAGAAAACAGCCAGAAGTGGCGCTGTGGCTCAAGTGGTAGAGTGCTAGCCTTGAGCAAAAGGAAGCCAAGGACATTGCTCAGGCCCTCAGTCCAAGCCCCAGGACTGGCCAAAACAACAACAACAACAACAACAAAAACCCATAAAAGAAAAAAAATGATGTTGTTAATTAGGTTATTATTCTAATAATATAAACACTTTAGTCTTTTGGGGTAGAATTGGGAAGAAGAGATTTATAGAAAATATTTTTTAACTCAGTCTGCTAAACTTAGTACTATGATATGTTGCTAGTTTGTAGGAATTATACTGCTTTTTTAAAAATAGGAATTTAACTTTTGTTTGTTCAATTTTTTTGTTGGTTGTAGGCCTTGAACTCAGGGCCTGGGCACTGTCCCTGAGCTCTTTCACTCAAGGCTAGTGTTCTACCACTTGAAGCCACAGCTCCAGTTCCAGTTTTCTGGTGATTAATTGGAGATAAGAGTCTCAAGGACTATCCTACCTGGGCTGGTTTTGAACCATGATCCTCAGATCTCAGCCTCCTGAGTAGCTAGGATTATGGGCATGAGCCTTGAGTACCTGGCAGGAATTTAACTTTTGAGAATGTACAGTTTGGACTTGAGAAGTATATGTGACTCTCTTGTCCTCCGTGTTGGGTTTTCTATATGTGCATATGTCTTAAGAGGGAGTTTTGTAAGCAGAATGGAGATTGCAATCCTATTTTGTGCAAATGGGACAAAGATAATAATCTTCAGTCAGTGTGTATCACTTGGGAAAACTGTAGGTATAAGCTACAAGTATGTATGGCACTACATACTGGTGGTTTTATTAACCATGTTTTTGGCTTTTCTGGATGCCTCAGACTGTGACCCTCCTGCTTTCTTCATTATTAGAATTACAGATGTACCACCATGCCCAACTTATTTATTGAGATGAAATCTCACTTTTTGCCTAGGCTGGCCTTGAACCATGATCTTCCTGATGTCTGTATCCTGAGTAGCTAAGATTATCACCTAACCTGGCCTTGGAAACTACGTCTTGAACCTATATGCCTGGAAATTTATGAATTGTAATTCTTTGGTTAATACAATATTTCTGAAATGCCTGCTGAGAAGCATTTGGCTATCCTATGTTTTAAGTCTCAGAGGAAATTGCAAGATGCCTCCTTCTGGCGCTTAACTTGGGGTGAGGCAGAGTGGAAACTAGCACAACTTTAGTGATATACATGGCCTCCAAAGCCAAGCCATAGGTTTTTTGTTGGCCGTTCTCTGGCCATTGGTGAGCCACCGCCTTGCTTGACTTAGTGCTAAATATTGGCTTAGAAATTGGTGAGCTGTATGAGAAGCAGTTTCATTTGTTTTTGTATTATTTAAACATCTACCTGCCTATAGAAACATATTCTCTTCATTGAATACTTTAAAAAATTTATCTCATGGGGCTGGGGATATGGCCTAGTGGCAAGAGTGCTTGCCTCGTATACATGAGGCCCTGGGTTCGATTCCCCAGCACCACATATACAGAAAATGGCCGGAAGGGGCGCTGTGGCTAGTGCTAGCCTTGAGCACGAAGAAGCCAGTGACAGTGCTCAGGCCCTGAGTCCAAGCCCCAGGACTGGCAAAAAAATTTATCTCAGAAGTCATTTTAGTCATTTCTTACCTAAATGTAAGGAGTTAAGCTGGATATGGTAGCACACATCTAAATCCTAGCACATGGAAGGCTGAGAGAATTGGGGCTTGAGGATAGCCTGGGCTCATAGAGAGACCTTGTCTTAAACAACTAAACAAAAAAACAGTATGTATCCTACCTAAATATCTGTCTGTCTATCATCTATCCATTCATATACATATGCACATATATGCATAATGTTGATAGTGCTATATGGAGCTAATTAATGCAAAAGTATCTAACAATTAGCTGAGTTTACATATTGAGAATAATGAATTGGCTGGTGACTTTGCTTTTACTCCCCTCTGTGTAAGCAGTTGATAGTCACTAGTAAATGCAGAGTGGGTGGTGCCTCTTATAAAATGGCAAAGTTGGGCTGGGGATATGGCCTAGTGGCTAGAGTGCCTGCCTCGTACTCATGAGGCCCTGGGTTCAATTCCCCAGCACCACATATACAGAAAATGGCCAGAAGTGGCGCTGTGGCTCAAGTGGCAGAGTGTTAGCCTTGAGCAAAAAGAAGCCAGGGACAGTGCTCAGGGCCTGAGTCCAACCCCAGGACTGGCCAAAATAAATAAATAAATAAATAATAAAAAATAAAATAAAATGGCAAAGTTGCTAGACTTTGTGAAAAGTTACTCATATAATCAGATCTTTGGACAGAGGGCCTGGCCCTGGCTTTGCGTTTATTTGAGGGAGAGGTAGAAAACTTGTTGAAGTACTCCTGGAACAGAGCTGCAATGAGGATACTCACACTTCAGTGAGAACACTGAATCCCACTAAGAAACACTACTTGCGCTAGCAGCCATCTCCACAGCAACATCTTTTTTGAGGAGCCAGGCTTCCCAGTCCTCAGGCTGGGGGACTTCCAAAGCAGTCTCTGATCCCCTTGTATGAGATGGCCTTTGTGGACAGAGCCTGATGTCTGTGGGGACCAGTTAGTTGATGGCTGTTTAGATTTAGGATAGACTAGGTTATTTGTCTCTACTATTCTCCCCTTCTATAGTGTTCAAAAGTCCTTCCTGAAGTGAGCCACAGTTTTAAACGAGTCAGATTCCATATAGCATATAGTAGATCTTCAGAATTGGCCTTGGTTTTTTTTTTTTTTCCCCCCATTCTGAGGCTCTCTGGAAACTAGCATGTGTAGAGAAAAGTGGACACCAAAGACTGAAACAACTGGGTGATGGTAATAGACGAGTTCATTAGAGTTCATTAGAGTGAGGCAGTGTGGTTTTTTTTTTTTTCCCCTCAGAAGATAATCACAGCATCATAAAACAAAGGGTGCCCTAAAAAATAGTACCCGAGAAATGTGTTTTAATAGTTTAAGGGTTTGGAGAGGGATGGAAATAAAAATGAGTAGAAATGCCAGTTTTCTTTAATTTTTGGTGGTACTAGGGTTTCAACTCAGAGTTTTGTGCTTGCCAGGCAGACACTCTACCACTTAAGTCATGCTTCCCGTGAACATGCCTGTTTTTTTCCCCCACACTTTTTGCTAATATCTAGTTTACAAGGAAATTTTATTTATTTATTTATTTATTTATTTATTTATTGGCCAGTCCTGGGGCTTGAACTCTGGGCCTGAGCACTGTCCCTGGCTTCTTTTTGCTCAAGGCTAGCACTCTGCCACTTGAGCCACAGCGCCACTTCTGGCCATTTTCTGTATATGTGCTGCTGGGGAATCGAACCCGGGGCCTCATGTATATGAGGCAGGCACTCTTGCCACTAGACCATATCCCCAGCCCAGGAAATTTTATTTTGACATGTCCATTTATACATACACCCATCCCCCATGGCCCCCTTTCCCAGACCAGCCTCAACAAACAATATCATAGTATGTTCACACGTGCATAAAGTATTTTTTACCATGAAGTAACGTGGTTTTTTTGTTGTTGGTTTTTGTGCCATTTCTGGATTTGAACTTGGGGCCTAGGCACTGTCCCTGAGCTTTTTTGCTCAAGGCTAGCATTCTACCACTTGAATCATGGCTCTACTTCTGGCTTTTGATAGTTAATTGGGAGATAAGAGTCTCACTGACTTTCTTGCATGGGCTGGCTTCAAACTGTCATCTCAGATCTCAGCTTCCTGAGTAGCTAGGAAACAAGTGTGAGCCACCAGCACCCAGTGAAGTGATGGTTTTGCGTGTGTGTGTGTTCAGTTACAAATAGTTCTGATTGTGCTCTAGATCATGAATGATCTAGAAGCATATTTGATTCATGTTAATTGTAACAACTATATTTGAAAGCAGATATTTCACATTTAAAAATACTTAAAATAATTGTACTTGTTACTTAACTCATATAACTGTAAACTCTTTTATATCACCTCTACAAAAAAAAAATATATATATATATATATATGTTAAAATGCTGAGGGGAAAATCCAGAGACTTGTTCATTTGCCTGATTTAAGTATGGCATTGTTGGGCTAGGAATGTGCCTTAGAGGTAGAATGCTTGCCTAGCATGCATGAAGCCACCCTGGGTTCTATTCCTCTGTACCACAGCTGGAATTGGCACTGTGGCTTAAGTGGTAGAGTGCTAGCCTTGAGCATAAGAAGCTCAGGGACAGTGTCCAGGCACTGAGATCAAGTCCCAGGACAGACTGGTGGGAAAAAAGTATGGCATTTTCAGAATGGCTCCCCAGATAGCCTGATTTGTAACAGTCAGGAGCTTTCAATAAGAACTTGCCAAGTATGAGAGGATTTGTGAGGTCATTTTTTTTTTTTTTTTTTGGCCAGTCCTGGGGCTTGGACTCAGGGCCTGAGCACTGTCCCTGGCTTCTTTTTGCTCAAGGCTAGCACTCTACCACTTGAGCCACAGAGTCCCTTCTGGCCATTTTCTGTATATGTGGTGCCGGGGAATTGAACCCAGGGCTTCATGTATATGAGGCAAGAACTCTTGCCACTAGGCTATATCCCCAGGCCCGATTTGTGAGGTTATTGTGGACTTGTAACTGACTGTGAGAGCTCTTGGTAGCTAAATTCAACTCCTCTCTAAACCCATGTTTTTGAGATTTTTTTTTTTTAGAAGTCTGTATTGCTCATGTGATTAGCATTTTATTTCGATTCACCAACCAACTGTAGAGAAGTGTTCTTGTGGTTACCAAAGACGCTCAGAGCAGTGGTGTTAGTAGTTGTAAAGGAAGGAACACTTATGTGTTTTAATGAGTAGTGACCTTTTCAAACATTAATACTGTGATGAAATGTATTTGGAAGTATTTAGTTTATTGTTGCACTGAAGGCTTTGATAACAACAAACTTTTATTCTTGGAAATCTGTGATCTGAGTTAAAGACTTCTGTTGTTCTAAACTTCTGCCTTTTTGGTGGGCATTAATGATCAAAAGTGGTCAAGTTGCCTAATATCCTTAAATGGAAGTTACTTCATCTACATCTCGTGTGGCTTGCTGAAATAACTGAATCCCAGTCTCTCTCTCTCTCTCACCTGCTAGATTATACGTTGTTTTTTTTATTTCTTGTACTGGATCTTGAACTTGGACTCATGCTCGTGGTTGTTTTTTTTTCCACTCAAGGCTGGTGTTTTATCACTTGAGCCGAGCCATAGCTCTACTTTCAGCTTTTTGCTGGTTCTTTGGAGATAAGAGTCTCACCGACTTTCCTGCCTAGGCTAACTTCAAACCGCAATCCTCAGATCTCAGCCTTCTGACTGGCCAGGATTACAGGTGTGATCTACTAGTGCCTGGCTTTGTTTTCAGGTTTTTGAGAGTAAAATAGGCCTGTGAGAACAAAGCCATAAGGCTGGCCGGACTGTCTCAGTGAGAGTAGTCCATGGATTGTTTCATTCCTGTCCTTGTCAGGTTAGGTTACAAACCTTTCTGTCTGCAGCTAAAACCAACACTTAGATAAACTAAGGTGACTTAGGTCTAGTCCTGTTGTCTCAGTTGTCTTCCATGGGAATGTAGGCCTTCCAACCTCAGTTCTTCATCTGTAAGACAGAGAAAATTTTTTTTTAGAGGTTGTAATAAATTAGGACTGGGTTGCAAGCGAGAGAAATACAATTTGCACTAGTTTAGGCAAAAGAGGAGGGTGTCCCGATTCACTGGCTAATGGAATCCAAGGAAGAGTTGAACAAACCATGGAATATGGAGTTTCGGGAACAACTGGAACCAGGTCCTGCATAGCTTCCAGGCCTCTCAGTTCCTCTCCTCTGCAGCTCTTTGCCTGTTCGTATCTTTTTCATTGCAGACCAGCTGGTTCCATACGGCAGGACATCTGGCTGATGGTAGCTTCTGTGCTTTACATTTTATGGCTTTCACACTGGACAGGGATTTTCTTTCTCAATTTCAGTTAAAAAATTTTTGGGTAAGAAATTCTGACTGTCCCATTTTGGCCCAGAACCAGTGGCCAAAGGTGTGAAGTCAGTTAAAGAAATACAGGCACATGATCAAGTAACAGAATGAGATCAGTAACATAGCATCCATTACATACATTTAAAACAGATACATACATAAAACAACTATATATTATTTAAAGATACATGTATATTCGTGGACATATATCAAACACACTAATCACTCACCTAAAGGGAGCAGAGGGGGTGGAAATTGAAATGAAAAGCAAAGTGATAAAATGAGAATGGCTTGTTGACTGTGAACAAAATAGTGTAACTGTTCCATTTTTCTGCACCTGGCTCCAAGGCTCACTTTCACCAGGATAAGAGAATTTTTTGAAGCATTTTTTTTGGGGTGGGAGTCTGTGATGGCATGTGAATAAGGTGAAAATTTATATTGACATGAAAAATCATCTACTTTCTGTTGCAGATTTTTGGCAGCACCAGTACAGTAACACTACCTGAAACCTTGTTGTTTGTTTCAACCCTGGATGGAAGTTTGCATGCTGTCAGCAAGAGGACAGGCTCAATCAAGTGGACTTTAAAAGAAGGTAACTTGCATTGTCCTTGGGTGACATAGACATTTGCTTAGCTGCTTCCAAGTAAGCATGTTCCACAGATAAATGGTTATAATCTATTTAATAAGAGAGGAGAATGGGCTAGAGGAAAAGAATTCTACATAGAAGATATGTTCACAGGCTGAATTGGTATCCATTAAGTGCAGCAGATGAAAGAGGGAAATCTTATGTTTTTGCTCTGTTGCTTCTGTCCAGATTTCAAGTTTACATAGCTCTAAGCTTTTCTATTAATAGTTCTGGCTGGTTGGTCTTTATGAAGATATGATGCATTAGATTTGTAAGTTTTAATGATTAGAATCTTGTAATCATAATTGTAATCTTATAATCATAATAGTAATCAAAAGATATCTTCTCAACTTCTCAATTTACTTTTTTTTTTTTTAATAGAGCTTGAAGTACCTGAGGGCTGTAAGACTTGACATTCATCCAAGCTAACTACTTTTTATTGGGTTGTGTGGTGAGGGGAGTAAAAGACTGGGCTTGTTTCTCATTTACCCATTCATGTATACGTCTTATGATCTTACATTACAGGTGGTAGCTGGCAGCATGAACTCTATACCTGGGGAGCTAATTCTATTTTATTTACAAAGATATCTTCCCTGATAAAGCCATACAGATCTCAGGTTTTGGGATTTTCATTGTCATATCCATTATTCTGTAATAATTTCATTTGGCCCTTGTTTGGGTCTGACCAATATGTTCTTTATCGTTGCTGCTCTGTGGCCTGTTATTTTCATGAGTGCAGCAAGTGGTTTTCCTTTCTTGAGAAAGTGTTCCAAAACATTATTCTAGATGGAAAAACACTAGGGTACGTCAGAAGGTCGTACATCGTTTTGCTAATTCAGCAGTAAGCCTGGTTCCCTCCCATCTGTAGGTGAGGACAACTCAAGTACCATATGCATTCTACCTCACCTGTCTGGGTTTTGTGTGGATCAGCAAGAACTTTTAAGCCACCAATGGACAGCTCTCAGGAAAGGCCACTGAAGAAAGATATGACAGACTTTGTACTGTTGGCTCTGAGAACATTATCTGTGCTGTCTCTCCTTTTTGTTTATTTGTTTTTTTTTGCTTTTGTTGCCAGTCCTGGGGCTTGAACTCAGGGCCTGAGCACTGTCCCTGGCTTCTTTGTGCTCAAGGCTAGCACTCTGCCACTTGAGCCACAGTGCCACTTCCAGCCTTTTCTATATATGTGGTGTGGGGAATCAAACCCAGGTCTTCATGTATACGAGGCGAGCACTTTACCACTAGGCCATATCCCCAGCCCCCTGTCTCTTCTTTGTAGTTAAGACTTTTAATGTTTAAAAATGAAGGCAGAATTTTAAAAACTTAAGCATTTTCTATTTTTGTACAAAAATGAAAATCAAATCATAAGAAGATTGGGAGAAACATTTTGGCCATTGAATGTTAGGGCCTGTCCCTAGAAAAGTGTGGTAGTACATGCCTCTAATCCCAGCACTTAGGAGGCTGAGGCAGGAAGATGAGTTCCATGCTATCTTGGCTATATAGTGAGATACTGTCTTTATATGATATTATACAAAAAATACTCTAATGTGGCTTAGTGGTAGATTGCTTGCCTAGCATGCATGAGGCCCTGGGTTTGATTCTTCGGTACCATGTAAACATAAAATTAATAAAACTGATGAAAAATAACCATTAAAACTATTTTTAAAAATACTTTGGTGCCTATAAGCAAAACAGATTGTAGACTTGAATAACTAGAGAAGAATTTTGGTCCTTGTGAGTAGAACCTCTGAACAGTGTGTGGCTCATCTTTGTGCAGGACTATCTAGTATCCCTGGTCCCTACACTTAGAGCCTGAATCATCCCCTAGTTCCTGTGGCCATGGAGAAATGCCCACACAGACTTCATATCTCCAAGTAAGCTGTGTGCCCCACATAGAACCCCCTGGCAGGGCTGGGAATATGGCCTAGTGGTAAAGTGCCCACCTCGTATACATGAAGCCCTGGGTTTGATTCCTCAGCACCACATATATAGAAAAAAGCCAGAAGTGGCACTGTGACTCAATTGGTAGAGTGCTAGCCTTGAGCAAAAAAGAAGCTAGGGACAGTGCTCAGGCCCTGAGTTCAAGCCCCAGGACTGGTAAAAAACAAACAAACCCAAAACAATAAAGAAACCACTGGCATAGCACATGGTAGTAGAGCATTATGTCTTTTTTCCAACCATTGGAGGAATCTGAGAAGAGAAATGACATGCCCTAGTATTTACAGACTGAATGTCTATGTCCCCACCACCCCATATATATGCAAGTGTGATGGAATTTAGAAGTGGGAACTTTGGGAGAACTCATGAAAGCATTACTGTTCTCATGAGAAGAGGGAGACCAAGGTGCTCTCTCTTGCTCTTTCAATCTCTTTTCCTCTCTCCTCTCATATGAGGGCTCAATGAAAAAGAAGCTGTCTGCAAGCCAGGAAAAGAGCCCTCACTAGACCATTCTGGCACCTGAGCTCAGACTTGCCAGCCTCCAGAATGGGAGAAATAAATGTTTGTTTTGAGTCTCTCCCAATGGTATTTTGCTAGAGCAGCCTGTGCAAACTGAGTCACCTGGTCTTCACTTTATAGATCAACCAACAGGTGTTGTTTTGAAGTTGAGAACTAATAGTGCCAGGACGAGGCAGGAAGACCAGGTGGGAGTTTGCTGTACTAGTCTAGGCAAAGGAGAATGCTGGTTTGGGCCTGAGACATAGTGAAGGGAGTAGGAGAAATTGACTAATGTAAGCACAGATCTTTAGTCAAACTGGGGTTCTTCAGAATATAGAACTGTGGCTCCATTTCATGTTTTCCTAATTGTTTGCCTTTTTCAGGAGTCCACAAGCTGCATGTGCTTCTTGTTTTTTTTTTTTTTTTTTCTTTGTCTTTTTAAAAACTTCCCACAGTGGTTTTGGCAGGTGCTTCTATTCCTCAACTAAACATGTGTTGTTGTTCCCAGAAATGAAGTTTTCTTGCACCATACTGGCAATGGCTCATGGTGGCATAGTGGCAATTATACCTATTAGAAAAAGTAAGCCTCATTTGTTTTCTGGAACTAATATGAATCATGACATTGTACTTTAGGTGCAGTCTTTCAAAACCCAACTTTGTGTGATTTTGTAATGGGCAACCTCACTGTCTCTCTCTGAAATTTCTCCAGTGAACAAGGTTGGGTATGTTTCATTTCTGCAATTTCAGACCAAAGGCAAACTGAATGGTACTGTCATGTTTTGTTTCAGATTAACTTTATAAAACTCTCTTTGGCCTGGTGCTGCAGTCAGAAGACTCTCATTTTCCAGAGCCTATTGACGGCTCTATGCCCTCACCATAAAAATATGTGTTAATTAATGCTACTTTTTGATACTTAACTCTTCGTTAAATTGCTAGTTATTCTTTCTTTTTTGGCCAGTCCTGGGGCTTGGACTCAGGGCCTGAGCACTGTCCCTGGCTTCTTTTTTGCTCAAGGCTAGCACTCTGCCACTTGAGCCACAGCGCCACTTCTGGCCATTTTCTGGATATGTGGTGCTGGGGAATCGAACCCAGGGCCTCATGTATATGAGGCAGGCACTCTTGCCACTAGGCCATATCCCCAGCCCGCTAGTTATTCTTTAATAACCCTACGCCATCCCTTTTTTAATTCCTTCCTAGTCATGATAGGCACAGAGGAATGCATCTGACTTGAACTCTTTCTTTCTTTTTTTTTTTTTTTGCCAGTCCTGGGACTTGAACTAAAGGCCTGGGCACTGTCCCTGAGCCTCTCTGTGCTCAAGGCTAGCACTAGCACTCCACCACTTGAGCCACAGCACCACTTCTAGCCTTTTCTGTTTATGAGGTACTGAGAAATCAAACTCAGGGCTTCGTGTATGCTAGGCACGCACTCTACCACTAAGCCACCCTCCTAGCCCTGAACACTTCTTTACTAATCATAAAAATATGCTAAATATGTATCTCACTGCTTTCCCAATCAGACTTCTGAGGTATCCCTTGAGTGCTTAATACTAGATATTCCTCAGGGGAAAGGATCAGGACAATATCAAATCATTTGGAATTTGAAGACAATCTTATTCCCTTGCTAAATAGGTACTTCTTGCCTTGGTGCCTCTCTGTACTAGCGTTCGCTGCCCACCAATCTAGAAAATAGTGGTAATAGAAAATACAGTCCTCTCAGTGTCCTGTCACCCATTAGATCCTGTTTCATAGACTTAGGAAGTACTTCCAGATCTGACTGTAACTCTCAGTCCCCTGTATCAGGTCCTATTCAGGCCCATGGCATTTACCTCCTAGATTAGCACAACTTCTTTCTGACCATCCCCACTCCCACTGTCCCTTGGCCTGCCAGTCTCCCACTGCTCGTTGCACAGCCACCAGACACACTCTTGTTCCCAATAAAGACCAGTTAGCCCATACTGCACCTCCTCTGAACTACTCCTAGTGTGGTCTATGGTAGTGTTGCCACCAGTGTCTGACGCCAGTATGGGAACTGTCTCCCCTGTACATGACAGAAGCATATAGAAAGGGAGAGTGAACAACATCAGTGACAGGCTGGGCACTGAACCAAAGCTGGTTTGAGAAGTGCTGGTCCATGGGTTGGGCCTGGGCTCCTCAGAGTATCACAATTTCCACTCCCATAGCTACCCCCGCCCCCTCCCGCCAAAGCTCCTTACCAGACCTCATGCTCAGGTCACCTCGCTGTCCTCAGGTAGCGTGAACCCTTCTTTAACCTGAGTCCCATATCTAGGTTTATAACAGGTGCTTTGTTGTAGCCTCTTTTGGCACTGTGGCTTGTGCTTTGGGGTTTTCTTTCTTCTGTCTTCCGGCTTGGTTTTTCCCTTCTTGATGGGCCCTCTGGGCAGCTGAGATGCTCAGTAAATGTCTGAGGCACCTAATGCAGACTTGGCACCCGGAACCCTTTTGACTGGCTGTCTTTGGGGAGTCTTGAGAAGCAGGTGGCACTTGGCTTTCCTCCTTGGCTGTGTCTCAGTCCCTTGCACCACTGTGGTGGCAGGTTTCCAGCTCCAGTTTGTGATCTTGAGTTTCATATGACTTTCATGCTGCTCCATAGTTGGTTTTCTCTCCTGCCCTTTAGGCAATGTACATGTTACTTTGGAACAGTGAGGGATCTGTCTTCAAGGGTGTGATGGAAACATGAGACAAGGAAATTGTGGAAGAGGATGACATTTTGTTAGCTCTTATGTTTTCTCCTAAGGAATTTTCTAGAATTAGGGTATGCATCACTTATCTTTCTGCCTCACTGCTCAAGCACAAAAAAAGGTGTCTGTTTTTTTCTCCCCGTTGTAGACGCTTGAAATTAAGTCTACGAAAGACGACATAACAAATGACAGAAAATTAGTTTTGCTTTTTAGTGCCTTGAAGATGTGTTGACTTCTCTCTTTTGTATTTTACTTTTTAACATAGAAGACTTTTAAACATTTCTCCACATGGAGATATTGTATAACATATCCATCCCTGATCTTTTTTTCTGTTGTTTATTTTTGGGGGTACTACTGGGGTTTGGAGGCTCAAGCTAGTGCTCTACCACTTGGGCCACAGCTCCATTCCCAAGTTTTTGTTTTTTATTGGTTTGTTTGCTGATTAATTGGAGATAAGGGTCTCATGGACTTCCTTGTCCAAGCTGGCTTCACACCACAATCCTCAGATCTCAAACTCTCGAGTAGCTAGGATTTAACAAAGAGCCCACTAATGTCTCATCTTGTTTATTTGAACTTCTGCTTGCTTCCCAACCTCACAGTTGGGATGTACTTTGAGATGTACACCCCAAATTTGGGAGGACTTCTCTTAATAGCAGTCATACACACAGTAGCAAAGATTTTGTCTCTAATAGATATTCTTAGCTGTACTGGTTGGTATGGTTGTGGAAGCACATGGATCAAGTGCCTTTTTTGGCTATTACTTCGCAACCTGTTACTTTTTTTATATTTGAATGTCTGTATGGTTTTATGGCAGCCCTGTCACCTGAAATTGAATTATGTAAAATCCCAAGAAGCACTTGAGTATATAGACTTCTGGTCTTCAGTTCATTCATGCTTGATGGTAACATTCAATGTGTGGCTTAGGGGCTCAGTTTCTTGTGCTGAGATGAAAATGAGTGAGAACATAGTCGAATCTGGCTGCAGTAGCCTAGGCAGTTTTTCTGATTGCTTTTGGATTTCCACATGATTGTCTTGATTGTCAAATGTGACATTGTGTGACTTCAGAGAGATTTCCTCTGAAGAAAACTTGTTACATCCTGTCCCAGTTCTGATGGGATTTGTGAAGAGCTTTTGATTGGATATCTATTTTAAAATGCTTTCCTCCTGAAAGCTTTAATTTGAGGGGCATTTGAGACTTTATACCTTACAATATGGCCCTGGCAACTTTAATGGGACTTTTTAGGTTAACCAAGTGCCTTTCCTTGGAGAGAAAAAATGAGCTGCCCGCAGGGAGAGATAACTCCCTAATTGGATTACTTGATCTCCTGAAATGCCTCTTGAAGTCTTAAGTTTTGCATAAGGGAGCATGAATGACATTGTTTCTGCCAATATTTTAAAATAAGAAAACAGTGTTAGAACATCAAGCTCATTCTTGAGGAAATGGCCATTGCATATCACATTCAGCCTATGCCTGTCTTATCTCACTGCTGTCAGCTAGTATTAAAAATTTCCCTGTCACTGAGTGCCTATGGCTCACACTTCTAATCCTAGATCAGGAGGCTGAGATCTGAGGGTTATGGTTCAAAGTCAACCTGGGCAGGAAGGTCCATGGGACTCTTATCTCCAGTTAGCCCACAAAGCACTGAAAGTGGAGCTATGGTTCAATGGTACAGTGGAAAAAAAGCTGAAGGATGGCACTCAGGCCTTGAGTTTAAGCCCCAGTGCCAGTGCGTGTGTGCGCACCGCGCGCGCGCACACACACACACACACACACATACACATGCACGTCACCTTTCACTCATTTCTTTCACTTAATTTATCTAGTCAGGTCTCTCATTTGCTGGTCTCTCCTACATCCCACACGAGCTCCCAGTTGTTTTAGTTGGACTATTACATCTCCTTCCTCCTATCTTTATGATTCCTTTTACCTTTTTCTCATTCCTTTGTGCCCTGATGCTCACCTGTTCACCCTTCCCTCAGAGGAGCATAGCACACTTCTTCTTTTCCTCACAGAAACTTCCACTTAGGTCCTAGTGTCTACATACCCCTTCACAAAGTATATAAAAATTTCCTCACCACGGTGGCTCTGCCAGCAGCCTGTTCGTGCTGTCCCTCAGTAGGAACACATCACACTGCCAAACCTATATCTTCCTTCCTGTTAACAGAGTGATTATTTCCCACTCTGTTGTCCTGACACTGTCATGCTTTTACAAAGTTTGTGGGTTTTTTTTGCCCCAAGTGTTCCTGCCCATACCTACTAGATCCTGCATATTTTAGCAGTTGCTGTACACTGTTTCATGGGTATTTGATTTACAAAACTACTGTTACATGCTTTCTTTACCCTGCACAACACTTAACCGAAGTCTGAACTGGTAGTATGTAGAACTGGTAGATGTCTGATGTTTGCTTCTGACATGTGCGTGGTAAATCTCAACATTCAATTACTTGACAAAGAAGCTGAGACTCTGGTCTCTTAGTCCCTTAAACACCTTGGCAAATGGCCAGCCTAGCACATTTCAATTCACTGCTACGGATGCATTTAGAAGGGCAGCTTCTGAGAATTTCTCACTGCACCATGACATCTTATTTGTGCTGGAGAAGTCTAGTCAGAAAGGAATTGGTTGCTAATGTGTGTATGAGGTCAGATAGGGGGTGAGAAGGAAGGCCCTGTGCAGGAGGACAGTACAACTAGTACTAATATAAATGCCACCAGAGAAGCAGTGCGTTCCTCAAATACTGTGTTCTTTTGGGGAAGAGAATGATCTTACAAGGTTCCTTGAGCAGCAGTCAAATGAGCAACCTGTTCTTATGTTGTAATCAAAGGTCTCTTATTTCTTCCTACATGGAAGAAAGCTGCTTAGAGCCACCTTCTCCTCAAAGATGGTCTTCTGTTTAACTGACTTGTCACCCCACTTTATCCCATGTCCAGAGCAGTTCTGGCCAGCCTGTGTTAGATGGTACCTGGGTTCATTGGAGCCCAGTGTGCTCTGGGAAACTAGAGGATCAGGCCAGAATTATCCTGTGGATGGAAGTGGGAATTCTTTGCAGCCTCTTGGAAAGGGAGATTTCTTTTCTTAGCTTCTAGATTTATTTTTCAAGTTTTCATTTCAGAAAAGCATTATACAAATACATTAGTAAAGGGAATAGCACCTCATCTACCAAGCACCCAGTTACAGGAGTGATCAACACATGGCAGTCCTCTCTCCCTCCCCCCTTTATTTTGCAAGGCAAGCACTCTACCACTAAGCCATATTCCCAGCCCTCCCCCCTTTATTTTGAAGCAAATGCCACATCCTCTCTCTCTCTCTCTCTCTCTCTCTCTCTCTCTCTCTCTCTCTCCCTCTTCCTCTCTCTCTCTCTCTCTCTCTCTCTCTCTCTCTCTCTCTCTCTCTCTCTCTCCTCTCTCTCTCTCTCTCTCTCTCTCCTCTCTCCCTCTCTCCCTCTCTGTCCTGGGCTTGAACTCAGGGCCTGGGCACTGTCCCTGAGCTTCTTTTGCTCAAGGCTAGCATTCTACTACTTGAGCCGCAGTGACACTTTGCCACATTCGCAACCCAGATGCCATGTCATTTTATCCATAAATTTAAATAATTTCAAATGTGAGGGAATAAAAAGTACTGTGCCTAGACAACTTTTTTTTTAAGCTTTTATTATGTAGGTATGAAGAAACCTTCTTTTCATTAGGAAAAACTTATAAGAATGACTGTACTCCATGAACAATGTAGGCAATCTTAAATTATTGACTGCCTTTCATTCTGTAGACTACATTTCTCATTTTATATGATGAGGGCAAAGGCCCCAGCGATAGCTATTAAGGGCTCACTCTGTTTTTTTCCTAAGCTAGACATCAGCTTTCCGAACTTATCTGTGTATATTTTACAATAGATAAAATAGATGGGCTCTGCCTCAGAGTATTTGAAATTCAATTCAGCCCTGAGATATTTGAGACTAGAGAAGCCACATGCAACATGCAACAAAATACCTGTCCCTGAGAAACATGAGAAGTGTATCCTGAGTACAAGCTGAGGGCAATGAGCGTATGATACATTTATGGTTTCATAGAAAAAGGAACTCAAAGGATAAGATGTAGGTAGAGGAAGATGGAGCAGCTATGGGTGAGTGCCAAGACCAAAATGAAAGCACCATGGTTAGTTTGGAAGAATTGTCATTGGAAGGTAATCATGGAGAAGATCTGGCCCACATTTTGAAGGGCCTTGAATGTGGAAGCCTACAATTTCCAAATCATGTGTTGATGTGGGGTACTGCAGCTCTTTTGAAGACTTGAGAGAAACACAGTGGTTCGCAACAAGCATCAAACTTGGTGCTCAAGGGAGTTTGTAGTTTCATCATTATATTTCCTGCATTCCTTTCGATAGTGTGATGCTTTGGGAGTTGCTGTGAGGAAATTCAGATGCTATGTGACGTGTATGTGGACTGGGAATGAGGGTGGCAACATCCAGACTGTTTCAGGGTTTGGAAGATATGCAGCATTGGACAGGTACACACATCCCATTAGTAAGTAATTACAGCTAAGAATGACTTTTTTTCATTCAATTTCTATGACGTATGCACATGGCATACAGATAGTAGGCCCTAGTTGGACCTAACTGCTTAGTTAATGGAACTCTTATTTGTTTTGGTCTAGGGCACTGAGAAAATTTTTCTGAGACACAAAATATGCTGTGAACCAGAAAGTATAGGAACCTCAGACTTAAGCCACAGAAAAATAAAAGTATTTAGTAGGCAGAGATGAGCCATTGTAGGATTTTATGTGAAGGAGACATATGCACAGATGTTCCTTTATTAAGCACTCTGAGGCAGCAAATGTAGTATAGCCCTTAGAGGCAGAGACTACAGATGGGGGGCTGGTTAGGGGCCTGGGGTGTGGAAGATCAATGGAAGATAGTGGATCCCACATTTCCACAGTAGTAATTTGTAGACTAGTTCTGGGGAAGGACTAGGAATAGGCTTTTTTTTCCCCCCTTGAACTTAGGTTCTGAGCACAGTCTCTTGTTTACTTAAGGCTAGCACTACCATCAGAGCCACAGCTCCACTTCTAGATTTTGGAGGTTAACTAGCAATAAGAACCTCACAGACTTTCCTGTCCAGGCTGGCTTTGAACCTTGATCCTCAGATCTCAGCCTCCTGAGTAGCTAGGATTGCAGGCATGAGCCACTGGTACTGAACAGGAATAGGCATTTTAAAAACACCATGAATACTTAAAACTTTGTTGGGGGGATGCAAAATGGTACAGCCACTTTAAAGAGCTGTTTGGAAGTAAAATGTAAACGATGTAAACATTCTATTGCTTAGATAGTGTCCCTGGAGAAATAAAAATAGGCTCAAATAAAGAGTTGCACAAGGGGTTGGGAATATGGCCTAGTGGTAGAGTGCTTGCCTGGTATACATGAAGCCCTGGGTTTGATTCTTCAACACCACATATATAGAAAAAGCCAGAAGTGGCGAGAAAAGCCAGAAGTGGCGCTGAGGCTCAAGTGGCAGAATGCTAGCCTTGAGCTAAAAGAAGCCAGGGACCGTGCTTAGACCCTGAGTCCAAGCCCCAGGACTGGCAAAAAACAAAACAAAACAAAACTTGCACAAGCATTCATAACAGTTTACTTACAACAGCCAGCAAATAGAAACACTAATGTCTCAACCGTTAAATAGATAAATAAATTGTGACATATCCTTGGAATATTACTCTATTTTTAAAAAAAGCAAACATATATACATACATACATACATACATACATATGTATATATACACATACATACCTATATATATATATTTATCAGGGATGAATATCCAAACATTATTCAGAGAGAAAGAAGTCAGACACAAAAGTATCTATTGTAATATCAATTTGCTGGCCTTTAGAACAAATAAAAGAAATCTCTCTGTAGTTGTCTGGTGGGTGGTGGTTAGAGTACTAAGTCCAAAGGGATAGGAGAACATGTTTGGGGTAATGGAAATGTTCTGTATCTTGACAGCAAGAGTACTTAGGTGGATGTTGTATTTTTTCAAGATGATTCAAACTGCACTTAAAGTTAATTCATTTAGCAGAGGAAGGAGATCTTGTACAGAAAAGAAAGGAAGAGCTGGAGAACTTAGAGACAGAGCTGCCTGGGGATCAAGAGGGAATATGAACTGATTGTGAAAGGGAAAGCATTGTCCTTTTATGGAGACTAAAAGGAAGGGGGGAGTTGGGCAAATTCAGGAAGCAAAGGATGAGAAGTGTAAGAGAGATCACACAGCCCCAAGTATTTCCTCCTGTGACAGGAGAGCAGTCTTTTGTGCAGGGAAAAGGGCCCAGAGGCAAGAAGTGAAGGTTTGAAATGGCAGCTAGGAGGGGTGGGGGGACCAAGGCCAACCAGGAAGCAGATAAATAAACCTCTTAATGACATGGGGGCCAAGCTGTATTCTGGTGCCACCGGAGATGATTGCCGTGTTTTGTTTTTTTCTTCAATAGTGCTCAGAGGCTAGGTGAGGAAAAGGGATTACTAGGTAGACCTGAACTAAGGGTTGATAAAGTAGATCTGCTAATGATCAGAAGTGATCACCAATGAATATATATGCAAGCCAAATTAATATGATGAACTAGGAAGACAACTAACATTTATTAAACTCAACAAATGCATCAACCAGCCATCTCTATGTCAGGCAGTATTTTCATGCTGTGAATGTAGCAGACAACAAAACACAAGCCAGCTTTCATGGAACATAAGAGTGGTCAAAGTCAGATATTAAACAAGTCACTGACAAAATACACAGAACTCCAGAGGTGGTAAGTATAGTGGAGGAAAACCTGGTAACAAGGTAGCTGGAACAGCAGAAGTCCCATGGTAGGGGCAGGCTTGGCAGGATTTTGAGGAATAAAGTGGCCCAGCATGGCTGGAATAGAGTGAGGGAATAGTAGGAGAGTTTGGGTGGGAATTGTGAGCCATTTTATGAACATTGGCATTTGACATGTGAGATAGGGAGCCGCCAAAGAATTGTGAGTGACAGAAGCTTAATCTGATTTGTCTTTAGAAGGATCACTCTTGTCTGTATCAAGGCACTGAGTCAAATTCTTGAGACACATTTAATCTTTAATCCACATAGAGATGTCCTGTGAATTGGTTTTCCCTGTAACGTGAAGAAATTGAGGTTTAGAGAGATTAAGTAATTTTGCCAAAGTAACTTAGATGGACATTGGCAGAACCGAGACTTAAGCCTCAGTTTGTCTCATTTCCAAGGCTACATAGATTAGGAAAAAAAGGGAGAGCTTGAAAGACAAAGGAGTTTAGTGATATTGAAGGAGGCCCAGGGGTAGGAAGCAGAAAGATGACCACTGTAGAGACACATCACACAGTTTGTGACAGACAAGTGTATAAGGGAGAAATAGGTATTAGCAGGGTAGTTGGAATCTGGCTGTCTTCTGTTAACAAAACAGAGTAGCCAACAGCAGAAAGAAGTTTGGGGTGAAAGATGGAGGGAGTGACTTGGACATTGGAGGCTGAAGTGCTAGTAGGAAATAATGGATATGTCCAGTAGATCCAGAGAGACAAGCTTGAGATGGGACCTAGAATCCCTCTACCTTGTGGTTAAGGTAAGTTAGAGAGCTGAATGGCTGTGGATGGAAACTAGAAATATTCCTCCAGATGTTAGAATAAGGAGTGGGGACAAATCTTCTTTTGGAAGTAGAACTGTTACAATTTTCACCCTTAGGAATTTAGACAAAGCAAATATATGGACATCCATTTTGTCATTGTGGTCTGAGGTTACAAGGAGAATTAAGATTAGTGTAGCACACTAGCTGTATCACTGAACCTCACCCAGGATGTCGGTTTTTCTGAGTAGAAAGTTTGTGCAGGCTGGGGCTGGACACCGGGGGGTGGAGTCCAGTGGCTGCTCCTCCTAGAGCAACAGTGAGCAGATTGGTTTCTTCTCAAGTTAATCTTGGGAGACCACGATATTGATTTCAGCTATATTTTCCCATAGTTTTATGTGATAACCTCACCTTTACCTTGAATAACACCATTTTTATAATAGTGAAGGAACCTCCCCTCCCTCGTTTTTTCCTAAAAGTAGAACAGCTTGGCTGAAGTGGCTTTTATGCTTATCAAGTTCCATATAGATAGAGTGGCTTATTTTGTAGCAGTATTTGTTTACAGCTCTATAGTTTGCTCAATGTTTCTTATCACATGGCTGAAAACTTTCTTTAATGCAAAAGGCTTGCCTGATACCAATTCCCATTGTTAAATCAAAACCACCCCTTTTTCTATTAATCTTCTATTGTGTATTTTTAGGTGATGATGTTTTGGCTTTGTTTTGCCGGCTTCCCAGCAATGTTTCTCTCTTTGACCTTCTATAATATAGACTCTTTTAATCATATGTACAAAAAAATAGTAAAATGACCCTCATGTTTCAGTTTCAGTTTTTTGGTTTTAGCAGCAGCATTTTACCACTTTTTTTTTCCAGTCCTGGGCCTTGAACTCAGGGCCTGAGCACTGTCCCTGGCTTCTTTTTGCTCAAAGCTAGCACTCTGCCACTTGAGCCACAGCGCCACTTCTGGCTGTTTTCTATATATGTGGTGCTGAGGAGTCGAACCCAGGACTTCATGTATATGAGGCAAGCACTCTTGCCACTAGGCCATATTTCCAACCCCCACTTTTTGTTTTACGTCCTCACCCTCACGCAATTATTTTATGTAATGTTTTCAAGCACATCTTGGATTCAAATGATTCTTTTCTTTTTTTCTTTTGTGTGTGTGTGCATGTCTCATGCTCATACATGCACATACCAGTACTATGATTTGAATTCAAAGCCTTATGTAGTTCTCCTGCCTTAACCTTATTAGTGCAGGCATATGTCATTATACCCAGATCAAATGATTCTTTTTTTTTTTTTTTTTTTTTTTGGCCAGTCCTGGGCCTTGGACTCAGGGCCTGAGCACTGTCCCTGGCTTCTTCCCGCTCAAGGCTAGCACTCTGCCACTTGAGCCACAGCGCCGCTTCTGGCCGTTTTCTGTATATGTGGTGCTGGGGAATCGAACCTAGGGCCTCGTGTATCCGAGGCAGGCACTCTTGCCACTAGGCTATATCCCCAGCCCCAAATGATTCTTTAAGAAGAAAATTATTGGCTGAGCATGACTGCACATCCTTGTCTATATGTATTCATACAGGTATGTATGAGCTACTCAGAAAATGGAAGTAAGAGGATCTAGAGGTCTGAGGCCAACCTCAGGCAAAAGCCAGGAGACCCTGTCTGAAATATAACTAAAGCAAAAAAAGGAGTTGGGGGTGTGTGTGTCAAGTAGTAGAATGCCTTCTGAGTTATTGCAAGGCCCTGAGATCAAACCCCAATACCAGCCTCCTCGTGCTCCCCTCTCCCACCCAATAAAAGAAAGTATAGATCATTGTTGGATTCAGAAGCTGAGCTGCCATTTGCTTATCTAGTATCTAGTAGGATAGTTGGAACTATCCTACTAGTTGGGTTTCACCTGGCTCACACCTTTGCAGTGGCTTACCCAGGTACCTTGCTCTACTGGCACTGTTATACTAAGTGGCAGAATAATTCTAAGGCAGTCATAAAGTTATCTACTCTTCCTAAGACTAGAAAACAAACATGGTGCTTATATACTAATGTATTTGGTCCAGGAATCTTGTTTCCTGCTGATACCCTGTATCTCATGGTGCAAGGCATATCTTGAGACCTGAGGCCTCAGCCAGGTGACCAGTGGATAAGTTATAGAAAACCAGGGAAATCTGCAACTGAAGATGCATCCAAGCAAACGCTATTCAGTACAGATGAGGTTACAAACAGGAATTCAGGTCTCATTAGCTCCCATATCTTGTTTCTGGTGAACTGCTGGACTCTAGTGGTGTCCTGTTCATGTATCTTTATCTGTGATACTATTCAGTGGCTGAAGTGAACAAAAAAGATGCCTTTTGTTTTTCTACTTTGCTTTCTTTGGAATATAACATTCTCGCGTTTCCTGGTTTGCCTGGCTTTGGGGAAAGTTGGAATACCTGGGTCCTAATTGCCCCTTGACTGGTTTGTTTCAGATAGGTGAGTGTCATGTGCTTTATTTCCTGCCTCTTGCATCAGGCTGTTTGTGAACGTGTACTGAGAAGTGATTAATGGGAAAGATAAACATGGTCTTACTGAGAGTTCATCTTGTTTCCTAAAGTGTTTTTAGTTTAGCGACTTGTTTGCTGCCCACAAACCACATCTGGTACATGGACTTCTTTTAAGTTAAGCACCTTACACTTTGGTAGAGGGCTGGGCTTTTAAAGTGTATAAAGCTTGAAAGATTTTTTTGCATCTAGGAATCCTAAGTGACAGGAGAATTACATAGCTGTGTGTCACACAAGCAGAGCCTATGAACCTGGAACTCAGCATATGATATCTGTTAGAAGGCCTCTTTGCTCCCAGCTCTGAGGTTGTTTACTGTTTGGCTTTTGCCCCCATTGGGTTTTATGGTTTTCTTCCTTCACTGTACTAAGATTTGAACTTAGGGCCCTTCACTTGCTAGGTAAGTGCTTTACCATTTGAGCCACACCTCCAACCCTTTTTTCTTTTGCTTTATTTTTTTTTCTTTTTAAAAAATTCAAATAGGGTCTCACAGTTTTACCTTTAATGAGATCCTCCTTCCTATGTCACCCACCATAGCCAAACTTGAGATGGAAGTTCTTGCTGGCATTTTGCCTCTCAAACTGAGATCCTCCCAATCTTTACCTCCAGAGTAGTTGGGGATTACACGTGCAAGCCAGCATGCCTAGCCAGCCCAGGGGCTTTGATTGTGGCAATGCCTTCTCACAATGTAGTCTCTTGGTTTTGAAATAGCACAATGCTAATGCTCATAACTTCTCACCAGGTAGTAAGGAGCCTCTTGTTGGTGTATCCCCAGGAGTACTTACAGAGGAGAAATTTGACTATTTTGAACAGCTGCACACATGAAGTTGACCTAGAGAATTTTTTTCTCCAAATTTAAGAAGTAGTTCTCAGTATGTAGAAATTTTGAGAAATGTAAAGACGGTGAGAATGGTTTTTTGTTTTCTTGGGGTTTGGGGGCGGCCAGTCCTGGGACTCAGGGCCTGAGCACTGTCCTTGGCTTCATTTTGCTCAAGGCTAGCACTCTATCTCTTGAGCCACAGCACCACTTCTAGATTTTTCTGTTTATGTGGCGCTGAGGAATCGAATCCAGGGCTCCATGCATGCTAGGCAAGCACTCTACTGCTAAGTCACATTCCCAGCCCAAGAAATGTTTATGCTTTCAAAAAAAATTTAAATTGTCATAAATATCTTTTATCTTTAGCTAGTTTTTTATGTGCATGGAAAGTATTTTCCATAGTTGCGTTAATATTGTACATGTTATTTTTTTCTCCTGAAATAATACTTTGATTGTTTGTTTGTTTTTTGGCCAGTCCTGGGGCTTGGACTCAGGGCCTGAGCACTGTCCCTGGCTTCTTTTTGCTCAAAGCTAGCACTCTGCCACTTAAGCCACAGCGCCACTTCTGGCCGTTTTCTGTATATTTGGTGCTGGGGAATCGAACCCAGGGCCTCATGTATACGAGGCAGGCACTCTTGCCATTAGGCCATATCCCCAGCCCCTGAAATAATACTTTGAAAGACTTGTTTTAAGACTTTATTAGCCCTCTTAAAAAGCCTTAATTTTTTGCCAAGCAGACATTCCATAATTTAGCCATCTTAGAGAATGGTTACATTATTTGTAACACCTGTAAACATAGCTATACAAAAAGTTCTTTCTATATTTTAAATTAGGTTTTACAGAAATACAATTAACAGCTCAAAGGGAATTGAATACTTGAAAGCTATAGGCCGCTTCAAAGACATCTGTCCATTTACCATCCAGCCAAACAGTTCTTAAGTCACAGCTTGGCATTCCCTAATGGAACTATCTAGTAGTGCTTCTTCAGGTATCTGATAAGGAAATGACTTGTGTTTGAGAATTCCTCAATGTGTCAGTGATACTGTTGCTCTTTGTCCACTATGGTTATGACTTATTTTTCTTTGTATGTCTACCTGCCAAGTAGATACAGGTTTCTTGATAATAGTTCTATATGGTTTCAGTTCTTTATCAAATCTCAGTGACAATCAAAAGAGGTTACATTTGCGTATGTGTGTGTGTTCTGAAGTGTCCTTACATTTGTTATCTCATACATATCAACCTCCATTGTCAGTTCAATTTATGACCTGTTACTAGGAAGCCCTGAGACCCTTGATATTTCAGAATCTGTCTCATGGTGCCTTTTTATTCTTTTGCACAGATCCAGTTCTACAAGTCCCAACACACGTGGAAGAGTAAGTTTTCTGATTTGTTCAGTACTTCCTTTTAAGTCGTTGTTTTATTTATTCAATCAGTATTTTGGGAGCATATACATTAAGCTTAAGATTGTACAAATTTATGAGGCATGTAGAATCTTACAGGTGCTATAGTGGAAACCTGTGTCAGGAAGGGATGGTCTGTTTTTTGGGAGGTCAAGAAAGCAGTGGTATTTTAAAGTTTGGAGGGCTAACAATGTCCAAAATGAAATATACTCTTAATTTACATAATTATAACCCCTCTGTATATCACCTTTATGATAACAATAAAAATTAAGAAAAAATTGGAATAGAACTGAAGTAAGAGTCTTGAGCTTAAAACTTCTAAAGTCTAGATTTCTCCCTGTTTACTGACTCCCTGTTCAAAGGTGAGTGTGACCTGCTCCTAGAGTGTATGTGTTAGAAGAAAAGTCAGATATGGCCTGTAAAAGTCTCAGATGATGGTGCATCCTAAGTCAAAGAGTGAGTCTGGTCTTGGTTCCTCAATGACTTGTAGTTTAGTCTTTAACAGATTAAACTCAGAAACGACTGTCTGTTTTATGAGCTGCTGACAGACTGGTCTACCTCCCTGGAAGGGTCTCTCATGTTAGGCCTTTGGAGTCTCCACTATGCATTGTACTATGCTTTTAAATGTTGGTGAAATTCTGGCCATGATTGATGTAGAAGTTGAGAAGTACACTTACTAGGTTCTTTTCACTTATTTTGTTCAGACTACCTTGATCAGATGACCAGCTTACTCTTCAGTGATTTCATGTGCTCTTTTCCTTTTCAGATTGCTTTTCTCCAGTGAAGTAGGGTACATACTACCATATGGGTTATTTATTTAATCTGTAGCATAAGTGAGAGCAATGGAAAGAATTGGTTTACACACACACACACACACACACACACACACACTCTTCCTGCATCATAGCTTTGTATAGTTTACATACTTTGTTCTGTTCTGTGCTGTGCTATAGTTTATCACTGATACTTATTTTTAATCTCTAGGCCTGCCTTCCTCCCAGATCCCAATGATGGCAGCCTGTATACACTTGGAGGCAAGAACAATGAAGGCCTGACGGTGAGGATATTTAGTTTTTCTGATTCTCTGGGAGCTTTAAATAAGCATCTGGGAATCCTGATATAGGTAGTCTAGACTAGAAGGGTTGTTTGGTCTAGCTAGAGACCCTCAACTTGGGAGGAAGGGGTGTAGTGTGAAACACTATCTCCACACCTCTTCTATCAGATGTCTCTTTAAGGGAGGCATGTGGTTTTTCACCCCTATTTCTATTTGAGAATCTAAACCATTGGTTTTCAACCCTTGTTGCACCTTGTAATAATTTGAGAGACTCCAGCCCAAGTCTCAATCTCAAAATGTCTTGAGTTAATCTAAGTCATCAGGAATTTGTTTACTTATTTAGGTGGTAGGGATTGAACCTATTGCCTTGTACATGTTAGGCAATTACTTTACCACTAAATTACACACACAGCTTCATCGGGGGTTTGAAAACTTCCCCAGATAAGTAAATTTAGATGCACACATAGGATCATCTGATTTATGGCAAAGGTAGCACTGGAATAGGGAAGGATGGTCTTTTCAATTAATAGAATAAGTAGAAAAAGATATCCTGATGCCTAGTCCCCAACTTCCATATGAATATCAGTTCTAAACAGACTGCATATCTAAATATGAAATGCTAAATAAAAAAAACTTTAGGGGTTGGAGGTATGGCTCAGGTGGTACAGTGTCAGCCAGTGAGCAAAAGTGTCTGATGCAGAGTTCAATTCCTGGTCTCAGACAAATGAAAAAAGAGAGAGAAAAACTTCAAAGAAAAAGTGATGAAAGCTAGGTGCTAGTGGCTACCCCTGTAATCCTAGCTACTCAGGAGGCTGAGATCTGAGGATCATGGTTCACAGCCAGCCCAGGCAGGAAAATCTGTGAGACTATCTCCAACTAACCACCAGAAAAACCAGAAGTGGCACTGTGGCTCAAGTGGTAGAATGCTAGTCTTGAACTGAGAACTCAGCTCAGGGACAGTGCCCATGCCCAGAGTTCAAGCCCCACGACCAACAAAAGGAAAGGAAAAAGGAAAGGAAAGGAAAGGGAAAAGTGTTCTTGAATAGGAGATAAATGGCTCTTTGTAGAAGGTCTGATGATCCACTAGACAGGTAGATGGGGATATTCAAATAGTAACAAATTCCCGTCACAGCACTGTGCTCCTTCCCAGTGTGCATATAACTGCTCATCTGCAGGTCTAACTGAAAACAAAAGAAAAGGAGTGTCAGTTGGGACACAGAGAAACCAGAGCTCTCAGGCACTGCTGCCTGAGGTACAAGGTGATACAACTGATTTGGAAAAGTGCTTGGCAGTACATGTCCCTACAACCCAGTACTGCCTTCCCTGGGTGTGTACCAAGAGAAGCCCGTGTCCCAAATGACAACATACTCAGATATACTGCCACACTGATTATATAAGAACAAGTAGAAACAGCCAAATAGTATCAGAAGTAGAATGGATAAATGGAATAGTCATGAAGTTGAATATTCTAAGCAATAAGAACAGTCTGTGACTATTCCCAATGTTGATCTGTTTAACAAACATAACATTGAGCAAACATGATCAAAAAAAGGCTATACACTGAATGATTTGTTTAATGAAGCTCAAAAACAGGAAAAACTAGTCTATGCTGTTTTTTATTTTTATTTTTTAAATTGTGATTATAAAAGTGATATACAGAGGGGTTACAGGTACATAAGTCAAGTAATGCACATATTTCTTATTGGACAATGTTACCCCTTCTCTTGCTTAGTCTATGCTGTTTTAATATTTGGGGAATAGTTATCTGGAAGAGTTAATGGCTAGAAAAGGGCACAAAGGGGGAAGAGGGAAAGTAAGTACTGGAAAGATTTTGTCTCTTCGCTGATACTGGTGACACCAGTATGTTCACTGTGGACGTTACTGACTTGAGTGGTTATCAGTGCTTTTCTGTTTGTACATTATGCTTCAGAATGATCTCTAGAAAGTCTCATGTGATTCTAAAGTATAACCAAGGATGAAAACTATTGCTTCATGGTGGGTATTTTAAGATTAATTTTTGATTATGTGGGGCTGAAAATGATGGGAGAAGAGCACTTCACCTTCCACGTTTCACTCAGGGTCACTGTGACCTCCATTTTCTAAGTACTTTATTTGCTAGAAATAATGGTGAATGATTTGTCATCTTATTTGAGCCTCTCAGCAGCCCATAGGAATTATTCCCATTTTAGAGGTATGGAAATTGAACCTAGCCAAGTCAAAGACTGTACCCAAGACTGATGTTTGCAGAGTTGGGGTTGGAACTTAACGAAGATTCTTACCCACACCCTGTGTAAGGTCCGCTGGAAAGGAAACCTGCCACATGTTTCAGGCAGAAAAGTTTATTGAGGGGAGAGCAAACTGCCAGCTGGCATGACGTGGAGGTGTGGGGAGAGAGAGGGGAAGGAAGAAGAGAAAATGAGTGAAAGAAGATAGAGAGTAAGAGAATAAAGGATAGAGAGCAGGAACTCATGTTGAGCCGGATTATATAGGGAAAGGCAGGAGGTATGGCCAGGTGGATTGGACGTGACCTTAGAGAAGGGGGAGGTAACTGCCTCCAAGTGTGCCAGTTACCTAGGTAACACAAGTACTGGGCACGGACTTAAACAGGGCCATCTGCATGGAGCCCTCCCTGGGGTGGACCTTACACCCTGATGTTCCTCCTGGTGTTGACTAGTGGCTCCAGAGACTGTGCATTTCCCAGCCTGCTCCTTGGAATGGGAAAGCTGTGCACAGAACTCCAACCTGGAGGACTGGCAGCTACTTCATGATTCTCGGAAGCAGCTGGCAAAAACCTAGGCATTACCACTTCTTGATGGCGTTTTTCCTTTTCTAAGGTTTAGTTTGGATGTTGAAAATCCAAATTAATTGTTAGTATTACCATTTTGTTTTTAATGCTGTAGAGCAATCTTTTCTTTTTTGGAGAGAAAGGTGGCAGTGTGGTAGAAGCCTGGAGTTTCTTCTGTAGCAGCAAGTGTTGGCAGAACGGTTTCAGGAACACAGAATGTTCCAAAAATAAAGAATACTGAAATGAGAAGAAACCAAAGGACTGGTCAGATGTCACCTGTGAACTCAGAAGAGTCAGTTTTATGATGAAATGCATTGAAACGTTTGGATTTCTTCGAGTTTCTCTTCCTGCCATCTATTCTAACTTCCCTTTTAGAACCAAAGAGCTTGTTTTTCTGTTTTAGAAGTGAAAAAAAATTATTTCTTGGGGAAGGGGCTGGGGATATGGCCTAGTGGCAAGAGAGCTTGCCTTGTATACATGAAGCCCTCGGTTCGATTCCCCAGCACCACATATACAGAAAATGGCCAGAAGTGGCGCTGCGGCTCAAGTGGCAGAGTGCTAGCCTTGAGCAAGAAGAAGCCAGGGACAGTGCTCAGGCCCTGAGTCCAAGGCCCAGGACTGGCAAAAAACAAAAGCAAACAAACAAAAATTATTTATTGGGGAAAATGCCAAACTCATTTTTTTTCCCACCCCACATCCCTGAGTTGCCCATGTACCAACGCCTCTTTTTCCCTCAAGGGTTAAACTTTATGTATATTTCCGGGTCTCAAGTGCAGGCTGCCTCTTTTCAGCATCAATGTTGTAACTTCACTCACTCTAAAATGCAAGGCCACTCTACCTAGCCTGACCATCTCTGGATCAAGACAGAAGCCTCTTTTCTCCCACCCTTCGAATTCCCAAGACTGAAGAACTCTTCCATATTTGTGACTTTTCAGAAAGATTTGTGTTGCCTCTGGGAAGTGTCCTCCACAGGAAGCCTGGGGGACCTCTGCATCCTGTGTTAAGTAAAGTTTTAAGTTGGTGTTTACAGGGCTCAGGGGCCCCGAGAGTCCAGAACCTGTCTGTAGTAGATGCAGGAACCCAGAGCATCCCCTTCTCTTTGGCTTCCGGTTAGGAAAACCCATCTGTACGGTGCTTTGCTCTCTTTAGAAGAATTGAATTTACTGTTCAACAAAAGACTGTTCAGTAAAAGTATAATAATTTTGCCAAAGTTGGTTAACTCACTTTTTCTTTTATTGTTATTATTTTTTAAAGAAACTTCCCTTTACCATCCCGGAACTGGTACAGGCATCCCCCTGCAGAAGTTCAGATGGAATCCTCTACATGGGTAAGAGTTCCTGTTTTCAACACTGAAACTTGGAGGAGTCTAGAATCTGGGGAAGTATTAACCAAGAAAGAGGACTGCCATCACCCTCTTGCTGGTCCTTCTGGGAAAGGCCTATCTTGCTGACCAGTTAAGAAAGGACTCCCCCCATCTGGGAGAAAAACTGACACCATGAGTCTGGTTACTCATTTACAAGCCTTTGGCTTCTGGGCTGGCCCTCCTGAGAGTCAGGATTGCAACATTCCCAGCTGCAAATGGATGAAATTTAAAGTGAATACAAAAACTGAGCCAAGTAAGAGAAGCTGGCTCTGCCTATTAATTGTAGGGCTTTCTTAGTATTTCCTGCTATCAGAATATTTGGTAGAAACAGTACTTAACAGCTTGCCTAGATAAGCTGCCTCCATACCTGTGGGGGTCACAGCTTTCAAAGCATAAGCTCACCTGCATTTTTTTTCTACTTTGCTGCCAAAATGTCAATTAAAAATGCATTTGTACACAAAGGAGAGAGGTATTTATCTTGAAATCCTAGTAGTAATAATAGCTAGTGTTTATATAGTAGCTTTCTTTTTGAGGAACTGAAAGTGCTTACTTTTCGCCTATTCATGCCTGGGAACTTTATGTGTATTTCTGCGTCTCAAATACAGGCTGACTCTTAAATGTTTGCTAGGCACCCTGGGGTTCTTGCTTCCTTTAGAAGAAGTGACCAGTTAACTTTTCCCTCCCTTCTGAGAATGATCTAGGCCCACCTCATCACCTTCTGACCATCTTTGTTTCCTGTGTGGTCTTCTAGCTTTTGCCAGCAATTTATCACTTGTGACCTACTTAGGATGTTGTTTTTCTATCATCTTTGTATGATGCCATCTTAAGTTAATTCCTTTAGCATATTTAAGAATACAGTAGTTGTCAGTCCATCCATTGAAGTGGTAGCTTGGTTTTTCTTGAAGCAGCCAGGTATGTGTCATGCCAGGAAGGGATTCATGGTCACATGATCTATCTTCAGATCCTTTTCATATTAAGACTTTACCATTGAAGTGTACACTAGCTGCTTAGGAGGCTGAGATCTGAGGTTTGTGGTTTGAAGCTAGCCAGAGCAGGAAAATCTTACCTTCAATTAACCACCAGAAAAATGGAAGAAGAGCAGCAGCTCAAAGCTGTAGAGTACTACTAGCTTTCAGCAAGAGAGCTTAGGCACAGAGCCCAGGCCCTGAGTTCAAGCCCCACACCTGACACCCCCCAAGCCCCCCCCCCCGAAAAAAAAAAGAATACTGAAAGTTGCAAATAAACGACAAGTTACATACAGTGGCAAGTTCATTACAATAACAGCAGTTTTTTCAACTCTGAAAATGCAAGGAGAGTGTGGAAGGACATGACTGAAGCTCTAAAAGATAGCAGTTGTCAACCTGGATTAGTGCACCCAACAAAGCTATTATTCGTGGTTGAGGGGAAACAAAAATGAAAATGTTCAGGTCCTGAGGTCAAGCCCTAGGACTGCTACAAAAAGAAAAGGAAACAAACTAGATCTTATCATTGAGGACTGAGGCTGTGGCTCAGCAGTAGAATGCTTGCTTAGCATGCACAAGGCCCTGGGTTTGATCTCTAGTACTGCAAAAAAATAAAAATCTTATTATTGAGAACAAAATTATGATCCACAGTTACCTTGCACGTGTGTGAAATCAGTATATGTGAGGCCTGTTAGAACTAAGTGGCAGCAAAATCCAGTGCCCTTTGACCTTCCCAGCATCTCAGTATTCTTCCAAGTCTTTGGATATAAGAACTTTTCCAGTAAGTTAGGAAGATATCAGTGAGCAGAGCCATGACTCACAAACAGAAATGTACACATTACATTGACTGTATCGGCCTTCAGATCTGAAGCTTGTACTCCAGACTTAGTATTCCCAGGATGCCACACATCTACACCATAGATACACATGCTGTGGCTTTTCTTCTTTGTTGATAACTCTTAAGACATTGATTGAGGTGAGGGCTATGATCTGTGGCCAGGAAATGACTTATTGACTAAGGACAGAAGCTGAGATAACTTTGGCCCCATTAGCATCAGATTACAACTGAATCCGCTGACCAGTCACAGGTACCAGTTAATTTTAGTTAGGATCCTCTTCACATGTAGGCTAATTGGTAGGGATGTTGAGAAATAGGGTGATAAACCCCTGGGTACAGTTCCATATTTATATAGATCCTAGTCTGTGGGAAAGGACTGCTCTTTGCAAGACTTTTTCATATTTAAGGCCACTATTAAAAGCAATAAAATCTAACTTTAAAGTTAGGAAACTTTTAAAACTACAATTAGGTTATTTCCTCTGGAGAAATTTGTATATAATGATTAGGTATTAAATTACTATAAGCCCCAGTGGAGGGTCTGGCACAGTGGCTCATGCCTATAATCAGTAGCTCATGCCAGCTGGGTCATAACATTAGCAAGACCTCATCTCAAATAAGCCAGGCAGGGTGGAACATGTATGTGATCTTAGCTACATGGGAGGCATACATAGGCGAATCATGCTAAGGCCAGCCCAGGCAAAAACCCTACTTAAAAAACAGACAAACAGGGCTGGGGATATAGCCTAGTGGCAAGAGTGCCTGCCTCGGATACACGAGGCCCTAGGTTCGATTCCCCAGCACCACATATACAGAAAACGGCCAGAAGTGGCGCTGTGGCTCAAGTGGCAGAGCGCTAGCCTTGAGCGGGAAGAAGCCAGGGACAGTGCTCAGGCCCTGAGTCCAAGGCCCAGGACTGGCCAAAAAAAAAACAAAAAAAAAAAACAGACAAACAAAAAAAACAACTAAAGCAAAGAGAGTTGAGGTCATGGCTCAAGTGTCCTCACTAGAGTGCTTGCCTTGCAAGGCCCTGAATTCAATCCTAGTACCAACAGAAGAGAAAAGACCCAGTGGCCCAAGAAGTTATTATATCCATATTACCTTTTACTTTGTCATCTTCAGAACATCATAGAAATGTCTCTGATCTTCTGAGGATTTCAGACTGTACAGAGAAAGTCTTATACAGGTAACTGTTACTTAGGTCATGGTATTTTCTTTCACATAGGATGATGGATGCTAACAACAGCATGTCCTGTAACGTTGCAGGTAAAAAGCAGGATATTTGGTATGTCATTGACTTACTGACTGGAGAGAAGCAGCAGACTCTGTCATCAACCTTTGCAGATAGCCTCTGCCCATCAACCTCTCTTCTGTATCTTGGACGGACAGGTAAAAAAATGAACCTTTGTTTTGTAAACTCATTTGTTTGCAAAATGACCTGATGAAGCTCCCCCATTGGCTTTGGCTACAGGTTTTGTTATCCAGACAATAGCTAGAGCTGTCCTCTCCCTTTAAGACTCTTCAGAAGCCCCTTTGCCCAAGGATTATGGTCCAGACTATATCAGGACCCATAGAGCTCCCACTGTGGGCTGCCACCTCTCTGCCTCATCTCTCCCTAATTCATTTCCCCCATTCAAATATTTTCTAATGGGGTGTGCCAGCTACATTCACTAAATAGCACTTCTATTTTTAAGTACCCGTATCAGGGTATCCACTCCAACGGGTGTGCTGGTTCTACCTGCCTGGCAAATGTCCTCCTCTCTTCTTTGTCTCTGCTCCAGGTCACCTCTGTGAAGCTTCTTCCCCAGCCTTAAGGTTCTCACCCTGCCCAGGGACACTGGACTTGTCTCTCTGATCTCATCTGGGGATAGAAGTCGTAGTGGGCAGCCTTGTTATAGCAGCTGTCTCACCGCCCCATCACTCTTCCTTTTTAGGCATGAGTAGCACCCTCTTCACCATGTCATGTTTAACTTCCACTCTTTAGGCTATCATCTTTTTTAGTACTTGTCACTATATATTTATAAGATTTATGTGCCTATTTTTGTCTTCCCTATTGGACTATCAGTTCCTCTAGGACAAGACTGGGTGTCTGTACTGGGCATACTCGATATGTACCAAGTGCTTCAACATTAGAATGAGTGAATGAGTGAGCCTGGTTACATGTGCAGCACCTTACATAGATCACAGTTAAAAATTGTTGAACCATAGTTAAAACTGAAAAAAGAAGCAAGAAAAAAATACACTGGAGAAAAAATATACTACAAATGTAGGATCTATAAAGAAGGTCATTAAATTAAAAAACAAAAACCTGGGGGCTGCCTAGTGGCAAGAGTGCTTGCCTTGTATACGTGAGTCCCTGGGTTCGATTCCCCAGCACCACCTATACAGAAAACAGCCAGGAGTGGCGCTGTGGCTCAAGTGGCAGAGTGCTAGCTTTGACCAAAAAGAAGCCAGGGACAGTGCTCAGGCCCTGAGTCCAAGAACCAGGACTGGCAAAAAAAAAACAACAAAAAAACCTGGCTGGGAATGTGGCCTAGTGGCAAGAGTGCTTGCCTCATATACATGAAGCCCTGGGTTTGATTCCCAAGCACCACATGTATAGAAAATGACCAGAAGTGGTGCTGTGGCTCAAGTAGCAGAGTGCTAGCCTTGAGCAAAAAGAAGCTAGGGACAGTGCTCAGGCCCCAGGACTGGCAGAAAAACAAAAACAAAAAACAAAGACCTGGGATAAATTCATTACAATTGAGCAGTAAGTTTAGGTCCTAATATTCAGGTAAACCAAGGCTTTGAGAAAGGAGATATAACCTTCAGATGCTGTGGATAAGCAGTGCCTGTGTTCTGAATCCGCGAGACTAGTCCTGGGTCCTGGACAGTCTGGTTGGCCTCCTTTGTTGCTAGGAGAGGGATCTTAGCCTGTAACATTCTCCACCATCCCCTTGTATGAATTAGGTGTTCAAACTCCCAACTGTTGGGACTGCTTAGGACTTGTTTGTTTTTTCCCATAAGTAAAGTTACAGTGATTGTAAAGTTCACCCTTGTATAAAGATTGTGTGGTTTTCAGGTAGAATTGGGACATTTGAGGGAGTTGGGATGTTCACTAGCATTAGGTGGAGTGTGTGCACATAGGTGGATAAAGCTATGGTTTTTTGTTTTTTTTTGTGACACAAAGGCCACTTCTTTTTTTAATTGGTATTATAAAGATGAGGTACAGAGGGGTTATAGTTACATAGGCCAGGTAATGAGTATATTTCTTTTTGGACAATGTCACCCCTTCAAAAACTATGGTTTTTGAGGCTGGGAATATGGCCTAGTGGCAAGAGTGCTTGCCTTGTATATATGAAGCCCTGGGTTCGATTCCCCAGCACCACATATATAGAAAACGGCCAGCAGTGGTGCTATGGCTCAAGTGGCAGAGTGCTAGCCTTGAGCAAAAAGAAGCCAGGGATAGTGCTCAGGCCCTGAGTCAAGCTCCAGGACTGGACAAAAAAACTATGATTTTCATCTTAGTGTCTTAAAATAACAGTCATCTTATTCTTCCTTATTCTGTGGAAAAGGAATTCAGGAAGTACTCAATAAGGTCAGCTCATCTTTATATGTGGGGCGCTCTCCTATCTGAGACATTGGCTCAGAACTACATAACCTTTCTCCACACAAAGAGCCTGAAGTTCTTTTCCTTTTTTTTTTTTTTTTTTTGCCAGTCCTGGGGCTTGAACTCAGAGCCTGGGCACTGTCCCTGAGCCTCTCTGTGCTTCAAGGTTAGCGCTTTACCACTTGAACCACAGTGCCACTTCCAGCCTTTTCTGTTTATGTGATACTGAGGAATCAAACCCAAGGCTTTAGGCATGCTAGGCAAGTACTCTACCAGTAAGCCACATTCCCAGCCCTTAGCTTGTAGTTCTTTATATGGGTTTCCTTTCGAGCAAAAGTGAGTGTCAAAACTGGGAGAGTGCAAGGGATACTGTCCAAAAAGAAATGCACTCTACCTGACAGAGGAATCTGTAATCCCTCTGGTACATCGCCTTTATAATAACAATAATTTTTTAAAGCGAATGTTAGAATGCCTCATAAGGTCTGAGTTCCTTAGACCTTGTGGATAAGGATAAGGAAAGCCTTACTTAAGATGCAATCAAAGTGAGTCATGAGATTGGCCAAGGGTAGAGAAGTAGACTTAGCCTCTTGATGGAAAGAGTGACTTCCCCCACCAAGGGAAGATTGGTGATGGTGATCTTTTCAGACATTCTACCACAGTCCTCCCTCTGCATATAGAATTTAAAAACCCTTCTGTGGCAGGCACTGTGTCTTATGCCTGTAATCCTAGCTACTCAGGAGGCTGAGATCTGAGGATCGAAGCCAGCCGAGGCAGGAAAGTCCGTGAGACTCTTATCTCCAATTAACCACCAGGAAACCAGAAGTGGTGCTGTGGCTCAAAAGGGTAGAGCACTAGCCTTGAGCTGAAGAGCTCAGGAACAGCACCCAGGTTCAGAGTTCAAACCTCACAACTGATAAAACAAAAACCAAAAAAACTCTTCCGTGTACAAAACATACTCAGCCCCCTCTCAGGATTCCCAAAGTTCAGTCATAGCATCGATCTAAAAATTCAGTATCTTGGTTTCTACATCAGGCTTGGGGGTAGATGTTTCTTATCTAGAAACCTGTGAATTAGAGTCAAGACCCTTCACCCCTAATGTTCCCCTTCCCTCCACTGACACATAAAATTGTGAGATAGGATAGCTATCACAAACATTTTCATTCAGAAATGGAAAGAAAAAATGCTGGGGATATAGGACAGTGGTAGTGCACTTGTATAAGTGCACATGCAGGGTGTTAGGTTTGGCACATACATACACAAAAATTCCTAGCAAAAGGGAAAGGAAAGCAAGACACATAGCCAGCACTCATCTTTGTAATTCTGAACTCCAACCAGGCACATATTTTCAGGTTTCCTGCTCTGGGGACAGGAAGTATTCCTTGGTGAGCACTCAGTTTTTCCTTCTGTGATTGGTTCTCCAACACATTGTTTTCAGTGGTTCTTGGTTCTTCAATGAAATCCTTTCTTTTCCATCAGAAATGGCTAGCTTTCTTAATCTGTTCCTCATTCATTGAAAGTAGGGGGTAGGGGTGGGGGAACTAAAGGCCATTCCCACACATACATACCCATCTTGATCATCTTTGATTATTATAGTTCAGGCTTCTATCACTCCTTTATAAACTGTAGGTTGTCCATGTGTAAGTCATAATCTGTTCCATTAGATAAAAACTACAAATCTCTAAAACAGTCTTGTAGTTCTCAGACCCCTTCTTATTCTAGCACAGGGTCTATGTGGTATCATCTTTAATCTTTCTGAGTTCTCAAGTCTTTTAGACTCTGGGTTGGATTTAGATGAGGCCCTTTTCTTTTTGCCGCCAGTGCCCTGGAAGTGCTCTGCTCTAAGGTTCTTGTTCATTTGAGACTATCTTCCAGCTAAAGAGTCAGTCCTAGATCCTCTGTGTTTCTTCTGCATTCTGCTTGCAAGTTGTATGCTTTCTTCTTTAGTTTATCTTGCAGTATATCATACATAGCTAAGAAACCATTTAGCATTTCTACCTTCTGCCTGGAAATTTCCTTGGTCAGATTCTCTAAATTTATTAGGAACTTTTTCTGACTTCTAAGTTACTACAAGCAGTAGCTTTACTGGTTGTGTCTACTATATCTTATAATCTGGCCACCCTTTTTCAGATTCTAACAGCAATTTTCTCACTACTTTTTCAAGTCTCTACTAACAGTCCTCTCGTCCTCCAGCTTCCACTTGGTCCTAAAGTCAATGCTTCACGTTTTAGATTTTTGTGATAGCACCATCCCACTTCTGAGTACTAATATATTGCCATATAGTAAACCACCCTGAAACTTAATGGTTAAAAGCAACTGTTCTTTGCTCATGACTCTGAGCTGTGAATTCCAGTACATGTGACTGTTTTTGTTCCACATGCTGTTGACCAGGTTCACCCTTATGTTTGCGGCTTAGTTCTCTTCTGCATGACCTTTCTCTTTCTACATAGACAGCCTGAACCTTTAAACTTGGAATTTAGGAAGAACCTGTTTGTTCTAGTTAAAGCCCAACATCTCAGAAGGTGCTGCAGCCCCTCTGTGATAATGGGCTGGTCTGTATCCTCCAGAATACACCATCACCATGTATGACACCAAGACGCGAGAGCTCCGCTGGAATGCCACCTACTTCGACTATGCAGCTTCCCTTCCTGAGGACGATGTGGACTATAGTAAGTGTGCCCGGGCATCTTCCACCTGTAGGAAATGATCACTTCAGAAAGCCAGATTTTCTTTTATGATTCCCTTTTCTCTAGTGAGGTTCTGGACTTTCCATGGGCTTATAGTAAATACCTCCTACATTCACTGTAGCAGAGGTCTGAGTGTTAAATCTTAGAACAGCAACTTCTTGGGTGGTGGGTTTAGTCACAGAAGATAGAGATCATACCTATTGAGTCCATATGTCATGAAAAAAATGTACTGAACTCCCACAGAGCAGAATTAAAAATCAGAGAGTGAGGGCTGGGGAGATGGCTTAGTGGTAGAGTGCTTGCCTTGCATGCATGAGGCTCTGGGTTCAATTCCTCAGCATCATATAAACAGAAAAAGCCAGATGTGTCTCTGTGGCTCAAGTGGTAGAGTGTTAGCCTTGAGCAAAAAGAAGCCAGGGACAGTGCTCAGACCCTGAGTCCAAGGAGCCCCAGGACTGACAAAAAAAAAAAAAAAAAGATCAGTGACATCAATAACCCTATCCAGAAAGCCATTCCAAATGTGCCTTGTCTTCAGGTTATTTCTCTATTAACTTCTCTCAACTCAAATGATAACTGAGAAACCAAATTTTGTCATCTTACCATTGGTATCTGAAAGTCTGACTGCCCATTCTGGTCCAGGACCTAGAATATTTTTCATCTTTGAATGCTCTTTTGTGACCCAGATACATACAGGTCTAACTTCCAATTTGATACATAAGGGGTTATTTTTTGTTTTGAAACATAACTGTACTATGTATCCCAAGCTATGTATCCAACCCTCCTGTCTTAGTCTAAACTCAGCTGGGATTACAATTGTGGATTATCATGCCTGATTCAATCTGTAGGTTTTAAAAGCTGCTATAAAATGCCAGATTGATAGAGATCATTTTTAGAGTAGAATGGAAAAGAAAATCAGTGAGGAAACTGCCTTTGGGAGAATGATCCTATCTTATGTTTATAAGCCAAGAGGTTCTTTTATTGTCTTGAGATTGATTGGGAAGCCCCAATAGCTCATTGGAAACCAGTGTTCTGTTCTGAGAAGATCTGAGAATATTCCAGAAGTCTTATTTCCTCCAGCCAAATGACTACGATTGTCAAGAGAATAGAGGATACGGTTGCAGGTGAAGTCCAATGTGCTTTGCTGTTTGATCGTTACAGAGATGTCCCACTTCGTGTCCAATGGTGATGGGCTAGTGGTGACGGTGGACAGTGAATCTGGGGATGTCTTGTGGATCCAAAACTATGCTTCCCCCGTGGTGGCCTTCTATGTCTGGCAGCGGGAAGGTTTGAGGAAGGTGATGCACATCAATGTGGCTGTGGAGACCCTGCGCTACCTGACCTTCATGTCTGGTGAGGTGGGACGTATTACCAAGTGGAAGTACCCATTCCCCAAGGAGACGGAGGCCAAGAGCAAGCTGATGTGAGTCGGGGAGCGCGGGGCAGGAGGAGGCAGTAGAGGGTGGCTGTGACCTTGTTATTCTGGTCCTGTGGCAGCATAGCACTCCCTACACTAGAAGAAGCCAGGGGATGGAGCAGATGGAGCCAAAAGTGGCTCATTGGAAAACCCCAGAATATAAGAACCAGGGCACCCCTAGGTGCTTCAGAGTTCTTGATTATTAAATAGTGGATGGACATATGAAGAAGACTGCAAGTTTAACTATAGCATAACTTGTATGAATCTCTTATAAAAATAAGAAATTTTTAAAAACTTTTTTTCTTTTTATTTGTTTGTGGTGCTAGGGTTTGAACCCAGGGCTTTGTACATGCTAGGTAAGCACTGTACTACTGAGCAATATTCCCAGCCCAAATTGTTGTATTTTCTAACCTTTTTTATTATGTCACATTCGCTTTTGTGTGTGCCAGTCCTGGGACTTGAACTGTCCCTGAGCTTTTGTGCTCAAATCTAGCACTCTTATAACTTGAGCCACAACTCCACTTCTAGCTTTTTTAAATTGCTAGTCCTGGGGCTTGAACTCAGGGCTGGGCACTGTCCCTGAACATCTTTTGCTCAAGGCTAGCACTCTACCACTTGAGTCACAGCAACACTTCAGGCTTTTTCTGTGTATATGGTACTGAAGAATTGAACCCAGGGCTTCGTATATGCTAGACAAGCACTCTACCACTAAGCCACATTCCCAGCCCACTTCTGGCTTTTTGATTGAAGATAAAAGCCTCATGGACTTTGTTTCTCAGGCTTGCTTTGAACCACAATCCTCAGATCTCACCCTCCTGAGTCTCTAGGATGACAAGCATGAGCCGCCAGTGCCCAGAAATGTTACATTTATTTTAAATGTCAGGAAAAAAAGTATTGAAAGACCTAAGAGCTGGAGAGAGCTAGGGAAGAGGTGATATTGTCCCAAAAGAAATATACTCTTTACCTGACTTATGTAACTGTAATCCTTCTGTACATCACCTTTAAAAATAGCAATTTAGGGCTGGGAATATGGCCTAGTGGTAAAGTGCTTGCCTTGTATACATGAAGCCCTGGTTTCGATTCCTCAGCACCACATATATGGAAAAAGCCAGAAGTGGCGCTGTGGCTCAAGTGGTAGAGTGCTAGCCTTGAGCAAAAAGAAGCCAGGGACAGTGCTCAGGCCCTGAGTTCAAGCCTCAGAACTGGCAACAAAACAAAAAAATAGCAATTTAAGGGCTGGGAATATGGCCTAGTTGCAAGAGTGCTTACCTCATATACATGAAGCCCTGGGTTTGATTCCTCAGCTCCACATATATAGAAAATGGACAGAAGTGGCGCTGTGGCTCAAGAGGTAGAGTGCTAGCCTTGAGCAAAAAGAAGCCAGGGATAGTGCTCAGGCCCTGAGTTCAAAGGCCCAGGACTGGCCAAAAAAAAAAAAAAAAAGCAATTTAAAAATTAAAAAAGAGAAAAAAGATGCGGCAGGTTTGTGATCTCTATCCCCATCTGCTTATATCCTGTCACAAAGTCACTTAAATAGACCAAGTCCTTTCTCGCTTTACAGAGTTGTGAGGAGAATTAAATAAGATAATGCATGAAAGTACTCCCTACAGTAAAACAATACTCAAATGGAAGATGTTTGGGTAATTCAGTAGCTGATTGACCTGACCAGGGCTATTAACAGTAGGAACCACGGGTGTTGGACAAGGTAGACACTGGTAACCCTTGTCCCCTCTCTGGTGTCCTCGATAGGGACAGAACACCCAGCTGTGGGACTACAAGTGTCACTCAATTTGGAATTCTTTTTTCAAAATCTTTATTTTTATTGTTATAAAGATGATGTACAGAGAGATTACAATTACTTAAGTCAGGTAAAAAGTTCATTTCTTTTTAGCCAATGTCACCCCTTCCCTCACTCCCAGTTAATTTGAAATTCTTATGCATGATCTCGTTTGTAGAGCAGTTGGAGTAGAGCAGTTGACTACTCCTTGGGGTCCACGCTGAGTCCCTGGAGTCCTTGCAAAGCACAGTCATTGTAGCACTGGCACTGGGTGTATTAGTATGAAGATGCTGATCAGTGTCATCCAAGAAGGTTTGGCAGTGGGCCCTCAGTATTCAGTCTCCTGGCCTGGGCCGGGTCTAGTCTGGTCCTGGCATTTTGACAGTAAAGAAACATCATCAATATCAGACAGCTTGTCATATTTCTAGAGGCAGCAAGTGAAGCTTCTGCCTAAAGTCCTGCTGTTGTATTCCACGGCAGTGCCACCTCCTACCCCATTTCATACCCTCTCATACCCTGTCTCAAACTACTACTGCTTTCCTCTGTATCTGGAGCTAATGGGACTCCATACACGTAGATGCCATTTGGGGCTGTCGTTCTCTCCCCCAAAGCTCCCTTTTTTAGAATCTGTGCATGAAATGGCTTTGGAACACATGTTTCTGTTTTTTCTTCCAGGCCCACCTTGTATGTTGGGAAGTACTCCACCAGTCTCTACGCCTCCCCCTCTATGGTACACGAGGGAGTCGCTGTTGTGGTGAGTCCACCGAGGGGCTCACAAAGCCTCCCAACTACTTTGTTCCTTATTAGCAAAGAATGTCTTTGAAACACATGCGAGTGTCTTGCTGGCTAAGAAGGCAAAATATAAAAGTGAAAAGCCTCAAGAACAGCTTCTGCACATACCACATTCTACTTTGAAAGCAAGATGTGTTACCAAGGCAGCTTCCTAAAGCTACAAAGCCCTGGTTATTTCACATTGCTTTTGTGTGCAGATCTAATTTCTCCAATTGGTGTCCAGGCTCTCCTCAGTGTCCCTCCACCACCCTGTTAGTTTCTTTGTGGGAGTTACATGGTCTAGCCAAGCACTTCTTTTCCTTGACACCATAAAGTTCCTGTCATCTTCCTTTTGCGCCTTTGGGGGGCTGGTCTCACACTTCAAGTACCCTTTCTTCTTCATTTTCCCTACTCAGATTCCTTCCATCCTTGTAACTTTCTTGTAAGCCTCTTAGGGCTCAGCAGCCTGCCTTGAACACTCTGTGTCAATGTCTGAGGCATTATGATGCTGGCTGCTCATCCTGGTCTTTCCAGGGCTGGAGCTTGTATCTGTCTTCCTAGTAGATTGGTCCACAGCTCTAGCAACAGGGAACAGCATACCTCTGTCAGCTCCAGTAATTGCTAAGCCAGCACTGAGGGTATGGCTGGAGTTTATTCTATCCTATTAATTGCATTAGTGGTGACTAGTAGATATCTACAAATTGCTCACTTAGGTCTGCCTCTCAGTAACTTCATGGTTCCCATTGTTCTGACTGTCCTAAGCCAGTCCATGTTAGGAATTGCTCAGCTGGAAATATGGCCGTTACGTTGGGCCTTCTGACAGTGGTGAGGGAGGTCTGCTAGGAGAGTCAAGGAATCTCCTCTCTATCAGGGCTCCCAGGCTCACCAACTCTGTCTCCACAGCCTCGTGGCAGCACTCTTCCTTTGCTGGAAGGCCCCCAGACTGATGGTGTCACCATTGGGGACAAGGGGGAATGTGTGATCACACCTAGCACGGACCTCAAGTTTGACCCTGGATTCAAGGGGAAGAACAAACTAAACTACTTGAGGAATTACTGGCTTCTCATAGGTAAGAGCTAGTCTCCAGGTGGCTTTAGGTGGTGGCATACTGCCTCCTGGTGGGCACTAGCCAGCCCTGACAGCTTACTGCCGCTCTTCACTTTGTTCTGTCCATTTCAAGCTGGAGGCTTACACTTGGGAACATGTTTACTTCCAAGGTGAATAAGCCAAGCAGCCAAGTTACTGAGTCAGTTCTCAAAAATAGCTTATATCTAATGTTCCAAATCTCAAGTATTAGGTAATATAAACTTAAGGTAAATTATCTGACACAAGAATATCCCTTCCTTATTCCTCAAACTGACCCCATATGAGGTAACTACCCATTTTATAATTAAGAAAGTCAAGGTTATTTAAATGGAATAGAAATGGATGTGGATGAGGAAGTGAGAAAAGAGGGTTAAGACCTGGGAAGACAGACAGTCATGAAGAATAGGAGGCTGACCCTAGTTAGGACAGGATGGTACCCAGTATGTGGGAGTGTCTTATTGTCTGTCTTTATTGTCTCTCTCTCTCTCTCTCTCTCTCTCTCTCTCTCTCTCTCTCTCTCTCTCTCTTTTTGCTATTGAGGATGAAACCAATATGCTAAGTACTTGCTCTACTCCTGAGTTGCACACCGCCCCCTCCTTTTTCCTTCCTCTTCCCATTGTTGCTCTCATCACTAATGGCCCTGAGGTTGAATTGGAAGCTCTGCCATGGCAATAAGGGGTTGGAATGACACTACAAGGCAGCAAATGTGACAAATAAAGACAGATGAGGGGTACTTACTGTGTTCCTATTTAGTATCCCAAGTAATTAGAGAGCAGGATAGTTTTCTTGAATGTGATCTACCCTTCCTGTGCGCTCAGCCCCCATATTCACTGATTCGGCTGCCTCCCAGCTAGAGAGGTGGTGAGAAATTGAGGTGGGTTTCAGCAGAACAAGGTGGAAGGTTGGTAGGAATGAACAACAGATTGCCCTGTGGCCCATATGATTTCTTCTTCCTATCTATCTTCTTCCTTTTGACAGAGGTCTGGGCACTGGCTCTGGCCCTGGCCCAGGGATGTAGGTGCAGAACGCAGTAGGAGTATATATGCCTAAGAGTTGAAGATGAGAAATGGTGTGCCTCAATTCTGACCTGGCAGTTTGCAGGTTGTTCAGGTCCTGTTCTCCTATTCTTCATTCATCCTGATTCCTTGCAGCCATTTTTATCTTGGTTATCAGTATTTTTACCAAGTAATAGACAAAGGGGTAGCAAAAGAATTCTGTTTTCTTTTTCACAGAAGTAGTTTGGGAAGCATGCACGGATGGACCCATACTGAGAAAGAAAAAAAAAAGGCTACTGGGTTTCATGCACCAATTAAGGGCACATAAATTACCTGCCAATGGTTAAGAAATGACACTTTGGAAATGTGGGTGAGAATATAAAAAAGTGGGAACCTAAAAATTGTCAAAATCCATGAGGATGGCTGAGTTGGAAAATTATATCTCTTAAAATAGCTTTTTTTTTTTGGCTGGTCAAGGGCTTAAACTCAGGGCCTGGGTGCTCCCTCTGTGCTTTTCTGCTCAAAGCTAGTATTCTACCACTTTGAGCCATGGCTCCATTTCTTAATTAATTAATTAATTTATTTATTAATTAATTAATTAATTAATTAATTAATTAATTTATTGCCAGTCCTGGGCCTTGAACTCAGGGCCTGAGCACTGTCCCTGGCTTCTTTTTGCTCAAGGCTAGCATCCTACCAATTGAGCCACAGCGCCACTTCTGGCTTGTTCTGTATTTGTGGTGCTGAGGAATCAAACCCAGGGCTTCATGTATGCAAGGCAAGCACTCTACCACTAAGCCACATTCCCAGCTCCTAAGATAGCATTTCTAAGTAAGAAAACCAAGAAATATACAAAAAAATTATTTAAGTAATAATCCTACAATCCTGAAATCCCTTTTGACAAACTCCATAGCCAGTCATTTTAAAATAGAGCAGTGGAATACCATGAACCCTCCACTGTCTTCATCTACCAAGTTTGATCTCTTCTTGCACACTAACATATACTCCCCCCTTGTAAATGAGTTAACATTAGTTATGGGGGGGATTTCATTGTTATATTTTCACACATGTTAATACTATTCCATTCGATCTCATCCCCCTCTATCATTCTCCCTTCCCAAAATAATTCAATAGGATTCATTGTACTATTTTAAGAGTTGCAAATAATCTATTTCAATATTATTCAACTTATTTTCCTTGTTAGCCCAACCCACTACAGTATATCCAAGTATGTTCTTTTATTTAGTTTTTTGAAAGACCTTGATGATATCCTGCATTCATATTCATCTCAAAGATTAAATGGGTCTGTGTGGTGGATTCTGTGGTTTCTTCTAAGCAATGGCCTTGACCTGGATGCTCTCAGAATTGCCCAGTGCTCTGTCAAAGAAGCACATACTACCTTTGGAGGACCCAATGCAGAAGATCCAAAACAGGACCTTGTTATGTGCTTTTCTCTAGAGTCTGGACCTATTGGTGCCTATAGATAAATAAATCACAAAGACCAGGTACTATTTATACAAAAATGTTTAGGAACCGTATGATTAGGTTTATAAAGTGGTTCAGTGTGTACAAGAAGGTACTAGTAAAGGCCAGCTCCAGCAGAGTTTTGTTTGCAAGAAGGAGTTGGGTGGCTTTTCTTTATAGGTGCCCTGCAGAGAGGTAGGATTCTGAGCAGTAAGAGTGGCGATTAGGAGTGAGGGCAGGCAGGACACTGCAGCAGAGTGATATGTGGAAGGACAGCCTATGTCTCCTAGCCATATGTCTTGTTAGTGAGCTTCTGTTACCTGTGGTTACCTGCATTCAGATTCCTGGGACTAGCAAATCTAAGTCGGAAGTCTGAGGCAAGCAACCACAGATAAGTCTACTTTGCTCCCAAGCAAAGTACATTTCAGTTTCCCTTCCTTACAAAAGGACAGCATATTGTAAATAGAGGACTGACCTGAGAGACTGAGGTCAGAGGGATTTTCCAGATTAGGAAATAACAAGCTTGAACTAGTTCTTGTTGGTTCTCATTTTGGCATATTTGTCAGGTAGTCTCTCATAGATCATAAACCATAGGGAGATCATTAATTTGAGAGAACAGTGGAAATGATCATCAAGTGAGAGAGACCAGAACCAGGGTGAGATGGGATCCCAGTGAAAGAACAAAAAGGAAAACCTGGGGACTGGAAGTGTGGCTCAAGCCTGTCATCCTAGCTCCTGGGGAGGCAGAGACCAGTTTGAGGGTAGCCTAGGCAAAAAGAATTTCTTGAGATTCCAGTTCAACCAATTTACTGGGCACTGTGGTGCTCGCCTTTTACCTCAGCTATGAGAAAAGCTAGATGCAGTAATGTTCACCTAACATTCCTGAAACACAAGAAAGCACAAGTAGGAGGATCACTATCCAGGCCAGCCTCAGCAAAAAGCAAGACCCTGCCCAGTAAGGTATGGCTCATGGGACAGAGTGCCTGCCTAGCATGCACAAGGCCCTGTATTCAAACCATAGTATTGCAAAAAAAAAAAAAAAAAAAAAAAAAAAAGCAAAGCTTGTCAGGTTGCTGATGCCCTGAAGGAGAAAGAACTCTTAGGCTGTGTGTAGAGTAATTTAACTTTAGAGCTAAACAGATTGTCAAGTCAGTCATATGATAGGAAATTCCAATTCCTTATTTTATTCACCGTTGACCCTTTTTTGGTAATTTGAACACAATAGATACAAAATCACTGTAAGGAATACCAAGTAGTTTTGAAATATTGTGTGCAGAATGATTAGTGAATATTGAGAGAGCTGTAATATTCTCCTATCCCCTACCATCCAGCCAGCAGCTATTTCCTCTGTTCTCTTACACAATTCACAAGTAGATAAGATAAATAGAACTCTCCCTGAGCAACTGAAATTCTGGGAAGGGGGGTTGGCAGCATTAATAGAGCGATGTTATTGGAAAGCATTAGAAAGAAAACTCCTTGGACTTTGAATGAAGTGTCACAAAGTCTCACCTGTGAGTTGGACATATGCACTTATATGAACCTTGCTTTGGATCTCAACTCATAGCAAAGACTTATGTCTTTGTTCTCATTATGAGACTCAGAATATAATATTTTGCTGTCAAGTTGTAAAATGTCTGTTTTGTGGGAAATTTTGTGGTAACTGCCTCTCATTTTCTCACTGTATAGATGTGAAAGTTTCCTTGTGGAAAGGACCCCTCAGTGGGGAACAGCTTGCCCAAGTTTCATGTTGAGTGTGACCACTGCTTGAGACCTTTTTCTCATTAAAGATTTCTTTCCTTTCATAGGACATCATGAAACCCCACTGTCTGCATCTACTAAGATGCTGGAGAGATTTCCTAACAATCTACCCAAACATCGGGAAAATGTGATTCCTGCTGATTTGGAGAAAAAGAACTTTGAGGACGTAAGTAAGGAAGTCAACTATCAGCTCTGCCTCTTCCTATCGGGTGTTGGGGGCTGTATGTCAGGGCCTCAGCTGAGACAGATGGCTCATCAAATGAGAGCAGTTTGAGGGGAATTTAGTAATGGAACCACTCACATGGATGTGGACAGCCCTAAGGGTTTTCACAGTCTTCCTTGGCCTAAAGCCAGAGAGAGTGAATGGGAAAGGCCCCAGAGCAGGAATCAGGCGCCTCCAGAAGGATTCAGAGCCCCATTTTCCAACCTGGAGATAACCAGGCTGGAGAAATATATTGATTCCTATAACAACAATCTACGCAACATTGCTCAGAATTAAGGTCATTCATATTCCTGATTGAGCACTTAGTAAAATTATAAAGAAAAATAAGACACTAATCTAGTACCCTAAGTAGCTAAGGTCCAGATTTTTATATTGAACCACATGATCTAGAGCAAAGAATCTTTTAAAAATTGATTTAGTACTTGGAGGTATATCTGACTCTTAAAAAAACACTTATGAATGGATATATCCAAATGAGCATTGTCCCTAGTCACATGCTCAGCAAACATCCCTTAGCTACCAGACAGGCCATAGGTCCCATAGACCATGGGACACTGTGGAGGGGATATGAGCTGGGCTGTTGTGTTTGGAAGGGCACAGAGTGCCGCTGGGAGGGGAGATGTCATCAGAGGCCCATGAGAAGTGGCGAAATGACATGCACATGTGGAAATAAATGAGTATGGCTGGAACTGTGTGTTATTTCGTTGGGCAAACAGTAACAATTTATCTGAAATGCTAGATGTTTGAGAACAGATCTTGGGATTTTCCTAAGCCATTCTATGAGGTGCCAGAGACTGAGGAGATCAGAGGATAAAACTGGCTTCAAATTTGTTGATTTTATTATTATTTTTATGCTAGTCATGGGGTTTGAATTCAAGGCTCAGGTGTTGTCCCTGAGGCTTTTTTTCCTCTCTCTCTCTCTCAAGGGTAGCATTCTTCCACTTGAGCCAAAGCTTCACTTCTAGCTTTTCTTGCGGGGGTGGGGGGGGGCATTAATTGGAGATGAATCTCACAGACTTTCCTGCCTGGGCTGGCTTTGAATCCTTGTCCTCAGATCTCAGCCTCCTGACTAGTTAGGCTTATAGCCACCAGCACCTGGCAATTTAGAGTTTCTTAATAAAAATTGCTTTAACAGAGCAGTGGTGGCTCATGCCTGTAATTCTAGCTACTCAAGAGGCTGAAACCTAAGGGTTGAAGTTTCTTCTCCAATTAACCACCTAACACTGAAAGTAGAGCTGTCACTCAAAGTGATATAGTGATAGCCTAGGAGCAGTGCCTAGGCCCTCAGTTCAAGCCCTATTACCAACATAAACCAAAAAGAATTCTTTAACTCTTCTGATACTTTTCAAAACACTTTGAGGGAGTAATGGAATTGTTGAATAAATTATTTTAGTTTCAGAGTTGCACTGAAAGTTTGTAAGCACCATTAGAGAGTGGCTTGATTACTGTATTAGGTTTACTAGGTGGATACCTGAACATGTGTGCAACTACCCCCACCCCCCACCCCCGCCAAGTCCTGGGGCTTGAATTCAGGGCCTGAGCACTGTCCCTGGCTTCTTTTTGCTCAGGGCTAGCACTCTGCCCACGTGAGCCACAGTGCCACTTCTGGCTTTTTCTGTACATGTGGTCCTGAGGAATTGAATGTGAGGAAAGCACTCTACCACTAGGCCATATTCCCAGCCCCACAACTATCCTTATTTATTGATTGATTTGTTTATTTTAAATTTATTTTGGTGTTAATACCAAGGCTAAAACAGTCTTGCTTGGCTTTCTTGCTTACAGTTGGCATTCTTCTACTTGAACAAGAAATCTTCTTTCAAAATTACTCCAAATATCAAACCTATTGTCAAAGAAGGAAGTTTTTACTTTCATTGAGGATTTTCAAGAGTATTATCAGGGTCTCAAAGCATTTCCATGTGTATTGCTGTTAAATCTGTTTTTTATTTTATTTTTTGTCGATTGTGGAACTTAAGGTCAGAGCCTGGGTTACTGTTCTTGAGCTTTTCTGCTCAAGGCTAGTGTTCTACCCCTTTGAGTCACAATTCCACTTAGGATTTTCTGGTGGTTAATTGGAGATAAGTGTCTCACATACTTTGCTGCTCTGGTAGACTGTACCATGCTCCTCAGATCTCAGCCTCTTGAGAAGTTAGGATTATAGGCATGAGCCACCAGCGCACAGCCGTAAATCCATTTTTCAGTAACAACAACATTACTGCAGAAACTCATGTTCTTTAGAGCAATTGCTTGGAAAGTAGCATTGACTATATGACTGTGTATATCTTTTTTGGGGGTGGGGGCTTGAACTTAGGGCCTGGGCACTGTCCCTGAGCTCAAGAGCTAGTATGCTATCACTTTGAGCCACAGCTCCACCTCCACCTCTGGGGTTCTGGTGGTAAATTAGAGATAAGAGTCTTACAGACATTCCTGCCCTGACTGGCTTTGACCCATGATCCTCAGATCTCAGCCTCCTGAGTAGCTAGGATTACGGGTGTGAACCATCAGTGCCCAGATGACTATATACCTTTTTATTGGCTTAAAAAATACTTTGTAGCCTTAAAAAAAACACCAACATTCCAGGCTACTCTTTCATTATAAATAGAGATTACTTCTCTTGGTCACTCAGCTTATCTATCTGACTAGAAGTTTTACGGTGATGTAGTATGTCCCTCTCTCATACAAGGTTATTAACCTGGTTGACCAGACTTCGGAAAACACACCAATTACCATGTCTCAGGATGTCGAAGAAAAGTTGGCTCATGCTCCTGCCAAACCTGAGGCTTCTGTGGACTCCATGCTCAAGGACATGGCCACCATCATCCTGAGCACCTTCCTGCTGGTCGGCTGGGTGGCTTTCATCATCACCTACCCGCTGGTAAGTTCAGCCCCTTCCCGCTGCCCTTCTACACACCAGCACTCCTCCTCCTGTCACTGTTTGTCAGGGAGGGCTACACAAAAACTGCCAACACATTTCTTTTCACATTTAGAAGCCAATATTTGCTTATCTTCAGGCACTGCTGACTCAGGAGGTTGAGAGTTGAGGATTGAAGTTTGAAGCCAGCCCAGGCAGAAACATGTGAGATTCTTCTCTCCATTTGACCACCAAAAAGTTGGAAATGATGCTGGGGCTCAAATGGCAGAGTGCCAGCCTTGAGCAAAAAAGCTAAGGGACAGCGAGGTCATTATTATTATTATTTATCCTCTCCATAAAGAACTAGGCTTGAGAAGCTAAGTACCTTCCTTCCCTGGTGCCTTTCCTTAGTTAATAGGTGATTTTTTTTTCAGGTTCAGAAAGAACAAGCTAGGAAACTCCCCATTGGGTTATTGGCTACACCCCACTCCCTTTACCTTCCACGCCTGGGCAGGAATAATTGCAAATCCCTGCTGCTTCTAATGGTGATAGAGCAGAGCTTTCAGGTTATTTCAGAGGCATGAGGATTTGGAGAAGCATCGTGATAGACTCAGGGAGCAGGACCTGGGCCAGGTGCTGTGGTTCAGCCCCACACTGGCTCTGCCTGACCACCCATGCACTAACTCCATCAAGTCCATGGCCATGGTGGACCATGATTCAGGGCTTATTCCTCCCCACCACCCGCCCACCCATCTGGTCACCTTTCTGTTTGCCCTCACTTTGGCACCCCCTTCCCTGCATCTTGTTTCCCCACAGGAAGAGCTGCATTTAATGTGGGTTTCTCTTCCCAGAGCATGCATCAGCAGCACCAGCTCCAGCACCAGCAGTTCCAGAAGGAACTGGAGAAAATCCAGCTCTTACAGCAGCAGCAGCTGCCTTTCCACTCCCATGGAGATGCAACCCAAGAAGCTGAGCTCCTAGACACATCTGGCCTCTACTTGGAGAGCTCAGGGACCAGCAGCTCCAGCCCATCCCCCAGAGCCTCCAACCACTCACTTCACTCCAGCAGCTCTGCCTCCAAGGCTGGTGCCGGCCTCTCCCTGGAGCAAGATGACGAGGGTAAAGCCAGGTGCTATTGTGTCTTTCCTTTGAACACCACCTGAGAACTGTAGAGCACCATGTCCTTCTGTGCTCTCTCTATGAGATGATGAAATGTAGTTGCCAAAGATTCATTCTGTTTTTCCCCTGACTTCCTTCCACTCTGTAGGCCCTCGTGAGGGGCTTCTGCCCCATCACATGACATCTCCCTTCAGAGCACCTATCCAGAGCCACCCTGGCCATTGCTCCATCTTTCCCCACAGGGTTAGAAATTGCTTTTGACCAGGGGTAGCGAGGGAGGACGAATTCCCACTGGACTTGAGAGAACTAGTGGTAAAGTAGAAAAGTGCAACTACAGCTCAGTTTCCTTCCTCTCAGGGAGTCATCTTGAGTATCAGGGTCCTTATTCCAAAGGAGATTGACACAGTCCTGTTGATGTGGGCCAGTCTCTTTTTTACATGTTCACCACATCTACCGGAGTGTTTCAGCTCCAGGTCTTTGAGGTGGATCTTTCGTTCTCCATTAACCACTAAATAGTTATATGTAAATGAACATAAACATATTGGACTCCAGAGAATCCTTAGCTTTGAGAAGGCTTTAAAACATGTATTCTCATTACAGTACAAAGGCACAAGTGGAATGTCCTGGCCATAAATGGGCAATAGGCTGAGCTGGCTCTTGCCTACCAGGAATCTGGGTTCATAGAGTCTTCTCTTAAAACTGAACTTCTGGGCTGGGAATGTGGCTTAGCGGTAGATTGCTTGCCTAGCATGCATGAAGCCCTGGGTTTGATTCTTCATATAAAAAAAAAGGCCAGAAGTGGCACTGTGGCTCAAGTGGTAGAGTGTTAGCCTTGAGCAAAAAGAAGCCAAGGACAGTGCTCAGGCCCTGAGTTCTTTCCCCAGGAACTTCTAATCAGGGGCCAGAAGCTGAAGCCTTGACGTTCCTCAGGTGATTGTCTTCTTTTTCCTGTTTTGTTTCAGATGAGGAAACCAGTGTAGTGATTGTTGGGAAAATTTCATTCTGTCCCAAGGATGTCCTGGGTCATGGAGCCGAGGGCACAATTGTATACCGGTAAGTAGAATAGCTAGCTTTACACCCTCCCCACCAGGTGTGAGTATCTGTGGTATTGAAGGCTGTGCCAGGCTCCAAGGGCACAGCAGGGCCCAAACTCTGATCAAAGTAGATGAATTTCACCTCCAGGGAGCCATGTTCTAGGAGAATGGATGACCATGGAGCTGCCAGTCATTGTCAGGACCTCTGGGAGGACTGTGGGCCCACAAGTGGTATCTTTTCCTACAAGCCTGACCTGCACTAACCAAACTCAACTGCTGCTGCTCTCACAGGGGCATGTTTGACAACCGTGATGTGGCTGTGAAGAGGATCCTCCCTGAGTGTTTTAGCTTTGCAGACCGTGAGGTCCAGCTGCTGAGAGAATCAGATGAGCACCCAAACGTGATCCGTTACTTCTGCACCGAGAGGGACCGGCAGTTCCAATACATTGCCATTGAGCTGTGTGCAGCCACACTGCAGGAGGTGGGTCTGGCTGGCCTTCAGGTGCTTGGGTCAGTTACAGCTTTGCCATGGCCACCGCAGCTTGCCTTCCCTTGCCAACTGGGGTATCATTTTACAGTTTTCCAATTGATTATTTTGAAATTTTATTTTATTAACTGCTGAATTATAGTACAATGAAATGGACTCATTTTAAATGTACATGTTTGATGCATGTTGACAAATGCTTATGCTCATTTAACAGCACCAAATGTATAACTTTTTTGTTGTTGTTGTTTTTTGTTTTAGGGCTTGAACTCAGGGCCTGGGTTCTGTCCCTGAGCTCTTTCACTCAAGGCTAACACTCTGCCACTTTGAGCCACAGTGCCACTTCGAGTTTTGGAGTGGTTAATTGGAGAGAAGAGTCTCTCAGGGACTTTCCTGTCCAGGCTGGTTTTGAACTGTGTTCTCAGACCTCAGCGTCCTGAGTAGCTAGGATTACAGGCATGAGCCGCTGGAGCCTGGCAATGCAGAACATTTTTTTCTCCCCAGTTATAATAGTTTATGGTCCACTCAGGATGCCATGAAAGTCTTGAGTTGCAATTGGCATCTCTACCCCTTTCCCTTCTGGGAACCTTGTCAGTTGTGGCTGGTGGGCTTGGATGTTGCTGGTTGGGTCCTGGCTATAAAGGCATCCTGCCTATTGCTTTTGCTTTGTTTCCAGGCTCATCCTGAAATACTGCAGTATCATTTGAATTCCCTTGTGTGTTTGCCTATGTGTGACAGTAAGCTTGAGTGTCTACTTTTCTTTCTCATTATAAATTAGTAAATTGGAGCCTTATTTGTTTAAATCAGACTATGACTATAGGAGGTCTGTTAGAAAATACATATTTGGGGCCTAGGGGCTCGGCTCAAGCGGTAGAATGCTTCGTAAGCCTGAGGCCTTGAGTTCAAACCCAGGCACAGCCCCACAAAAAAATGAATGAAGAAAGTATAGATTAGAAAGAATATTGTCAGAAAAGGGAATTAAAGAAAATGAGCCCAGGGGCCAGGAAGTCCTGAAAATGATGTGCTATTGTGACCTTGCCATTGTGTCTTTTGTAGTATGTGGAACAGAAGGACTTTTCCCACCTTGGCCTGGAGCCCATTACCTTGCTGCAGCAGACCACCTCAGGCCTGGCGCACCTCCACTCCCTCAACATTGGTGAGAGGCTCCCCTTTGCTAGGAGGGGTGGGTGGAATGGCACAGGTACACTTCACCTTTCATTAGGCTCTTTGCTACATCTCTGATGTTTGAGGGTAGAGAGTAGTGTCTTGACAACTTACATGAGGATTTGAAGAGGAATTAGGTACTTAAAAACCAAAACTTTTAGAGATGGGCAAGCAGGTATATTTGGGGATCTGGCAAGGACACACTTCCCCTTGTAGGGAGCCAGAGCCCCTTGTGGTGAGGACTGATCAAATCTGGAGTTCTCTCTTAGTTCACAGAGACCTGAAGCCCCACAACATTCTCCTTTCCATGCCCAATGCTCATGGCAGGATCAAGGCCATGATTTCTGACTTTGGCCTTTGCAAGAAGCTGGCAGTGGGCAGGCACAGCTTCAGCCGCCGTTCTGGGGTACCTGGCACCGAAGGCTGGATTGCCCCGGAGATGCTGAGTGAAGACTGCAAGGAGAACCCTGTGAGTTATGGGCACAGCCCTCAGAAAACCTTGAAACCAGCCCATCATGTCTTGGGGCTCATAACTTTCTAATTCAAGGCTTGGGGTGAGAGCATGTCAGTGAAGAATGACATTCCTCTAACAAATTGCTGCATGTGAAGTTTCTGTATTGTTTCATATACTGGTAAATGATGGGCAAATGTAAACACTTGTTCAATCACTTTTTTTTTTGTCCACTGTGGGGTTTGAACTCAGGTCCTGGATGCTGTCCCTGAGCCTACCACTCTGAGCCACAGTGCCACTTCTAGTTTTCTATTGGTTAATTGTAAAGAAGAGTCCCATAGCCTTTCTTGCTCGGGCTGGCTTTGAACTGGGATCCTCTGATTTCAACCTCCTGAGTAGCTAGGATTACAGTGTGAGCTACCAGCACCCAGTTCAATCACTTTTTATAACCCTCTTATATTTTGGGAAACTGGGGAGTCAAGACTTGCACAAGATGAGAAAATGTCTTATTTTCATTGTTTTTGTATTTGTTTTTGAGTTTACATTTTTTATCCTTCTTTAAATTGTTTCTGATCACACAGATGAAAGTCTCTTTTGCATAACTTGATTAGATTCAATGTTTGGGACAAGAATTGATTGCAGGTCACTGAGTCAGACGGCCTGTAATGGCAGATAATACCATCATTATTTTTCCCTGATATTGATGCTAACTTGGGTCACCTATGTCAGTGGATCTCCACTGAGAAGGTTCATTTCCTCCTGTGTTGTTAGCAAGTAATATGTGAGGTGATCCTCTGGCACATTTTCATAGTCACTTTCATCTGTTGACCAACCTTATCTGAAGCATTCTGCACACGAAATCCTCCTACATTTGTTGGCTGACATTCTTCTGTAAAGAATAGCTTTTTTTTGTTTTTTTTTTTGTCTGCCAGTACTAGAGCTTGAAATCCATGGCCTGGACACTGTCCCTAAGCTCTACTACTTGCCACAACTTCACTTCAGCTCTTTGGTGGTTAGTTGGAGAAAAGAGTTTCACAGACATCCCTGCCCAGGTTGGCTTCAAATCATGATCCTCACATCTCAGCTTTCTGAGTAGCCTTAATTACAGGCATGAGCCACTGGGCCCTGGTCAAGAATAGCTTCATTTTTTATTCCCCTTTTCTCTATCCTTTTTCTTTTTTTTTTTTTCATAATCACTATGAGCTCAGATTGCTTTTCTTCTCTTCATCCTCTTTTTGATTCTCAAATTGTTCCATACCTGTCCAACACGAGCCATTTCAAGTTGACTTCAGCATCCATTACCAATAATCCACTTACATTTGAATATCTTGCTCTATAGCAAAAGTTGATAGAGATTCATCTTGTACTTGTGCTTCCCCAGACCCGAGTGGATCAGCCAATGTGAGCAGAGCAGACATAGTAGACATCTTCTTATACAGTTCCCTGGAGCCCATCAACTGGTCAGTTAATTACAAAAGTCAGATACAACAAAGAATCATAAGGAAATACACTGGGTGGCCAGGCAATGGTAGTTCATGCTTATAATCTTAGCTACTGAGGAGGCTGAGATCTGAGGATCGTGGTTCGAAGCATCCCAGGCAGGAAAGTCTGTGAGACTCTTATCTCTGAATCACCAAAAAGCTAGAAGTGGAGCTTTGGCTCAAACAGTAGAGTACTCGGGGGGGTGGGGGTGGGAAAGAGCTCAGGGATAGCACCCAAACCCTGAGTTCAAACCCCAGGACTGGCACAAAAAGAAAAAGGAAATATACCGGGTGCCAGTGGCTCATACCTGTAATGCTAGCTACTCAGTAGGCTGAAATCTGACCACATTTCAAAGATAGCCCAGGCAGTCAAATCCTAGAGACTCTTATCTCCAATTAGTCTAGCGAAAAACTGGAAGTAAAGGTATGGCTCAAGTGACAGAAAATTATCCTTGAGTAAAAAAAGCTAAGCTAAGTTCAAGGTCCAGTACTACCCCTCCACGCGTGCACAAAGGAAAGAAAATATATATTCAATTTATGTTTTAAATTAAAGCAAGTAATGTAGTCATTTAACAAAAATCTTTGGCTATACAGTAAAGTCTTTTTTTTTTTTTTTTTTCCATTTTTGCTAGTCCTGGGTCTTGAACTCTGGGCCTGGGCATTGTCCTTGGGCTCCTTTTGCTCAAGGCTAGAACTCTACCATTTGAGCCACAGTGCCACTTCTGCTTTTTCTGTGATTAATTAGAGATAAGAGCCTTACCTTTCTTGCCTGGGCTGGCTTTGAACTGCGATCCTCAGCTCTCAGCCTCCTGAGTAGTTAGGTTTACAGGTGTGAGCCACTGGCACCAGGCAGTTGAAGTCTTTCTTTGGATTTAAGTCTGATTTGTTGTTAGATGTTCATTTCTCTTATATTAAGCATAGTCATATGCACTCCTATGATTTCTTGATTTGAAGCTCAGACATTTCAAATACTTCCTAAGTGACTTAAGAGCTGATGCCTAGTTTGTATCTCTTTAAGCATTTGTCCTACACTGTTGAATCTTACCTAAATTCCTTCTAGGTACATTCAGCTTACCTCAAACTTTGTGATATTTGTATTTGGTCAGCTTATAGAATATAAATGACAAGAACAGTGTTTAGGAAGAACATGACTAGGGCCCAGCCAGGCATTGGCCTTAGTAGATCATGAGACAGCATGGGTCGCAGAGAGCATAGAGGCGAAATGTCTGTGGTTGTCTCATCCTGAATGTGCACATCTTGTCTCCCATTCAAGGCCTGGTGAGTGCTTGAATGGAAGAAAGCATGGGGCTATTGGTATAACACTTAAAAGACAAAGTACCAGTCAGATGAGAGCCCCAGCAGTGATGCCTTTGTTCTTCTTGTCCCAAACCTCACATTTCCAAGGAAAATTCTGATGTGCTGGAATAGGAAGTTCTAGATTTAGAGTTAGAAGATCCCATGTTTGCCCTGGTTTGTCACTAGTTAGCACTTATTCTGAGCTTTTCCTTGCACTTTTCTATCCATGTCCTCAACTGAAATGGTGTCATTTGTCCTGCTCATCTCACAAGGCCTGTTGTAAGGCTGAATGATTGAAATGTATTGATCAAAGTATGTTTTCTTTCTGAAACCAAACTGTTTTCTTCACTTATTGGCCAAGTTTAGCCACCTGTCACATCAGAGGCACCTTTCTAGGCCCTGGGACACAACAGGGAAGCAAGGGCCTTGAATACTATGGTTGTCCTCTTCCACTTGTGAGGAAGCTAAGTCAAGGGCTTCCAGCTCACAAGAGGCAGAGCCAGCAACCCATGACCTTGATCATGACCACAACAAACAGGGCACCACTAAGGAAGGCTCTGTACCCTTCACATCGACCAGCCAATTAATTCTCTTGCTTCCAGGGCCCTGAAGCGTAAGCAGTGCTGTTTCCCTCCCTGGGGAGCCAGACCTCTTCGAGACCTCTCACATCCTGCGTTTCTTTTTAGACCTACACGGTGGACATCTTCTCAGCAGGCTGCGTCTTTTACTATGTCATCTCTGAGGGCAGCCATCCTTTCGGCAAGTCCCTTCAGCGGCAGGCCAACATTCTCCTGGGTGCCTGCAGCCTTGACTGCTTCCACCCAGATAAGCATGGTGAGTGGGAGGCTGGGCTGGCACTGCCACTGTGCCCTCAGAAGCCCTGCACCCCAGCTGGGCACCTGGGCTTCAGGAGGTATACCACCACATCAGCCTCTACCCCATTTTTATACAAGTGTGCACCCCTGTCATCCCAGCACTGGAGAGGCAAGTACAGGAAAATTATTCGCTGGAGGCTAACCTAAGCTACCTGTTGAGATCCTGTTTCCACACACACACACAGAAAAAGAGGTGAAATCACACATACTTTGCAGAAGGCTTATTTTTTTCAACTTCATCTTGAATATCTCTCCATACAGTCGATATTACTTTAATAGGTTATCATCCGACACCGAGAGGCACAATAGTGTCTCCCAAAGTACTAAGATCAACTATTTTCAGTCACTCCTTTTCTCAAACTGCACAGTGAGTTAACCCCTTGAGAGCTTGGTGGGAGTTCTGCGTTGTTTTACTGGGATCAGTTCTTGGAGTGGAATCCTGCATTGAACAGTGTGCTTTAGTGAGAGCTTTTGCTATTCCATTGTATTCTTCTGTGTCAATAACAAGTTGTTTGTGTTCATTCTCCTCTTTAGAAGATGTTGTTGCGCGTGAGTTGATAGAGAAAATGATCTCAATGGATCCCCAGCAGCGGCCCTCGGCAAAACATGTGCTAAAGCATCCATTCTTCTGGAGCCTAGAAAAGCAGCTCCAGTTTTTCCAGGTACCTGCACTTGGTTCTCCGTCAAAATGCTCACTTGATGTCCTCCGGATTTTGAAAATACAGAGAAGACAAAGAACAAAACAAATTGTTAATATCCTATAACCAACACAAACCATAGCTGACATTTTAATATATATATATATTTTTTTTTGGCCAGTCCTGGGGCTTGGACTCAGGGCCTGAGCACTGTTCCTGGCTTCTTTTTGCTCAAGGTTAGCACTCTGCCACGTAAGCCACAGCGCCACTTCTGGCCATTTTCTGTATATGTGGTGCTGGGGAATTGAACCCAGGGCCTCATGTATACGAGGCAAGCACTCTTGCCACTAGGCCATATCCCCAGCCCCTTTAATACTTTTTTTAAAAATGAAAACCAAGGAATAACTGGGGTCAAATTGAACTTACAGTGTTTTATCCTGCTTTTTTGCCAGTCCTGAGGCTTGACCTCAAGGTCTGGGCTCTGTCCCTGAGTCTCTCTGTGCTCAAGGCTAGAGCTCTACCACTTGAACCCCAGCACAACTTCTGGCTTTTCATGAAAAGAAGGTTCAGCTTTATAGCACTTCTACTGTTTGAGTGAGATGTGATTATGATGCTCTATGTTCTGTTTCATTGTGTGGATAGAACACAAGATAATTTATTTTTCTTTTTGTGTTTTGGTTCACAAATATTGATCACACTTACAACTCTGTAAGTGTGGCACATGTGTACATATGTGAAATTCCAGAGGTGCCTTCATGATCTGAGTACAGGCATGCCTCTGAGACACCTCTTCTGTTGTGGAGAAGGTCTCCACAGGCCGCCACCTCATAGGGGAGAAATCAGTGGATTAGGTGCTCGCTTCCCAGCTCTGAGGCAGGCTGCAGGCTGCAGCCCACAGGACAGTGGTTATTCTGTGACAGTGAGGTCATTCGCCAGTACCCCATGTCACTAACACTAACCAGCCTCTTGTTTTCTTTACAGGATGTGAGTGACCGAATAGAAAAGGAGTCCCTGGATGGCCCCATAGTGAGGCAGTTAGAGCGAGGCGGAAGAGCCGTGGTGAAGATGGATTGGAGGGAGAACATCACTGTCCCCCTCCAGACAGGTGACCATGTGCAGCCCTTGAAGAAACACTTCAGAAGCACCAGCCATTCCTATGAAGTTAGCGTGAGCAGGGCAGCTCCAGGCTGTTGGGGCTCCCAGCCCTGCTTTTTTCTTGGGTTATCCTCTGGGGTTTTGTTGAACTGATGGGAGTGACAGGCTAATGACAGTATATGGTGTAGGGATTCTCTTCTGACCTCAGTGGGACCTAGGCGGACTTCAGGTAAACATCACTCTCAGATCCATGGGATGGCACTCACTCCCATGAACCCAAGGATGATGTGATGTTGTGTCTCGATCTAGTGGCTATGTTCCTAGGGCCCTAGGGAGTGTTTTCTTTTTAAAAGTTGTTACTTTCTTAACCATTGCCATCCTTAACGTTTTTCTAGATCTGCGTAAATTCAGAACCTACAAAGGTGGCTCTGTCAGAGATCTCCTCCGAGCCATGAGGAATAAGGTAAAGGGCTATGGGTGGCAACAACAGACACACCTATGCTTATCCATTCCTGTGTATTCTTTTCTCTGTACCGGATTCTGCCTCTGAGAGGCAGATGGTCTCAGCTGAACTTGACAAGTTGGAGGACATTTCTTCCCTCACACAAGTTTTCTCTCTGGAGAAGTGGAGGCACAAAATTAAACTCTGGGGAATAGCCTCTTAGAGCCTGTGTCCCTCATGGTCTCTCTGTGCTGACTTTTATGGTGCCCTCTGACTGTCTCACAACTCTGTATAAACACAGTCTGACAGGAACCTCCTAGGCCCCTTCCTCCTTGGGGCCAGGTCTCCAGGAAGGGACCCTGAGGAAGGGACCCTGCTTGTCATCCTGTCCTTTCGCTAAGCAGCCTTCAAACTGGGCCTCACCAAAGTGGCCTCTAAGCCCACGTGGACAGATAATTCAATTCTAGCTGACATTATTCCCTTTGTATCCATCAGGACCCTCTGTTGGTCTTGACCTTCACAGGAGGCCCGTGTGCCCCTGTAAGATACTCCAGTGTGAATCTCCTCCCTGGCTGGCCCTGCTTGCTTTGAGCCTCTTCCTGAAGAGGGGAAGCAGACAGGATGATTGACATAGATGGATGGATGGATTGCTGAGTGCCTAAACCTCTTTTCAGCTACACTGCCTGCCGGCTGCTAATCCTCTGTGTGTCTGCCCATTTGTAGAAGCACCACTACCGGGAGCTCCCTGTGGAGGTGCGGGAGACTCTGGGCTCCCTCCCTGAAGACTTTGTTCGCTACTTCACATCACGCTTCCCCCACCTCCTCTCACATACCTACCAAGCCATGGAACTGTGCAGCCACGAGAGACTCTTCCAGCCCTACTACTACCACGAGCCCCCAGAGCCCCAGCCCCCAGTGACTACAGACACCCTCTGAGCAGGCGGCGCCTCCGACCTGATGGCTACAGCTAAGACTGTGGGCCTGGTCTCTGCAGTCCAGACCTCTACGCCTCCAGGCTTAGCAGGGAGACCAGGCTTCCCAACCAAGTGCCTTGCACTGCCACTGTGCAGCCAGCAGAGGCTAATGCTGACCTCAGGAGGTAGAAGAGGTGGCCCCTCCTCTACGGGGAGGTCGGAAGAGGCTGGCCCTGAAAGCTTTGTAGTCGGGGATGTCTACAAAGGAGCGCCCATCCCAGAGGCTGCAAGAGGAGCACCATTGACCTTCTGCTGGATGAATTCATGTCGACTGACATTTCTTTTAATATCTCTGTTTGACAGCAGTGTGGAGGCCTTTCTGGAAGGGCATAGGGGAAACCTAAGGCTTGCCTTTGTGCTGGGATACAGCAAGTGCTTTTGCTAGAAATGGTCTTGAGAGGTGCAGGGCATCGAGGAGGTCATTCACAAGTATTAACCTGGGCACAGGAGGCACCTCACTGATTGTAAATGTGCCCTTAGCCTCCAGATTCATGGTAGCCAGTGTTGCTTCAGGCAGCAAAGCTGTGACCATTGGGCATGAAGTTAGGGACTGGTCAGCCATGCACGCAGGGCCCTGAGGTGCATCTGTAGCTCTCTGAAAGACAAGGAGAACACTCTATTCTGGAGGCAGTGCTGGCCCAGCACACCCGTGACCTGTGGTAGATTGTGTCCTGGGCCCTTTGGGTCAGAGATGAAGAGTTCATCAAGGAGGGTGGCTAAGACTAGACAGGGACAGGCCTCGAGACTAAATGAGGCGAGCCCAAAGGGAGCCTCCCAGCCACTAAGAAAGCTCTGAGCCAGAGAGTGAGTGGTAAGGTCCCTCCGTCCCAGAGGCCAACAGATCAGGACACATACAGCGAGTCAGGACCCAGCATTAAGAGCCAAAGCCAGGGTCACCACAGGCTTGATGAGCCAGCTTTTAAGGTTCTCCTAGCAAGTTTTAATGACTACATTTTAATCTTACTATAGAAAGCTCCATTTAACCTAAGTGAGCTAAACTGTTGCTTACTTATGAAGAAGAAATGCAATCTATATTCTATTCTATTTTGTATGGTACCAAAAATTGCCATCCCTTCAAGAGTGTTTCCATGAGAACTCTCTCTAATGCTCAAAGTAAAACATTCTAGTGACACTATGTAAATGTATTCATGTCAAAGTGATGTTCCGTAAATTATTGCTTCTTTCTTTCTCTAAAATTAATATCATTTTTAACTTCTTTTTCAGTCAGAACTTTCCTGTGTCTCCTTCAGGAGGGGTTAGAGGATAGGATGCAGTGAGGGCCTGTAGTCTTTGGGAGGAGTCTCCCTGTGAACTTCCCCCAGCCAATGCAGGGTCACGGCTGGTGAGCTGAGGCTGTATTCGTGCATGGTGAAAGCGGCATTGCCAGCTTTCACATTGACAGAAGTCCTTGCTGCTGCTGCTTGTGAGAGGTCTTCTGGATATGTTTGTATCAGGGCCACTTATCCAAAGCCTATTCTGCCTCTAGAAATCAATTCCTTTGCTTTCAAAATGGCCAGAGTGGCCTTTTTTCTTAACAGGAACCCTATGTCTTTGAAACTCATCCCTGACCCCATCCATGGAGCCTTGGCCCCATAACTGGCTCCTTGAGCATCTCCTACCTTAGCACTTTGCCAGTGGATTCAAGAAGTAACAGTACAAGAGAAAGCCTGAGGAGATAGGGCAGGTGCTAGGCTCAACCTAACAGGACTGTCAAGGGACTGCTGCTCCCCTTGTGCTTGTGGCTGTTTTTCCTCTTAAGAATGCCCAGCTGGCTTCTAGAGGTCCTCACTGTTTGAACCCAAGTTGCCAAGCAACAGCCTTTTCAAATGTCTTTTCCACTTACCAGTTAATTTCTAAGGACTTCAATTTTATAAAATTGTTCATTGTGTTTTGTTTGAGCATTTACTCTGTCGAGCTAGGCAGGACATGGAGGTTAGGGAAACAGGTGAACAAGACAAAAGAAACTTCAACTGCCATAAAGCTTCTTGTGAGAGAGCTGACAGCAACTGAGTATCAGGACTACAAAGAAAACCCAAATAGGTGGGGAAAGGTGTGGTGTGGGGCTTGCCCCTTTTCTGCTCTAGACTTGCCTGTGTCTGAGACTCCATTGGCTCCAGTTGGGTCAGCTTCTGTCTGTCCTCTCCTTCACCATGAGGGACCCAGGAAGTCTGAAGAGGTCTCGGAGCACTTTTGTTGAAAACATCTTGGGCTTCATCTGATATATTCCAGTCTCTAGAAGTCTGGTTTCCCCTTGTATTTGGCTCTTAAGGGGGAGGGGACTTTCTGCAAGTTGGAACAGCTCTCCAGCATTGTGTGGCATTAGTTCAAGTTACAGGGCTCTTACCATTCCTGGAAGGTTGTTCACCTTTTAGACAGAAATGAATGCCCTCCTTCAAGAATCAAAGAACACTATAACTTGCTTAAGTCTTGTGTTGACTCTTTCTCTGGCATGAACCTTTTTCTTGTTTCTTCTTAAATCTTCCACTTATATTTAAAGCTCCACATGTCTTTGGCACCAAAGCATTTGCACTTTGGGGATCACTTGTATCACCTGTTATGTCTCTAGACCATCGAGTGGCTGAACGTGAGCCCATAGCTGCAGAGGTGGCCCCTGGTGTGGGTGAAGCAGTTGTCTCAGAACCTTTCCTGTGAGACCACTGGTCAGTCACAGCCCTGTATCATGTTGGAGGTCCCAGGGGCAGCAGGCCCAGTTGATGCTTTCCTTTACCACCTCTGAAGATAAGTTAGTTCCTCATCAGGGCCGATTTGACTTGTGAAGAGGTTTTGTGAGTTGTGATTCAGTGATCATTGGTAGTTCTTTCTTGTCAGATAAGAGTAATTAAGTCACCTCCTTCAGAAATGACCTCCTGCTCACTCTCTTTCCAGGGATAGGACATCGGTCATATGCGGTTTCCTATGGCTCTACTCCATCTAGTCACTAGATCTTCATTTGTCTGCTTCTCATCCATTGTCTTTGTTCTGCATTGGTTGGGAGGAGCCAGCAGCCCTGGAAAGAGACACTTGAAGTTTCCCCATTAGCCCTGCTCTCTGCTCTTGGCATTCCTGAAATTGTACTTCTTCGTTTCCCAGCCTTTCTTTCCTACCCTTCCACCTCCAGGAGCAGTGATGCTCACAGCTGGCCTGCATCTGGCTTTTCCTGGAAGGAAACCCTCAGACATTCTATGTAGGGAGCCGAGATTTCAGGGTTGGGTGGGCCAGTGATCTTCTAGGCCAAAGTGTCCACTCTCTTCCTATTCTTTGTTTTCTTTATGAAATAATGATTTCCCACGAATAAGTCTGGTTTGTTAGGCACTTTTAAGTCTTTTGTGTATTCATTGGAAAGCCACAAAGGGCACATCTGCGACGAGCCTCCCCTGGAGCAGCCTTAAGCACACTGCCAGCCCAAGTCCCATGGGCTCACTGTCCTGTGCTCTGTGGGCTTGGTGGGTACAGTATTCCTTCCTCCCTCGTGTCCCCAAAGCTGTGACGGGGAGGGAGACTCCCCACTCACCCCAGCATTACCAGTCAGCACGCGCCATGCTCACCTGGATGCCTTCTGTAGTGTTCTTTTGCAATGATCTATTTATTGAACCTATTTATATTTATTTAATTTTTACTCTGAAGTATAACCAGTTACAATTGCACTTGCTGAAAGCATATCAGATCTATTTTGGACAACATCCCTGACCATTTTAAAACTGGAAAAGGAAAAGTTATACTGTATCCTTCTGCCTTGCAGTAGTCTTATCTTTAAAGGGTAAATGATTTGGTCGGGGTAAAATGTTAATTTTTAGGTGATCTTTTTTTTCATCTTGAAAATCCTGTGCCATTGTCTTCTCTGTGAACGGTTAATTGGTATGTGTTGATCATGTGATACAATCCTCTTTATGGAACCTAATATCCTTTTTAGCATTCTATTTTATAAACTGCCAGATTGTACAACTTTTTATGTGTATTTTTAAAGCTTGATGATAAGAGGTCATTATCAAAGTTAAACAGCCTATTTTTGTACCTCCTGTACAGTTTTATAATTCTGCTGATCAATGATGGCGATTTATTGTTGAGCCAAGTACAAATAAAAGTAGTTTTAGATTTGGGAGTCAATTTGTCTTCTTAAAGACTCAAGTGTCACTCACAGGCATAAGTCTGGTTCCATTGTGTCCTGGGCACACGGGTTTCATGTGGCCTGAGCAGCTGGCTCAGCTCAGAGGAGGCGGTCCTGGTGTCAACGGCAGGACCCAGGGCTGAAATATCCTCCCTAGGGGCTGGGGATCTGGCTCAGCGGAAGAGTGCCCACCTGGCGAGCGCGAAGCCCCGGGTTCGGTCCCCGGTTCCGGAAAAAAAAATCACAAAACTATAAAAGACCAAAAAAAAACACCAACCCAAGGTAACGGTGAAATATCCTCCCTGGGCACTATTTGTAGGAAAAACTTTCCTTGGAATAGTACAGGAAGTTCCCAGAAGGACTATGGGAGGGGCAGGGGCTGAATTCCCAGAGGGTGACCAGTTAGGACTAACCTGCCATATTGCGGAGAATTAAACTCTAAAGCAGAGTTCAAGATGTCAGGAGAGGTAAAGAACCAGTGAGCTAGCGGGCCAAGAAAGTTCCAGGGAAGTGGGAAAGCCTGCAAGACAGCCGTGAGTGTCATAGGCTGAGGAAGGAGCATCGTCGGCTGGCAATTTAGGATCCTCCCAACATGCTTCCTCCTCCCCTGCACCAAGCTGCTGCAGCCTGACTGGAGGAGTCGGGCCAATCTCTGAATTCCTGCAACAGGACAAGGCTTCTCACTAAGAGGACCTCCCCCCCAAAGCCACCATCCTCAGAGCGTCTGATAGCTGATGCCTTGGAGTACAGAGAGACCTGAGTCCTCCCCTCCCCCCCAACCCCAGCAGGAATTGAAGCCAGTGAAGCTTCCATCCAGGAGCATGCCTGTGCTCACCCATGCTTACCAAGCACAATGCAGAGTTCTGGTCAAGGACAGCTCCAGCCCTGAATCCAGATATGCAGAGGCAGCGGCCAGAACCACCCCCCCCCCCACCCTTTCTGAGGATCCCATCTGCAACATTGCTGTGGCCAGTTGAAAAGGCAATACTGGCGAATGGACTTCATAAGGGACCTACACTAGGACTCTAGAGGCCACCGTTACAGTATCTTTAAAGCCACACTCTTGAAAACAAATTAGAAACCTCAAATGAGAAACATGAGTGTTTGAGTTAATGGAGGAGCGGATGAATAGCTGAGGAGCACGTTAGTGGCCAGAAGTTTAGCTATAAGCCTCCCACCAGAAGCCTGATGCTACCAGAGTAACAGACTCAGGTCTGGCTCAGGAGAAGAAACAAAGAATAGCTAATGAGATGTCTTAAGGCAAACTCAAGAACAGACAATAAAAGCCCAAAAAGAATGCTTGATGCAAACATTAACGATCTGAAAACAGAAAAGTTAAGTAAAAAAATACTAGAAAATATAAGAGCAGAGAACATCTGTCATCTTAAGGTAAAAGACATTCAACTTGGTTTGTTTATGTTTTTCTAATGAATTTTCTCAGAATGTTTTAAATATACCTAATTGCTGTAAGTGTAAAGAATATAAAATTTAGAGCTTTCATAGTCATATTAATTTTTAACTTGCATAGATGTCAGGCTATTGTTGCTCTCTTCCTAAAGACATAGTTCATTTCACGATGTGAATGCCTAGTTGAACATCTAGATTTTATTCTCTCCCATGCCACAAAGTGGCATGCTAGTGGTTAATACTGTATCCTTACCCCCCCACAAAAAAAAAAGTCATCACCCTTGGCAGAGACCTCCTAAGCTCTCTTCTCAGCTTTTCATCTGGGATGAGTTCATGTAGAACACCCTCCTTAAAAACAGTGTCAAGATCTCAGCCCTTTCCAAAGTTACCTCTGGTCATAAAGGAATGTCGGACCAGGCACCAGTGGCTCATGCCTGTAATCCTAGCTACTCAGGAGGCTGAGCTCTGAGGGTCACAGTTCAAAGCCAACCCAGGCAGGAAAGTTTGTGAGATTCTTATCTCCAACTAACCACCAGAAAACCGGAAGTGGCGCCTTGGCTCAAGTGGTAGAGTTGCTAGCCTTGAGCTCAAGAGCTCCGGACAGCGCCCAGGCCCAGAGTTTAAGCCCCACAACTGACAAAAAATAAAAGAATGTGGCCACATTGCCTTTTATACTACTGCAGGTGACAGGATACTTGCTCACTTCTAACACTAGAGGGCATCCACATCTGGTCCCTGGTCTGGGTTCTTAAGTGCTTAGCCTGAGTTGATAGATCAGCCTGAATGCTGGTGCTTCTCCCCTCTGGGACTTCATAAATGAAAACTGGGATCCAGACTAGAGAAGACCAAAGGACCTGGTTTCATCAAATTCTTTCATTTGCTGATAGTCTTATGTAATATTCACAAACTTTTTTGGTTGAGGATTAACACATAACACTGGGAATGATCTTGGAGCCATGAAGTTGTCAGTATACTTACTGGTGTGTCCTTGTTCTCAGCCCACAAAGCTCATGGGTGCACGTGCAGGCAACAACTGCAACAACCTCCCAACTTTGTTCTTGAGTGTTTAGCTTTCTAGGTAGCTAGGATTATAAGTGTGAGCCACTGTGCCCAGCCCCAAATTCTGTTTTAGCAAGCCCTCCAACCATGCATGCTGATATGTTCAAGTGTGAGACCTCTTGCTATAAAACACATCACTCATAAAACTAAGGTGCTCACTTAAGTTTGATAAACATTTACTTAGCATATTGTTGACAGTTTAAAGAACTCTGCCAGGCACCTAGCGAAGAAAGGAAGGAAAAACAGACACAGGACTGTAATCTGCCCACGGTTGAGGGAGGTGGTTTCTGGAGGAGGGTTTCCCCAAATGAGGCCCCAGGGAGGGAGGGAGGAGTCTGGTATTCTAAGCTACACATACAATACCAGAGCTGTATGCAGCTTCCGCATCCTTGTGGAGTATGATTCTATCTACAACCCAAAAGGAGGACTATTTCCAAAGAGGAACCCCCCCACACCAACCTTCTGCTCCCTCCCTCTCATTTTGGGTGGTCATTATTTTGGAGTTTCTTCATGACAGACCCTGTTTGTTGCCCATATCAGAACCCTACTGACCCCAATGGGGCTTTCTGATTTCCCACAATGTTGTCAACATCATACATGTTGGAATTACTTGGAGAGCTTCTGTATATGCACATATACACACAGTATGCAGCTACTACAATATGCAATATTTGACATACTAAAAATAACTGATCTGCCACGTGCTGGTGGCTCACTGCCTGTAATTCTAGCTACCCAAGAGGCTGAGATCTGAGGATCACGGTTCAAAGCCAACCCCTGCAGGAAAGTCTGTGAGACTGTTCTCACCAATTAACCACCAGAAAACTGAATGTGGCACTGTGGCTCAAAGTGGTAGAATGCTCGTTTTGAGCAAAAACAACTCAGGGACAGCACCCAGGTCCCAGTTCAAGTCCCATGTCCAAACAAACAAACCAACACCTGATCTGAAATTCAGACTTACCTGGATTTATAAAGAGCTCCAAAGAATACTGGTGACCTGTGCTAGACCCCAGGGACAGGTGACTTCTCAATGAAAGCCACTAATTCTGTGACTCAAGCCCCCTTCCTGAGTCCTCTTCCTCATTATACCCTTTAACAAAGGCAGGGTTATAGTCCTGCTATAGTTTAGATCTTCAGTGTCTCTCAGAGGTCATGTGCCTTGGGCTCCAGCTTGGCACTATTGGGAGGTAGTGGAACCTTTTTAAAAGGTTGTGCCTAATAGAAAGTCTTCAGGTCAGTGGAGACTGCACTGCACTTGAAGGAGACTGTGGGACCTTCCAGACTTACTCCTTCCTTCCTTCCTTCCTTCCTTCCTTCCTTCCTTCCTTCCTTCCTTCCTTCCTTCCTTCCTTCCTTCCTTCCCTCTCTCCCTCCCTCCCTCCCTCTCTCTCTTTCTTTCTCCAGTCCTGGAACGTGGACTCAGGGCCTGAGCACTGTCCCTGGCTTCTTTTTGCTCAAGGCTAACACTCTACCAATTGAGCCATAGTGCCACTTCCGGCTTTTTCTGTTTATGTGGTGCTGAGGAATTGAACCCAGGGCTTCATGCATGCAAGGCAAGCACTACCGCTAAGCCATATTCCAAGCCCCCGAGATCCTTCTTTCTTTCTTTCACTTTCTACCTATGAGATGAATGATTTTGCTTTGCTACATACTCCCACATGCTGAAGAAAGTGAGGCACAAAAGCAGCAAGAGAAATCAGTCAGAGAACTCTCAGCATTCATGGTAATGTTTTGTTGTCACTGGTATGATCTGATTTGTTTTCTGAGCAGGTATCTGCCCTATGGAAGCAAGACCCTCTGCTGTGGGTAAGCCTTACTCCTACCTCCACTCCCAACTTTCATAGTTAATGGGTTTAAAATTACTCTGCTAGTATTATTATTTTTAATTGTTAGGCAGATTGGCAGGTATGAAGAGATATAACCATGTGAATCGTTCTTAGTCACTATGAAGTTTTGTTTTGTTTTTTGTTTTTTTGCCAGTCCTGGGGCTTGGACTCAGGGCCTGAGCACTGTCCCTGGCTTCTTTTTGCTCAAGGCTAGCACTCTGCCACTTGAGCCACAGCGCCACTCCTGGCTTTTTCTATATATGTGGTGCTGGGGAATCGAACCCAGGGCTTCATGTATACAAGGCAAGCACTCTTGCCACTAGGCCATATTCCCAGCCCCACTATGAAGTTTTTATGGAGTGGTCATAGCCAAGAAGTTGCTCCTCTGTGGCTTTAAGCAGACAAATACAGTGGCTCGTTCTGTGTGACTGTGACAAAATACTCAAACAACTTCAAGGGGGAAGTATTGATTCTGGTTCACAGTTTCATCATGGTAGGGAGGACATAGTGGCTCAGAGTTGTTCACAGTATGGCAGCCAGGAAGCACAGAGAGAGTACCTGTACTTTCAGACGTTCTCCTCTTTCCCCTTTTATTCCCCCTGGGTCCTAGCCTATAGGGTGGTGCCATTCATATTCAGAACGTCTTCCCCCTTTAGCTACTCCTTTCGGGAAACATACAAAGACACACTCAGAAAAAGTGCTTTACTAATCTCCAAGGTGCTTCTCAATCCAGTTAATGATCAAGATTAATGATCACACTGCCTTATCCATCATAGGTCCCCATTAGTGCAGAAACTGCACATCAACAAGTGAGGAAGCTGGGTGCAGCTGGGTCCTAGCTACCCAGGAGGCTAAGATCTGAGGATCACAGTTTGAAGCCAGCTCAGGCAGAAAAGTCCATAAGAATCTTACCTCCAGTAAACTACTGAGAAAAAGCTGGAAGTAGCACTCTGGCTCAAGTGGTAGAATACTAGCCTTGAGCAAAATAAGCTTAAGGACAGCGCTCAGGCCGTCCCAAGCCCCAGGACTGGCAAAAAAAAAAAAAAAAAAAAAAAAGGAAGAGAACTTTGACAGGTGCTACCTACTATGTGGATGAAACTAGAGGATTCTCTGTTGTGTGAAATATACTAGTGACAACATGGTTTCACTTCTGTAGCTTTTCTTTTTTTTTTAATTTATTTTTATTTATTTTGCCAGTCCTGGGGCTTGGACTCAGGGCTGAGCACTGTCCCTGGCTTCTTTTTGCTCAAGGCTAGCACTCTGCCACTTGAGCCACAGCGCCACTTCTGGCCATTTTCTGTATATGTAGTGCTGAGGAATTGAACCCAGGGCCTCATGTATGGGAGACAAGCACTCTTGCCACTAGGCCATATCCCCAGCCATACTGCTGTAGCTTTTCAACAGTAGTCAAAAGTCAGAGACAGGAAATAGAAATAAGCGGTGATATGAGATAGAGGGGGGAGGAATAAGTAGTTATTGTTTCATGAGTTTGCAGTTTCCATTTGAGAAGATGAAAACATTCTGGAGATAGGTGTGATGTTGGTTGCAGAACAATGTGCATAACGATGTTTCATAACTGTATAGTTTAAGTTTTACAATGTGTGTTTTATCACAATTTTTTTAAAAAGGACAGTGGAGCTAAAGTCAGATTGGTTGGTTGTTTTGGTACTTTGTGTGGGGCGGGGGAGAAGGCAGAGGCTGAGCCCATACAGGAAGCACGTGACCCACAGGTGCAGAGTGGAAAACATCTGAGTTAAACGTGAATTGGTGGCAGGATGGTGACATGTGTGTGACATGATCTGATTTGTGCTTTTGCTGAACCAGCCATACTTCCTCCGAGCAGGTGTGACTGATCTCCGGCTGCCCCCATCTGAGCCCACCAGGGTAAGTAGGGGCTCCTTGTTTATCTCTGCCTAAGCCTGGCCGCCAGAGAATTTTAGAACCTTAGTGTCAAGACCTGTGTTCTGGACCTTTCCTTTCTCTGGACCTCAGTTTTTCTCTGGGAAGCACCTACAGGAATTGGGGATCCCCCTTTCACAGGCTAGTTGTCTACCCCTGAAAGCTCCTGTTCTGCTTGGGCTCAAGCCCACCCACCTTGGTAATTTCCTGCTTGCTTTCCTCCTCCCCTTCCTCTTCTGCTGTGTTGTCTGGATAAACTGCTTTCTTACTCCTAGTTCCGCTTGGGGTATGCCTCCAGCCAACTGGGGTGATAGGCAGCGGTAGGGACAGTCCCTTCTTTCCCAGCAAGTGTGGTGAGTTCATGGTGAATATATCCTGGGAAAGGGATCCCATCTCAGCTGGAGAGAGGCTCCCCTAAACTGTGCTCACATTCACACAGATCCCTCCCTCCCTCCCTCCCTCCCTCCCTCCTTCTCTCCCTCCTTCCCTCCCTCCCTCCCTCCCTCCCTCCCTCCCTCCCTCCCTCCCTCCGTCTCTCCCTTTCTCTCTCCCTCTCTCTCCCTCTCTCCCTCTCTCCTTCTCTTCCTCTCCCTCCCACTTGAGCCACAGCTCCACTTCTGACTTTTTTGGTATTTAACTGGAGATAAGAGTCTCATGGACATTCTCACCTAGGCTGGCTTCAAACCTCAATCCTCAGATCTTCTCCACCTGAGTAGCTAGGATTATAGGTATAAACCACCGGCACACAGCCATGTCCAGCTTGTTTATGTCTTCTATTTTTACTGACAGATTTAGTATGCTAGTATTTTCTTTATCATTTTTGTTCTTCATGTGTGAGATTGGCTTTAGTGTCCTTGTTCATCCCGTACTTCTCTTATTAGGAGATATCTTTCCTGGTTTTGTTTTTTTTTCCCATTCCCAGAAAGAGTTTTAATCAAATTAGATTTATTGCTACTGGAACTTTTGTGCAACTACCTAAATCTGGCATTTTCTTTGTGGGAAGATTTTAGATTACCAACTCAATGTCTAAGAACCATTCAGGCATTTTTATTTCGTCTTAAATCTGATAAGTTAGATTTTCTGAGCTTTGTTCTACTTTGCTCCATATTTCATGGCATACATTGTTTATGGCCTTTCTTTGTTTTTATTTTTAATTATAGTAACATGTGTAAAATGTTCATTTATTATTTTTTAAATAAAGCACGCACACATTGTTTTGCCACTAATCTCCAGAGCCACTCTTACTGAAAGTACACATGAAATCACAACTCCCATTTCCTTTTTTAACCACCCATTTGGACTTTCCATTTCCCCTGACAGACCTCCATCACACTGCTTTCTGTTTCTTTTCTCTTTTTTTTTTTTTTTTTTGTTTCTTTTTGTGCTAGTCCTGGGGCTTGAACTCAGGGCCTAGACACTGAGCCACAGTTCCACTTCTGGCTTCTTTTGTAGTTTGAGGTAATGAATTTCATGGACTTTCCTGCCTGAGATGGCTTCGAACCCCATGATCCTCACTCAGATCTCAGCCTCCTGAGTAGCTGGGATTATAGGCCTGAACCACCAGTGCCTGGCTGATTTTCTTTTTTATATTGTAGTTTGGTTCAATTTTTGTTTCTATTGGTTTATTTGTTCCCTCTTTTTGTTTGTGCCAATACCGAGGCTTGAACTCAGGACCTCACACTCTTGCTTGGCATTTTTGCCCAGGGCTGGAGCTGTATCATTTGAACCACGCCTCCATTTCCCACTTTCACTGGGTAATTAGACATTAGGACTCTTATGGAATTGTTTGCCCAGGCTGACTTCAAATTTTGACCTTCTAATTTCAGCTTCCTGAGTAGCTAGATTTGTAGGCATGAGCTACCAGCACTAGGTTTGGACCTTCTTTGTTATTATTTATAAATAGGTCATACCAGAGCCTTGTCCAGAAATTTCCTCTAGCCTCTGCTATTCTGCCTTTTCCTCCTGGGGGTCTCCAGGGACTCTAGCTCCTAATAAACATCCTCACCCCTGTTCTGGTGGGTTTTGATCTAGTCACTCACAGTGGCTTCACACTTCCCTAGAGATGTGACCTTGGACATGTTACTCAATCTCTCTTTGCCTTGGTTTCCCCATCTGTAAGATAATAGCAACAAGACTCTACAGTTAGGAGGCTGATTAGTTATTATTTTAAGTGCTGAAGAGGATGGTCAGCCTGTACTACACATGGCCAGAGGTACACAGGTCCATTTCTATCAATGATGGCCCATGAATACTACAGCAGTCCTCTAAGATGACAATGGACCTAGAAAGTTCCTGTCACCCAGTGCATTCCTCGCACGTTTGTGGTGGTGGTGGTATAAACAAACCCATAGTGCTGCCAGTTATATTGAAATAGAGCACAAGGTGTCTGTGGCTCATACCTGTAATCCAATCTACTCAGGAGGCTGAGATCTGAGGGTTATGGTTTGAAGTCATCCTGGACAAGAAAGTCCATGAGACACTTCTCTCCAGTAAATCACAAAAAAATGACCAGAAGTGAAGCTATGGCTCAAGTGGTAGAATGCTACTATGCTCAGAGACAGTGCCTAGGCCCTGAATTCAAGCCCAGAACCAGTACCAAAAAAAGAAAAAGCTGGCACTGGTGGCTCACACCTGTAATCCTAACCACTCTGGAGGTTGAAGCCTGAGGATCGTGGTTCGAAGCCAGCTGGGGCAGGAAAGTAAATGAAACACTTTAACTCCAGTTAACCACCAGAAAACTGGAAGTGGCGCTATGGCTCAAAGTAGAAGAGCACTAGCCTTGAGCAAAAACTCAGGGACAGCACCTAGGCCCTGAGTTCAAGCCCCATGACCAACAAAAAAAAAAAAAAGAAAAAAGAAGAGCTTATAAAGCTGTACTGCACACCCTAAGTGAATGTAACACTCATCTTCTGTGAGTACACAACCATGAATCACCTAATGACAAAGTCCTTAGAATGTCTCCCCTCATTAGACAGAGCATAACACACATTGCTGTTTTATTATTGTCACCTCTCTTTGCCACCAAGTCTCCAAGCAGCAGTTCCTGTCCCTCTCCCCAGCCGTTCAGACCCAGGGCCACGCTCTTCTCCTCCTGCCTGCGGCCCTTTGCCAGCCCCAGGTGAGATCAGACTCCACAAACCCCTCCACTTTGGCCTCCTGTCTGCTGACCCCAAGCCGCACCCCTTCCTCCCTGCATCATTTCAAAGCCAGCAGCCCCCTCCAGGGACTTCCAGGCTGACAATGTCAGTGCTGGACATCTGCGAGCACAGCTATAAGCAGAGAGGGAAGGGCAGGACCTCCCTGTATCCTCCCAACCCAGGAAGAGCTGGCTCTCAACTGCCGATGCTGGAGCCTCCCTTTCAAAAAGTTCCTGCTGAAGTCCCCTTGAGAAAGCACAGGGGGTCTGCTCCTGTGCCACCGGGTCCCAAGGGATCTGGGGCAGACTTGGGCGAGTCAAGGCAGGACATGTGATAAAGGCTTTCCTGCCCATCAAAATCCATCCTCTTGCCAATGAGTTGCTTCTATAGATCCCTGGACTGGCTAGGAACTCTTCGTAGAAATAGATGCAGCTCCTCAGGTACTCACCCTTCCAGACTAGAAGACAGGACTGAAAACACCAACAGCCAGGTCCCTGCAGTGGGCCCAGGTGTAGGGACAGGTTGCAGCCACACTGGCCTCTGCTTTCCTGGGCCTGGAGCACAGGGACTTCAGTGGATATCACTTCCTGGGGCGCTGGGCCGCACAGGTTCGCTACCTTAGCTGTAAGGCAGGGCCAGGCTTGGACTGGGGACCAGGCAGGATATTAAGGTATATGAAGATGTGTGCTAGGCTCTAGCAGAAGAGTCTCAAGTTTCTGCCCAGGATCCTTTAGATAAGCCTAGATCTTGGCTCCTTTGCGATGGTGACTCCATGGCCTGACTTTGAATATTATCTTCCCAGAGGGGTCTCCAACAGGTGGCTGCGGGATTTGAGGTTCCTCAGGTCTATACCTTGGAGGTGTCATTGTGTCCTGTGCACATATCCCTGTGCACAGGGATCACACATGCACACGCATCAGTACACTCACCCATGATAGGCTCCCATTGCTAGCCTGGCCCCTGCCCAGGCTGTGCTCCTTCTTATCAGCTGCTTCCCAGCTTCCTCTGCCTAGATTCTTGGGGGCCTGAAGGCCTGTGCACGTGGCTTCCCGACCTCACATAATGAGAGGAAATGCAGTCATCAGCTCACAGAAGGGATTTCAGGCTGCGATTCCAGCCACTGCTCCCCAACTTGACTGCTGATCATCTCCTTTCAGGAGCCCCTGGCTCTTCCCCAGGACCCGTGGAGCCCACCCGAGATGTCTTTGTTTGGCTTCTGGAGCCTGCTTACAGCCCTTCTCATCCTGCTCTGCTGCCCAGGTAAGCCAGATGCCCAGATCCCCACACACGGCCATCTAGGTGTGGTCCTGTCCGCTGCACACCAGACAGGACATGTCCCATAGCTTCAGAGCGTATTGTGTATCAGAATGAATGGTAAGGGGAAGGAGGACACTCAAAAGGTGAAGGGACACAAGGACCTAAGGGCAGATGAGAGGGTGTGGGATTTAGAAAGGGCCTGGGTGATAGGAGAGGATAATGCCTGGTCAAAGTGAAAATGAAATCCCTTTCAGTGGGTAAAAGGGATTGGGAAGACAATGCCATCATGAGCTTTGTGCAGTCTGCCACGGGGACTTTTTTTTTTTCTGACTCCTCATGAACACTCAAGAAAAGGGAAGCTAGGCTACTTGATGGATGGAGAAACTGAGGCTCACATAGAAATGCACATAGCCCCAGGCTTTGCAGCCTTGGTGAACTCACCATACATTGGGGGAACTCTGGATTCAAATCCAGATCTGTCTACTTACAAAACCCTCTACCCTCTTTCTTTTGCTGGGGTCAGGGGAGGAGCTGGGGATTGAGCTCAGGGCCTCCCCCCTTATAGACGAGCATTCTACCACTTGACATTCCTACCCTTTCTCCAGCCCTATTGCTTCTTAATTTATTTTCAGATTGATCTCATTCTTCTGATCCTCCTACCTTCACCTCTCAAGTAACTGGGATTCCAAGTGTGCACCACTGTGCTCTTGTGCCAATTTCCTACATGCCACTGGCTGAAGGCTGAGCAAGCTGTGGGGGGGAGGTGGGAGGAGCCTAGGACATAGGCTGAGCCTAGCCAGTTGAGAACCCAGCACCCTCCTGGTCTTCAGATGGTGGAAGTGGATACTGAGAACTCAGATTCCTCCTGAAGGTCTGTTCTGTATGGGGCTTTATGTGAAACCTGGGCCTTGTAGTCTAGAAGCTCCAAAATGTCTTAGGAAGCATGAAGATGAATCTGAATCATTAATACAACAAGATATTTTGGAAGTAGTTCATTACCTTTCTGTCCCCATCTCCCCTGATTTCCTCCTCATTGCTGATCATTACTGACCCTGTTGCTGCCAACATACCAAGTATGCTTCCGATGGAGGCTCTCTGCATTGGTTCCATCTTTCACCTGGAGAGCCTTGCCCAGCTCCTTTGTCACTGTCCAAATGCATGATCTCAGTGAGGCCTTCTCTGACCACAGTTTCAAATGGTGTCCCTCCCTACCCCCTTCTCCCACATTTCCTTGCCCTGAGGTTCATGTCCTCCCAACATGCTAGATGTGCTGCTTCGTCCTTGTCATTACCTCTCTTCCTGGCCTAGCACAGTGCTGGAATCTGACAAGGGCTTAGAAGGCATTTGTGGAGAAAAGAAGGGAGGGAAGGACTAAGCCAAGAGCACAGCCCAGAGCTCACTCCATCCTCAGAGGGGAGGGCTTGCGTGGCTGGGCCTTGAGGGAGGTGGAGATGAGTTTGAGGAATTTGCTTTTGGAGCTGAAAGGCAGAGGAGCTGGAGGAAGGTGCAGCCAGAAGCAGGGAGAGGTTTGGGGGCAGCCTGGGGGGTGTTGCCCTGAGGCCCAGGTCTGACACTGGGAGAATCCAGCCATGCCTTTCTTCTTGGGCCTGTGGCCCTTGATTCTAGCCGCTGGTGGCAGAGAACTGCTGGTGGGCAACGGGCTATCTGCCTCCTGGCACTAATGTCTTCCAGGGTCTGGTGAACAGGAATTTGAGGTATACATGTGGCCAGAGAAGCTGGCAGTTGAGATGAGAGGGTCTATGGAAGTCAACTGCAGCACCAGCTGTCCCGAGCCTGATAAGAAGGGGCTGGAGACAGCCCTGGAAAAGACTGTCATAGAGGACCACCAGCAGTGGCAACAGTTCTTGATCTCCAACGTCTCCCAGGACACAGTGCTCTACTGTTACTTCATCTGTGCTGGAAAGCAGCAGTCCAAGAATGCCAGCGTCAGTGTATACCGTGAGTGGCTGGTTATAGGGGCCCTTCTTTCCCTGGGTCTTCAAAATGTTCTGGAAGCTGCTCTGTTACTGCTCCTAGACCCTCTTCTCATAGTTCCCTGGGCTCCTGGTGTGAGGACAGGCCAGTGAGCTCAGAATCTCACCTTGTTGATTAGACTCTTTGAGCCCTCTGGCGCCTCAGAAGCAGGCCACTCAAGTTTCAAGTCTTGCTCCCAGAAGGTCACTGTAACCAAGGTTTACACAGATCTGAAAGCCCTTTCCCAACATAGGGTTCCAAGTGCTTGCCACACAGCTCAGCTGCCAAAGCACCCTACATCCATGACAAGCAGTGGGGAGACCATATGAGTATGGGGCTTTCTCTGAGAGCCTTTTGCTTCATATGGGGGGAAAGTTGAGGTGTCACATGGCATTCTTATCTTCCCCTGAGGACACATGGAAAACACACACACACACACACACACACACACACACACACACACACACACACACACATACACACACACACACACACCTATGACAGAATTCTCTCAACACTTTGGCTCCAAGGCTGAGGCCCTCCCCATCACCAACATCAAGGGATCAAATGTCTAGAAAGTTGTGCTGAATCCAACTTAGTATTATATGGGGTAGGTATGGGGAAGGGAGACTCTAGAGCACTAGCACAGGTAGCACAGGCTCTGTTTAGTAGGTAAGGAAACATGATGGGCGTAAACTTGACCCTGGAGAAGCAAGACAAGTCTGACTCTAGTCTCTACCTCCTAAGTAAGAAATTTCACGCTCAGTTCCTTAAGGATCCCATTTCAATGAGCTCTCCCTTTCAAGTCTCTCGCAACATAATTAATAATAACTTTGATGGTTGACATCTGTATTTAATATCTAGAGGGGAAGGAGACAGATTCAGACTTTTGTATCTTTCCAACTGGCTGTACAGTTTGTTAGCTTCCTCTTAATCCACTCTCAGTTACCTCCTTCTTGTCTAATCTCCAAGTCTTGTCCATACAACTACCACACAGACACCATGTGGTACTTCACACTGAACTCCTTCCTTCCTTCTCTCTACACTCGAGCAGGCCAGGCCCCAGCCCACCGCCTCTCCCGCAAGTCTATCCGGGGACCTGAACTACTAAGAGATGGCGCTGGCCAGATGGAGCCCGCAGGGATTCAGGGACTCGCTTCCCCTTTAACCACACTTTCCTCCCTTGTCTCTTGCAGAGCGCCCCACACAGGTCACACTGAAGCTGACGCCCTCGAGGGTAGTGGTGGGCAAACCCTTCACCATTGAGTGCCGGGCGCCAGCCGTGAAGCCTCTCCAGAGCCTCACCCTCACCCTGCTCCATGGAAAGGAGGTCCTGCAGAACCAGACCTTTGGGGGTGCAGTGCCCACCTCCCAAGAGGCCGCCACCACCTTCAACAGCACAGCGCAGAGAGAGGACGGCCTCCTGAACTTCTCCTGCCGGGCTGAGCTGGACCTGCGCTCTCTTGGTGGGAGCCTCTTCCACAGCATCTCGGAGCCCCAGACCCTTGAGGTCTACGGTAAGAGCCGCCACAGACACCGTGAGGGAGATGGCGCTACCATTCAGCACCCTGGGGGCAGACAAATCCTCATTCTCCAATGCACTGGAGCACACACTTCATCTTGAGGTCATACTCCCCTTCATCCTTGGCTCTCTAGGTCTCTGGCCTGGGCCCCACTGTTCTAGAAGTCAAGAGAACTCCACTAGCTCTTGACGTTCTTGAGCCCCATGGTCTTGATCAAGGCTGTCTGCTGGTTTGGGCCTCGGTGCCTCTCTACAGTAAGGTTGGCCTGCTGGGTCTCTGCTGTTCATGAATGCGTGGACCAAAATGTTCTTCGTCACCAGGGAGTTTCCCTGAAGCTAACCCGGAGCTGCCTGAGGAGGGGCTTAATCTGGATTGGGCCCCATTCCACGGTGGCCAGCCACCACACGCTAGTCTCTGGGGGAGGCTGGCAAAAGGACCTCTGCCCTGCTTGGCCACCTTTCTTCTAGAGAGGCAGACACTATGGCCCGGTGCTCTCTACAGCCAGGATGGTCAGGGGGTGATGGCCTGGCCCCTGATGACTTGTGTTCTTCCCCAGAGCCTGTGCAGGACAACCAGATGGTCATCGTCATCACCGTCGTGTCGGTTCTGCTGTTCTTGTTCGTGACGTCTGTCCTGCTCTGCTTTGTTTTGGGCCAGCATTTGCACCAGAGGCGGACAGGCACCTATGGCGTGCTAGCTGCCTGGAGGCGGCTGCCCCGGGCCTTCCGGGCACACCCTGTATGACCCGCCTGGCCACTCCCACGGGGATGTTGGCACTCAGCACGGCCTCAGCCCAGGTTGAAGGACTATGACAGCAGCACAGGACTTGGGGACATTCTTTTCTAGCCTCAATATAGACCCTTGGACTTAACCCTGTGTTCTCTGTGTCTGTTCCTGGGATAACCATCAACAGCTGGCCTGGAGAAGGCACCAGATGTGGCCTTCTCTCCCTCAGTGTCTCCTTCGGTCTCCTTCCTGCCCTCTCCTTCACAAAGGTTTCCAGAGCCCAAGTCTGCCCTGAGCGGCCCCTCTCTGACCAGCCCAGGTCCCGGATGACCTCCCTCACTAGGAGTGACTGATTCCTACTAGGGGGAGGGGCATCCCCAGGGGGCTTTGGGCCAGAGGGCACTCTGGGCCCTCACACCATTCCTGAGAGCAGCACACAGCCCTGACTCCCTTTCTGGTAGCAGTTAGCTCCCCGGGGGGAAAGTATCACCCTTGGCTCAGCTCAAGGGTCTGGAAGGACTCTGTCTAGCCAGCCATTATGGAGGCCTTAACTTCCCTGGAGAAAGGAGTGACCCCCTCATTTCCTACTCCATTATTAAGCCAAAAGGTGACGCTATAGCCTTTATCATCCCAGAGAGAGTAGTGAAGGGCAGAGGTAGGCTGGGGCTTTAGTCCAGACAAACAATGGTGAGACCACATTGGTCTCACACAGCTTCTGGGCCTTGGGCAGGGCTTGCAGGAGCAGAGACCGGGTCAAGATGGCAGTGGGGTGGAGAGGGCCTGATCCACTGGGAGGCCAGGGCTCAGCTAGGGAGAAGGGCTGGGGTGTGGGTGCAGAGTTAGCCGACAGAAGAGAGCTGTGGAGGACGCCAGGATTGTTGAAGCCAGAAGGCCCTGGTGGATGAGCATTCTCTTCATGGCAGGCTCTCAGCGTCATAGTAGTCTAAGGAGATAACATCCCATCTAGCCTCCCTCCTGCCTCAGGAGACCCCGATGGGGACAGGGCGGTACCCACAGTGGGGATTGAAGGTGCTCCTCCTCCCCCCCCCCCCGGGCCCTCCCGCCTCCTGCTCCATTCCCAGGCCTGGCCTCACTGCCTTCCCACCAGGGCCCCTACCTGAAGCCGGGGGTACATCTGCACCCACAGTCCCAGTGGCACTGGGAGGAGGAGGTGGGGGCACATCTCTCCTGAGAAAGGAGAAAGAGAAAAAAGAACCCTTTGGAGGCCCAGGGGTGCCCCCTAGTGTTTCACCCATGAACCCCTGCCAGCTCTTTTAGCCCAGCCCCAGCCCCAGAGCGGGAAGCAGGCAGCACGTAGACCCCTCCGGGCCTTACTTACACCCCTCTTTGTCCAGAGGCAGGAGGCAGGTGCTGAATCCTGGGTTCATCCTGCCTGTGGGGATGGCTTGGAGGAGGGGGGAGGGGAGGGGCTGGCCAGGGTGACAGGGAACTCAGGGGGGACATGAGGCAGGGCAGGTAGTGGTGGTGGAACACCAAAGGCCCTTCCTCTTGAGTGTCCATCTGCTCCTCCCATTCTTTGCATTGGCCCCCCTGGTAGACCTGGGCATGCGCAAAGGGTGAGAGCAAGATGGTAACTCCGGCTCAGGCTCTCCCTGCCCAATTCCTCCGTCTCCCAGATCAGATATGTGTTATTACCATACACGAGCAAGTGTGCATTCACTATTTACGAGCAAGGCCCTTTGGAGACGTTTATTCCTTATTTTGTAGGTGGGAAAACTGAGGCTCCAAGAGGTTGAACAACTTAAGGTCTCACAGCTAGTAAGCAGCAGAGCCTAGGCTGGCGACATGGTAAGTGGTACAGTACCTGACAAGCAAGTACAAGGCCCTGAGTTCAAACCCCAGGACTGCCATAAAGAAATAAGTGGGAGAGCAAGTATGACCTCAGAGCTGGGCTAGGGAATCTACCGAGGTGCTCTTGCCCTTCAGTGATGGGGGGAGGGGGTCCCATCCCAGGGTCTCCTGGGACCTAGGAAAAGAAGCCACAGCAGCTCCTCCGTGTCTCCTTATGTCTGGTCGTCCTGAAAGGAACTTTCTGGGTTGGGAGTTGAAGACTCCTCCCTTCCTGAAGAGCCTTGCCAAAGGGATTTAGCCAGAGAGGTATGCACTGGCTTCCTGCTCCTCCATGCCCAGAACGTGTTCTCTAGTGGGGGACCCCAGCAGGTCTCCACCGGGGGCCCCCACCCCCACGCACCTGCGGGTCAGGCAAGTCTGGCCCTGGGCTCAGCGCCTCCGCTACCAGGCGACTCAGCAGCAGCTGGTGCATCTGCGCATTCTGCAGCATCATCAGTTCCAGCAAGTCTACAGACCCGGGGTGGGGGGGGGGCCCAGCAAGCACGCCCGGGGCTCAGCATGCTCATCAGGGCTTCCCTGGCCAGCCACAACCCCCTGCCCCCCTCCTGCACCCCAGTCATTCCCATGCAGAGCTCCCAGGCCCCCAAAGTGGCAGGGATGGGGGAGTAAGGGGTGGGGAGGAGGGGCTAGGAGAGTGCTCAGGGCAGAGGGGGAATGGCAGGGTGACCCCCAAAATCTCACCTTCCTTCACACGGCCCGGCTGCAGGGGTATGGGTGGGACCCACGGGAGGGGCTGCAGGATGGTCACCCAGGGCTGGGGGTGTGAGCCAGGAGACTTAGCCCAGCCACATGGGAAAGGCCTGGAGCACATGGTGCCAACACGCCCTGCCAGTGACTCACCGTCCCCACCAGGGCCCCCTCTTTCCCTGTTCCAGCCTCTTCCTTTCATTCGGGGCCCCATCTCCTCCTATATGCCCTTCAAAATCCAGCCTCTCAGCTCCCTGGTCACCCCAGTCAAGGCAGCCTCTGCTTCCCGCCTCTGCACTCACCGGCGGGGCTGCACTCTGTGGCGGGGTGCTACCCCAACTTCTGCTGTCCCCGGAGGCCATGGTCTGCACCTGTGAGTCCCTGTTACCTGGGCAACACAGGTGACACAGAGGTAGAGCTCCTCCCAGCGTGCCTAGACCCGCCCAGGTTCCTGCTGCCTGGCCCCAGTCCTCCTCTCCAGCTCAGATCCTGTCCCCCCAACCCCACCAGCCCAAGGCCTGCCCCCCCACCAACTCCACTTCCAAACCCCTACCCCAAACTGGGGTTCTCTGGGTTTCCTGCTTTACTGTATTCCTCCCTGTACCTGGCACCCTTGCCCACCCGGCACTGTTTATTGAGTGAGAGAGGAAGTGACCAGCTGAGCAGGCTTCATTTCCCGATCCCAGAGACCAAACTGTGCAGCTGAGCTCAACAGCAGCAGAGACAGGAGCAGGCCTGGGTGCTGCGCAGGTGACAGGGGCCCCGGATTCTGCTCCCTGTCACTCTCATTCGGGAGAGGGGCATCCTGAGGACAGATACACTGGTCGACTTCACAGAAGAGGTCGGGACTCTGGCCCCCAACACCTTATCTCTCCCTGTAGCTGTGTGTTTACACCCAGCTTCCTGGCCAAAGTGAGCCCTTGAGCCCCCCCTTCCCCCCCCCCCCCCCCCGCCTAAGGTAGAGAAGGTGGGCAGCTTAGCTCTAGTGTCCCCAGATCTCCTCTGGGCATGCATTCCTCCCACAGGAAGTTAGCAAGGTCGCCTTTGCTTACGAACAGGTGAGAGGGGAGATCTATTTCGGCAGCTGTGACCATCCGAAGATAGGCCCAGAGCCGCAGTCAAGGAAAATCCTGACAGGAAGCTGGGATTAGCACCCGGGCAGTGGCCCTGCCCCCACCCTACACTTCACTTCTCTCCAGCACAGTTGGAATGGAGAACCAGAAGGACCACTGCCATCTCCCACCTTTGCTCTCTAGTCCTGCCTCCAGGAGAGAACCACCTCAACAGCCGTACAGCTGGGATGTGGGTACTGTGGCCATGGGCCCAGGATGGGTGGAACACACTCCCTCCCCTTCTCATGCCAGATAGAGAGCCAACTAGTCATGGAGATCACCATCAACAAAGCTGGAGAGGGGAAGGCCCAATGCACACAGGGACCCACCCGAACACTGGGCGATGCCCTTCTGGATTCCAGTACTGGGGGGTTGAGAAAGCAGAGAGAGCAGAGGTTCAGAGCATGCAGTCCTCAATAGGTGAAACACACAGGGAGGGATAATGAGGCGGGAGGTGTGGTTCAGTGGTAGAGCTTACAAGGCTGGAAGGAAAGAAGAAAGGAAGAGAAGGGAGGGAGGGAGAGAGGGAAAGAAGGAAGGAAGAACCCCTCCATCATGGGGGAGTAGGGAAAGCGGCACAGGAGAAGAAACAGTCCAGGCTGCCTATATCTCTGTAAAGGTACAGGAATGGACAAGGCCCACGATGATCGGGTAGATCTCCATGTCTTCTCCACAGTGGTGGTGGGGCTAACCCAGGTCAGACTAGCACCCCAGTGTGGACCATAGGTGTCGCCATATGCATGAACAAGAGCCATGGGCAGCTTTGAGCAAGAGAGAAATAAGGGGTAATGGGCGTACTTAGGAAGATTCATCTTGTTCCTCACATCATTGCTTATGTCAACCACAATCTGAAATAATAAATGTCTCCTCAGGACATAGCCTTCCAGCCATGAATAATTTTGGCATAGAAGATCTTTTTTGTGTATACAGGGTACTAGGACTTGAACTCATGGTCTCACATTCTCACTTAGCTTTTTCTCTCAAGCCTGAGCCATACCTGCATTTCAGGGTTGTTGGTTTTTTTCTTATCTCACTGGCTTTTTGCTGATTAAATGGGAGATAAATGAGTCTTTCAGATTTATCTATCTAGACTGGCTTCAAACTGTGATCTTCAGGTCTTAGCCTCTTGAGTAGTTAGAGTTACAAGCATGAGCCACTGGTACCCAGCTGGTATAGAATATCTACAGAATATTTTTATCTATGTGAAAAGGTGTCTAGGGCTGGGGATATGGCCTAGTGGCAAGAGCACTTGCCTCGTATACTTGAAGCCCTGGGTTCGATTCCCCAGCACCACATATACAGAAAATGGCCAGAAGTGGCACTGTGACTCAAGTGGCAGAGTGCTAGCCTTGAGCAAAGAGAAGCCAGGGACAGTGCTCAGACCCTGAGTCCAAGGCCCAGGACTGGCAAAAAAAAAAAAAAAACACCCATAAAAAAAAAAGAAAAGGTGTCTAAAGGATGGAATGGAAAAAAAAAGTCAGTAGGCATAGTTAGATCTTAGTATTTCTATTGCTTTTAGTGATTTCCTTTGACAATCTATTTAAAATCCTTTTAGCTACAGACTCACTCTGCTCAGTCCTTTCTAAAGATCAATCTGATTGGTAAGATCTTATTTTTGTCTTAAAATCCGTATGTGTAGAGGATGTAGCTGAGGGCAACTGCATGAACTTAGCAAGTGAGAGGCCCCTGCTTCTTTGTCCAGCATCAGAGAGATGGAGATGGCAATGGGGGGAGAGAGAGAAAAAGAGGAAAGGCAGGAGGGGGAAGGAGAGATCCACCTGCAGAAAAGCTGTTAAGCCCCCCTCTATCCCTCTGATCTGTAGTTGGTCCCCACACTTACCTGGCTCCACATTTTCTGCCACAGACGAGGCAGGCCCAAAGGCCCGGGAGCACTGTCCAGCAATTCAGGGTAAGTGTTCTCCCCAGCGGAACCACGCCAAAGTGTCTTTTACACAGCTTCTCAGGTGTACCCCATGGGCTTAAGCCTTAGTCACTCTAGTTGCTCCCTCCTGACTCACACCCAGTCGGTTGTGACCCTCCCCTGTCCCTTCCCACTCCAGCTCAGTGCTCCCTGGACCTCGTTCCAAACAAAATCACGTGCCCCCAACCCTTTCCTCAGGGTCACCTTTGGAAGGTGTTTTTCTACTTTATGCCCCCCCCCCCAGTATAAACTCATGACTAAAGCTACATTTGGTTCAGAGAAATGAAATACTGAACTAGACATTGAAGAAAATTCATCTGGGCATCAAATAGCCAAGAGATTCAACCAAAGCGAAGCTGGAGCTGGGGAGGTCAGCAAGGAAGTGGGCCTCCCTCCCTCCAGCCAGGCGAGCTGGAGGGTCTGTGGGAAGCAGACAGGGGTGGGTGAGCGTCAGGACCAAGTGTAGTGGTGCACAGCTGCCATTCCGGCACTCAGGAGGCCAAGGCAGGAGGATCTCAAGTTTGAGGCCACCTTGGGCTTCACAGGGAGTTTTAGTCCAACCTGAGCTACATAGCAAGGCCTTATCTCAAACAAAGCAAAAACCCTGCATGTCAACACTGTGCAAAACTTGTGCTTTGGGATACAGGGCTGAGGTGGAAATGATCTGAGTAGCCACGTCCAACCAGAGTTCTTCCTTCTTCCTTCCTCCTCCTTTTCCTTCTTCTTTCTTCTTCCTTCTTTCTTCTTTTTGGTGCCAGTATTGGAGCTTGAACTTGGGGCCTAGGTGTTCTTTCTTAGTTTTTTTGCTCGAGTGTGGTGCTCTACCACTTGAGTCACAGCTCTACGTCTGGCTGTTGGGAAGCTCATTGGAAATAAGAGTCTCACAGACTTTCCTGTCAAGCTGGCTTTGAACCCTCATTCTCAGATCTCAGCCTCCTGAGTTGCTAGGATGACAGGTGTGAGCCTCCCAACTCCTAGCTGTCTGTGATCTTTTGCCTGTGGAGCTAACAGCAGCCCAGCAGAGCAGAGCGGAGCAGGCAACTTGCTGGCTACTTCCTTGCCTTGTTTTATTTTCTTTCAGACATTGGACACTCCACCTACTTCCTTTCCTTTTTCCCCCCTCCCGCTCAGCAGGAAGTCTTGTTTGCATCTTTGCATTTTGTTTTGTTTGGTGTGTGTGTGTGTGTGTGTGTGTGTGTGTGTGTGTGTGTGTGTGTGTGTGTGTGTGTGTGTGTGTGTGTCCCAGACAATTTGTACTGAAATGCAGTATCCCAAGACATCTTGTGCTCCCTATTGCCTATTTCTGGAAATAAGCTAAAAATGGAAAAAGATTTATACTCAAATGTGTTCCTCACAGTGTTATTTTTAAGAGTGAACACTGAACATTACCCAGTGTCCAGTAATAGGGGAATGATTGAGTAAAGGAAGGTCATTCACTCAAAGGAATGTTATACGGTCATTCAAAACCATGGAACTGGAAAGATTAGCTCTCTCCATGGAGAAGAAAAGCCCTTTTCTATGAATCTGGGTGGCAGTTTCAATGCTCACTTTTGGCGTAGGGTAGGAAATATCATTGAGAGAGTAATCAAGCAGAGTCCTTTTCCTAGGCTCAGTTCCTAAAGAGGCATAAACTGGAAGGAGTTAGAATATAAGGGTGGAAGAAAAGGGATTAAATTTTGCTTTTCAGAATTCTGTAACTGACAAATGCTGTGGGGGAAAGAATAAATCTTGGACATTTCTTTCTTTTTCTTTTTCTTTTTTTCACTTGTAAGGCTTGAATTCAATACCTGGGCACTGTCCCTGAGCTTTTGTGCTCAAGACTAGCACTCTACCATGCTGGGTCACAGCTCCACTTCTGGTTTAGTTTTCTGGTGCTTAATTGGAGATAAGAGTCTCATGGACTTTCTTTCCTAGGCTGGCTTTGAACTGTAATCCTCAGATTTCAGGATTACAGGTGTGAGCCACCAGCGTCCAGCTACCTTTGGACATATTCTGGAGAAGGAATTCTATCTGCCTGCTAGGAGCTCTATACTGTTGCTACCAATTATAGTGATCCACGTGAAATGGGGAGCATAATTTTTGTCCAAAAAGTATGAACCACCTGATCCTTAAGGAAGGGCTCTGTGGCAACAGAGGCTGGGTAGGGCGGCTGGGAACACAAGGTCCCAGAGTTGAGGGCAACTTCATCAAGTCTCCCTAAGCCCCAAAGGAAACTCTGTCAGAACTCAGCTTATTGGGAACACCAGGATCTGGGCTGCCAAAAAATAAAATATAGGGGCTGGGAATATGATCTAGTGGCAAGAGTGCTTGCCTCGTATACATGAGGCCCTGGGTTCGATTCCTCAGCACCACATATACAGAAAATGGCCAGAAGTGGCGCTGTGGCTCAAGAGGCAGAGTGCTAGCCTTGAGCAAAAAAAAGAAGCCAGGGACAGTGCTCAGGCCCTGAGTTCACGACCTAGAACTGGCCAAAAAAAAAAAAAATAATAATAATAATAAATAAAATAAAATAAAATATAATAAGATGTTTTCAAAGCTAGTCCCACATGAGTCAGGCTGACTGCTTTGGGGAAAATGGGAGAGTATGCCGGGCACCAGGGGCTCACGCCTGTAATCCTAGCTACTCGGGAGGCTGAGATCTGAGGATGGCAGTTGGAAACCAGCAGGGGCAGGAAAATCCATGGGCTTCACCTGTGATTAACCAGAAGCGGAGCTGTGGCTCCAAGTGGTAGAGCACTACCCTTGAGCAAAAAAGTTCTGGGATAGCTCCCAGGCCCTGAGTTTAAGCCTCACTACCAACAGGAAGGGAGAGAAACGGGGAGAGGAAGGGATGAGAGAGAGAGGAGAGAAAGGAGAGGACAGAGAAGAGAGAGAGGAGTACCAGGGGACAGGTTCTCCAATTGGTTCTCAGACCCTTACCTCCTGTTGGCCCTTGAACAGATACATGCCTGATGAACAGTAAGATGGGACATTTCATGGTCTTTCCACTAGGGGTCGCCACAGCCCGAGAGTGGAAGTGGAAGAAGGGAGGGGGCTACACCAAGCCCAGCTCTGAGGGACAGATGTCTCTCTTGGCAATGGGGGATGGTGGTGGAGGGGGCAGAGAAATGCTCCCTTGAGACACCTATGTGGTCTGGTTCAGCTGTGTGTATGTGTAGGTATACAGTCATCCACTTGATACAAATCTATTGACTTCCATAGGCAGCCCTGGGGTCACCCAAACAGAACCGTATACATGGGCCCAGTGGCTCACGTGCATGAGAATACAAGACTACCTGAGCATGAGTGTGTCACGTGAACACACATGTGCCAGGCCCAAGTAGCTCACACCTGTCATCCTACCTACTCAAGAGGCTGAGATCTGAGGACTGAGGTTCAGAGCCAGCCTGGGCAGAAAAGTCCATAAGACTCTTATCTCCAATTAACTACCAAAAAGCTGGAAATGGAGGTATGGCTCAACTGGTAGAGAACCAGCCTTGTGTGAAAAAGTCAAGCTAGAGTGTGAGGCCCCAAAACTGGTAACACACACACACTAACACACACACACACACGGCTGTGTCCATGACCTGTAGCATTTGTGTCCATCCAGGCATGTGTGTACAGGGAGCCTATGGCCACAGGGCATATACACAAGCACACATGTACACACGTATCCCATGGGAGCTGGGAGCATGTTCTTGTATGTCTGGGTTTAAGGTATACATGTGGATAGGTGTAACATGGAAATGTGTATGTGTGTGTGTGTGTGTGTGGTGATATATATGTGTAGCTGAGCCTGTGGGGGTGTTGGTGTGTGGAAAGTGCACACAGGAATGTGTACCGGAGTTGAGTGTGTGAATGTGTGATCCAATCTGGTCTATGGGCGTAGCAAATGGATTCAAGGGTGTGCAAATGAGCCTGTGTGTTAAAGTGAGAAGAGGACCTGGGGGGGAGTTGGTATGTGTGTGAATGAGTGTGAATGGTGTGTGTATGGTGAATGTGCACACGTAAGTGTGAATGAGTGAGTGTGCATAGCCGGTCACCCGCGGGCCAGGAGCCCTGACGCTCCCGGGCCAGGGCAGTGTGGCCAAGGCTCCCACCTGAAGATTGGCCCGGTCCTCAGGTTTCATTCGTGACATCAGCAGGCAGCTGTCCCCGCCGGCCGGCCCGGCCCCCCTGGCCGCGTCCCCCAGAGCTCCAGCTCCAGCCCCAGCCCAATGTGGGCACAGCACTCCGGGCTCCTCAGCCACCGCTCTGCTCCTGTCTGTGGGTGAGTACTGCGCCCCTCCGCCCTGGCACAGGGCACCCCAGGGCCAGGCCACGCTAGCCTGGCTCCGAGGAGGTCACCACTGTGCTCTGACACCGCTGACCTCCTGCCACGCCAGGCTCTGCCACCGGTGCCCAGGGCTGCGCTCTGCCCCGCTGCCCTGTGGAGTCTCCTGCTGCCCTCACCCCATACTTGCCCCTCTGTCCTGTCCTCAGCCCCCCTGTCCTGTCCTCAGTCCCCCCTCTCCTGTCCTCAGCCCCCCTCTCCTGTCCTCAGGCCCCTCTCCCTGCCCCTGGCTGGTTGCTTGGCTGTTTGTACCTTCCGTACGAGTCTTCGCTCTGCTCACAAATGGCCCCGTGGTTAAAGCTTGGCTCTGGACAGGCACAGGGTGACCCAAGGGACAGGGATCGGGCTGTTGTTGCTTCAGGAGGGGGACGGTGGGGGAGCAGCCGCTGGGGGCAGGGTGGGGGGGTGGCGGCTGCTCCTTTGCGCTCCCCCAATGGGAATCTGTGAGATGCCAGCGCTGCTGCTGGCCGGGGTTCTACCCAGTGCCCCCTCTCTCCTCCAGCCTGGGAAGGGGAGGGGCCCACAGGAGTGACCCCCACATAAAAGAGGGAGATGAGGGGACCTAGAGACAGAGGGCTGATCTTGAAGGGAAGAAAATGCGGGATTCTAGGCGGGCCCTGAGGAGACCCAGCAGGACACACGGGGGCCCGAGCTGAGGGTCCGAGGGTACCCCGCTTCCCTCCCCACTGGCAGGGGTAGAGTCAGGATACAGGGAGGTGCTGGCTGCTACAGAAAGCAAAGCGAGGTACACAGAGTTGGGGGACCACAGCAGCGTGGTTGGGTGGGGAGAACACGTTGTTGCCTCTCAGAGGGGCTGCTTGTTTACAGGGCTGGGAAAGCCCTGCCATGGGGCAGAGCTCTCAAAGGCTTTCTAAGAATGCTCACATTTGTGGGAGACCCCAGTCCCCTTCCCACGCCCCACGCTGAGCCATGCCCTGTGTCTAGCCACCTCTCCTGCTGGGCCATGAGGTCAGAGCAGGGGAGCCGGCCATACCTGAGGACCCAGGCGTCTACCCTCCAGGCGAGGACCTGAGCCATGTCCCCTCCTGCCCATACCGCTGGTGTCAGGGGCTTGGGAAGGTTAGAGGCCAAAGGAGCATGCGCAGACTGGGGAGGTGCCGGTCTGGAGAGGAGGAAGGCCTAGGCTTTGAAAAGGAGGAGTGGAGTTAGGGGTGAGGCTACCATTCTCTGTGACAGAGGCAGTGGCTGTGTCCTGGGGCTGGGCTGGGCTAAGCAAAAGCAGAGGTAGGAGCTGGGTATTTAGGGGAGGGGAAGGGGCCAGAGAAAATGACTTCTTCTAGAATCTTCTAGATTGTTCAAGGATCATCCATCCTCAAGTTCTTAGCCCATGGCCACCTCTTTGACTTGGAGTCACCATTCTGGTCTTTAGAGTCTCGTCATCTATTGGCTAGACGTACCCAAGGGCCTTTGAACCTGCTGGGTCAGAGAGGGCATCCAGGCAAAGAGGAGCCAGGCTACGTGGGACACAGGCTCTGGTCCCCGCTTCTAGGAGCCTTAGCAGCTCACCCCCATCTCTACCTCAGGTACCCCTCAAAGATTGGGCTGAAATCCAGGGGCTGGTGGCTCACACCTGTAATCCTAGCTACTCCGGAGAATCATGATTTGAAGCTAGCCCAGGCAGGAAAGTCTGTAAGACTCTTATCTCCAATAAACTACTCAGAAAAGGCCAGAAATGGCACTGTGGCTCAAGTGATAGAGTGCTAGCCTTGAGCCAAGAAGCTCAGGGACAGTGCCCAGGCCCTGAGTTCAAGCCTCAGGACTGGCACGCGCGCGTGCGTGCACACACACACACACACACACACAGATTGTGCTGGGATATTAGGGAGTTTCGGGAAGGTACAGGAGGGCTCTGTATAGATGGCAGCCTACACAGGCTGTATAGGCTGGTCCAGCCTGGCCCTGCTGATAATTTCTAGATAGAAACATGCATGGGATGGAGGCTCAGGACCTGGCTGGCCCAGTGTGCGGCCAGCTCAGCTGCCTGCACCCCAGGGCTTCTCTTGCCCCCACACCCAGGCCAGGGAGGCCCCCAAGTGCAACACGGAAGGCACTGGATCTTCTAGTCCGATGCTGGGGGTTTCCGGCCCCGGCACAGAGAGGAAGTGTAGATGGCAGTGTGGAGTGGGCAGGGATAATGGAGCCAGAGTGGGGGCACCAGAGAAGACTTTAGAAGGAAGTATAACGGGCACAGGGAAAGGACTAGAACTTGCGGAGCAGTGAGAGGCTTCTCCAGGTTTCGAGACTGGCATTAAGGCCTCTGAGTGGATGGGAGATGGGAAGAGGAGGCTACAAGTTGCCTTACTTAGGTTAGACCCCTGTCTGTTCCAGCACCCTTCCGGGGGTCATTCAGGTTGGCAGGAGGTCCCATACTGGGCTGGGGTAGTTGCTGGGGCTCTGGCAGTTCCAGTCCCTCTGGCAAGGGTCCCCAGCCCCCAAACAGCAGAGCTAGCTAGGCCAGCCGTGCCGGGTGACTCTGAAGGTGCTCACAGGGCTGGGGGACCAGGATCCCTTCACCTCCACCACCCCGCCTGCTCTTCGTGTGTACTGTCCAGTTCTGCCACGTCAGCAAAGGCTATTTTTATTCTCTGTTTTCAGTAAACAGCCTGTGTTGGGGGGTGGGGGGCAGGGGGCAGGAGTGAGGGGCTCAGGGAGTTCAGGGGCAGCAGGATGGGGGGCAAGGAAGTCACTGTTCTCCTCACAGGTGGGGCATCGCAGAGGGGGAAAGGACAAAACCCCCAGTAGTCACTGGACCCCACTCTGCTTTGCACTGAGTTGTGAAAGCAGGTGCCCCGGCCTACTCCACAGATGCGGGAAGGCCACGGTCCCGTGTGGACGGGCAGGAGCATACACCTGCTGGTTCTGAGCCAGCCAGGGTCTCTAAGTGCACTACACGAGCATCGCTTTCCTTCGCTGTGCCTGGGTCTCCTTATCTGTCAAATGAGGTGATTGTGCTAACACGCTCAGCGACCTTAGAGGGCCCAGAACGGCGCCTGGCACACCGGGTCTCTTCGTTCTATATGCTCACCAATATCATCGTCACTACCACCAGGCTATGGTTTTGGAATGAAATCTCTGGTCCTGGGGTGAGGAGGGGGGTGAGGAGGGAGGTGAGGGTCTATAGGAATGATTGGACGTAGATCTGGGCTCCCTTCGGAGCTGGGAGGGAGATGAGAGGTGTGTTGTTGTTTTTTCCTAACTCCCCTTTTAGGGGTGAGGGTCCTTTAAGAAAATGGACTGCCGAGCTCTCTGGAGAGGTCTGAGGTCTACAGAAGTTGTGGCAAAGGTTTTTTACAGAGATTGTGTAAAGGTCTTTATGGAGGTTGTGGTAAAGATCCAATGCCAGCACCACACGGGCTGTGTTAGTAAGACTGTCATTCTTTATCTTCTGTTGTTGCTGTTTTGTTTTAATGCTCATCTCTTTCTCGGTTTGTGAGTGAGTTCTTGGGCAGCCTCATAGTGGAGAAGGATCTCCATAGAGGAGAAAGGGGAACAGAAGACCTGTCTGGATCGTTTCTGGAAGGGGGAAGCTTTCAGGGGTGAGGTGGGCGGATGGATGGATGGGCAGGCGGGCACGTCTCCAGGTAGAGGGTGCCGAGCAGCCCTCCCTGATTGCAGGTGGACTTAGAGGGCTGGGAGCTATGGCCCCGACTCCAGCTTCGGCATCTCAGGAGGGTGAGCTCTCCCCTCCAGATCCTGGGGAAGTTAACCGAGAGAATTGTCCAGGGGCAGCTGAGGGGAGGGGCGCTCGGGCCCAACTGCAGAAGGGGAATTGTGCGCACCCCAGTTTGGAGAAGGAACACCTATGGTATCCACATCTCCATGTTTGGGGCTCTGTAGAAAGATCCGAGCCGGGGCTGAGTGTGGTAGCACAGGCCTGTGATCCCAGCGAAGTTGGAAGGCAAAGGAAGGAAGAGCATAAGGTCTTGAGACCTTATGATGATTGGGGTGGGGGTGGGGGACAAAACAAAAACAAAATACAAGACTCTATCTGAACCAAAAAATATCAAAAGCAGTAAAGGGCTACAGGCATAGCTCAAGGGCCTCGAGTTCAAACCCCAGCAGTGCCACAGTAAGTAAATCAGAAGGAAGAAAGGATGATGTGAGCCAACAGAAGACAGAAAGCCCCAGGCCTGGGTGAGACAAATCAGCCTCCCACCCCTTGCAGCAGCTGGGAGATGACTCAGATGAGCGTGTGTGTGTGTGTGTGTGTGTGTGTGTACACACACGGGAGTGGACTGCAGTGGGGGTGGGGAGGGCCTCTAACGAACAATTGGTGCCAATAAGAAGGAAGGTTCTTCTTTTTTTTTTTTTTTGCCAGTCCTGGGCCTTGGACTCAGGGCCTGAGCACTGTCCCTGGCTTCTTCCCGCTCAAGGCTAGCACTCTGCCACTTGAGCCACAGCGCCGCTTCTGGCCATTTTCTGTATACGTGGTGCTGGGGAATCGAACCTAGGGCCTCGTGTATCCGAGGCAGGCACTCTTGCCGCTAGGCTATATCCCCAGCCCCAGAAGGAAGGTTCTTTACCAATCTCTTGAGTGGTCTTCTATCTCCACACCCCAGCTCCCAACAGGAAGCCCATGGAGGTTTGTACTCAGGCACCGTCCTGCCAAGCCTGCCAGTGCCTGCCATTGCCCACACTTTCCATGGGCTTGGCCCACGGATTTTACAGCCCTTTGAAGAGGGTAGATGGATGAGGGCTAGACCAGCCCAGTTCCCAAAGGGCTGGAGGGAGGCCGTGTTGGTTGTAACCAGCATGTAGATTTGGCATAGGAGAGAGCTGCAATCAAATCCCGGCTCTACTACTCCACAGCTAGGAAGACAAAAGTGCAGAACTTAACACAGGACCAGGCAAACACACATATCTACCATCAGGTCAGTGTTTGTCCAGAATAGTTCTGTCAGCCTTCACCTTGTGGGCATGCGCACATCAGAAGTACAGATGAATACTCTGAAACTTGGGAGCCAAAACACAAACCCTCCCATTTCAAAGATGCTTTCCCAAGCTAACAGAAGCCTGGAAATCCACATCTTGAGACACGTATCTTTTTTTGTTGGTGCTGTTGTTGTCGGTCATAGGGCTTGAACTCAGGGCCTGGGCACTGTCTCTGAGCTTTTGTGCTCAAGACTACTGCTCTATCATTTTGAGCCACAACTTCACTTGTGTTCTTTTTGGTGATTGATTGGAGATAAGAGTCTCACGGATTGGCTGGCTTTGAACTGCCCTTCTCAGATCTCAGCCTCCTTAGGAGCCAGGATTACAGGTGTGAGTTACCTTTGCCTGGCTAAGTTTTTTCTTTTGTTTGTTTGTTTCCCTTTTACATAAAAAGGATCTATTTGCAGGGAAGCAGGAATCTAATCAAACAGGCCAAATCTCATGTCATCAGGTTTATTTATTTATTTTTTTTGCCAGTCCTGGGGCTTGGACTCAGGGCCTGAGCACTGTCCCTGGCTACTTTTTGCTCAAGGCTAGCACTCTGCCACTTGAGCCACAGCGCCACTTCTGGCTTTTTCTTTTTCTGTTTCTGTGGGGCTGAGGAATGGAACCCAGGGCTTCATGCATGCTAGGCAAGCACTCTACCACTAAGCCACATTCCCAGCCAAGATAAATATTTTTGACTCAATGTTCAGACCTGCCCAAGCACCAGTGGCTGCGATCTGAGAATCAAGTTTTAAAGCCTGCTTGGGGAAGAAAGGCCCATGAAACTCTTATCTCCAATTAGCCAGCAAAAAGTCAGAAGTGGAGGTGTAATTCAAGTAGTAAAATACCAATCTGTAGAGAAAAAGCCAAGCAAGAGCATGAGGGCCTGAGTTCAAGCCCCAGTACACACACACACACACACACACACACACACACACACACACACACACACACACACACACATCTCTGCTCAGACCTGGGAGGGAAAACCCACTGTGGGGCCTTCCTTGTTCCTGGTGAGAAAGGCACAAATGTACTGCGAGGAGGTTAGCAGGAAGGGAGCCAGCACACAAAAACCAAACACTTCATGGGGTTCTGAGTTGACCAGCAGCACTGTGGGTAAAAAAGAGGAGAGGCAGGAAGTTGAGAGAAGACAACCTGGTGTTCCTGGAACCGTTGGGGATTGGCAGGGAAAGGGATCGATGGGTTCTGAAGGGAAGGGCTGCAGGTACATGCTGAACAGCCAGCCAACCTTGGCAAACAGTCAGGGCAAAACAAATGTGGCCACCATGATCATGCTTATTACCCTTTGGGTAGAACAAACTAGCAGCTTGGTCAAGTCTAGTGCTTGGAAAAAAGAAGCTTGTTCTGACTCTGGGCCCCATACAGAAAATGCAATCCGCATTAGCCCCTCTCCTAGGGGGGCTCCACCATGTGATCCCAGCTGGTTTCCAGAATTCTTGGGGCCTCTGAGTGTCCAGGGGTTTCCGCTCTAGGCTCCTGGCTCCAGGCTGCCCTCCAAGGTCCCTTGGAAAAAATTTCCTCTGCAGAGAGTGTTAGGGCAGGAGGGGAGGGCCTCCGGGGTGACTTCCTCCGGGCGCTGGTGTGCCAGGCTGAGGACACCCTACTCTCCCTCCTTTCCAAGCCTCATACTGGCAGAGAAATCCCATCCCTACCCCAGGAAAAGCGGGGACTGGAGACAGACAGCGGGGCGGGGGTGGGGGATCAATGTTTCACTGTTGGATCTGGACTACTGTGGGAACTCAGAGATTGGAGAAATAGCTGGATGCCCAGCATGGTCTTTGCTCAGGACAGAAATGTTTGGTCTGTTTCATTCTCCTAGAAAGTTCTATGTCTGCACCCCCACTGCTGGTGACACTAAAGGTGGCCACACACGGCTCTAGGTAATCTTGCTCTGCTAGATAGTGATGGGTGACGAGCAACTTTGCTGGTGATGAAAGGTGCTGGTGATGAAAGGCATGAGGGATTGGCAAGAGGGTCAGGGGCTGGGCCCTGAGCAAGGCCAGAAGGCTTCCTGCCATCTCTGCACCTGCAAGGGATGAGCCTTAAAGTGAACCGGAAGGCTGTGAGGGGCAGATCACATCCATTCTTAACCTCCAAAAGAATTCCTCAGGCAGGTGCTGGCGGCTCAGGTCTATAATCCTCACTACTCAGTAGTCTGAGATCTGAGGATCGCAGTTTAGAGCTAGCCCAACTAGACAAATCTAAGAGTTTTTTTATCTCTAAGTAACTAACAAAAAGCCAGCAATGGTAATGTGGAGCACCAGCTGTAGTGGAAAAGGTAGGGAGTGTGAGACTCTGAATTCAAGCCCTCGTACTGAAATATGCACATGCATGCATGTGTGTACACACACATATACACATCCCCCCACACACATATACAGAGTATCTCACAGTAGCTTTTCTATCCTAGGCTGGCAGGACATGGCTGACACTACTGAGAGAGTTCAGTATGATATGGTGTTTCTGGATATCTGAAGAGCCCTCCTTAAAATCAGTTTCACAAGAGGGAAGTTTCTGGAAGCATATAATACAGCAGGAAGGATGGGAAGGAGTTCTACCTTGAGCTTGGCTTGTATAATAGATTCCCTGTTGTGAGGGGTGGACTTGAACTGAGGGAAAAATCAAGATCCAACAGGCCTTTACAAAAGCCTGAGGTGAACAAATGCAAAGGGAAAGAGAATCAGGTAGAGATCAATGTGAACTCCTACTCCTGAACTTAGATTTGCCTCATAGCCTGCAACTCTGCTGTAATTATTACTGGTTTCCAGAACCTTTAGTCCATCCTGACTTTATACATAGATAGTCATGGAACCTGAAAACCAAAACATTTGAATTTCTTCTTTCCCAATCAGTATAACCCTTATTTCCTTTTCTTGTCTTATTGCATTAGCTAGGACTTCTAGTCTAGTGTTGAAAACTGTTGAGAGGAGACACCCTCATCTTCTTCCTGATCTTGGTAGGAAAGCTTCTCAGTTCTTACCATTAAAATCAATGTCAGCTGTGGGGCTTTGGGTAACTTTTCCATATCAGCTTGGTAAGTGTTCCTCTGTCCCTACTTTGCTGAATCTTCATCAGGAAAAAGGGTTAGATATTTTCCAAATGCTTTTCCTGAGTCTGTTTATATATGATCATGTGATCCTCTTTAGTCCATTGATATGATGGCTTGTGTTAATTAGTTTTGAAGGTATGCAAAGCAAGTTTAACGTTTCTGAACCTGAGATAAATCTCACTTAGTCATGACATAATTTTTTCAATATATTGTTTGATTTTGTTTTTTTCTGGGCCTAGTTTGAACTCTGGGCCTGAGCACTGTCCTTGAGCTTCTTTTGCTCAAGGCTAGTGCTCTACCACTTGAGCCACAGCACCACTATTTTTCTGAGATGTTAGTTGGAGACAAGAGTCTCATGGCTTTTCCTTCTGGGGCTGGCTTCAAGCCACGATCCTCGGATCTCAGCCTCCTGAGTAGCTAGCATTGCAGGTGTGAGCCACTGGCACCTGGCTTTCTTGATTTTTGAGGTATGCCTGTTTATTAATATTTTTAGGTACTTGTAAATTGAAGAAAGAAAGATCAGTTGCATAGCTCAAGGGAAAGACCCTGAGTGATAGCAAACTCCACGTTGGGATTGGACTGCTGAAGGAGCGATGGGACGAATGGATACCAAGGGTGTCCGAGGCCAGGGAGGAAAAGCCTCCACGTTCAGACTATATCTGGAATTGGGTGTTCCAATCTGGCTGCTCCACAGGGAGAGACAATGCTGGGCTGGACCCGATCCAGGAAGAGCTGCCTCGCCCTCCGTGTCCTCACCCTGGGCTCCCTGCCTGCAGACAGCTGGCCTGAGCCAGGCTCGCCATTCCTGCCCTTTCCTCCCCCACCCTCATCCTTGTCCACTGACCATCCAGCCCCCAGCGCAGCCTAATTCTACCCGTCGCTTCCTCCCAAACTTCCTTTTCCAGGGAAGTTCCGATGGGACTTTTCACTTGCTAAATGGACTCCAGCCCTGGCTCCAGAAGAGCTGGTTTGTTTTTATTTTTTTTTGTCTTGGCTCAGCTTCTCATTTATCACTCTCTAAAATTATCTTATTTACTTCCCTATTTACTGTCCGCCTCCCCCTCCCTCTGGAACGCAAGCTCAGTGAGGACAGGGACTCCGCCACTGGTGTGGCCTGATCAGAGCCTAGGATGTAGCAGAGGCTCAGAAAGCATTTGTTGAATGAATAACTATGTGGTCTAGGGGCTGGGGATATGGCCTAGTGGCAAGAGTGCCTGCCTCGGATACACGAGTCCCTAGGTTCGATTCCCCAGCACCACATATACAGAAAACGGCCAGAAGCGGCGCTGTGGCTCAAGTGGCAGAGTGCTAGCCTTGAGCGGGAAGAAGCCAGGGACAGTGCTCCAAGGCCCAGGACTGGCCAAAAAAATAATAATAATAATAACTATGTGGTCTGTGGGAGCGTCTGCCCCTCCCTGAACTCCAGTTCCCCTTCACAAAATAGTGAAACTGGACTCTGCTCTCTCAGGCCTCCCTTGCAACTCTAGCGTCCTGCAATGCACGGGGAAGAGATTGCCTGCTGTCCCCAGGCCCTGCACCTGCCACATCCCAGGGACCAGGCTGGGGCAGGGGTGGGCGGAAGGAGAGTTGGAACTGTCATCTTGGCCCTGTTCACTCCTCATCGTGGCCTAAGATTCACACAGAGCTCCGCCAGCACATTGCCTACCTCAGGTTATACAGACCGTGGTCAGTGCTTAGTCCCTACTAGGAAGTTGCTGTCCATACTCGCAGATGCCCTGTCCCGCCTCTGCTGCCTGCCTACTGAAAACCACACAGCCTGTTCCATCTATTCTAGACAGTCGTGGTCCCGCCTGACCTCCCACCCCTGGGAAGGGCTGTCAAGGCTGCCGGATGAAGCCAGACCCTCAGGCCTGCTGCCGTCACACCCCAGCCCTCTTGCCGGTTCACCATTTCCCTGAGCCCAGGTCCTGTCTCTGCCTTTGCTCTGGCTGTTCCCTCTCCTTGAGACAACCTTTCCCTCATTTGCCTGTGCTCTTAACCTACTCATCCTTTGAGACTCCCCTGAAAGAGCGCCTCTTCCTCCTCCTATTGGAAGTAACCATTTACGCACCTAAACTCCCACAGGCACCATCAAACCCTCCTCTTTTTTTTTCCCCCTTGTTGTTTGTGGGAGCTTGAACTCAGGGCCTGGGCACTGTCCCTGAGCTCTTGTGCTCAAAGCTAGCTAGCCCTTTGCCACTTTGAGCCACAGCTCCACTTCTGGTTACTGAGTGGTTAACTGGAGAGAAAAGTCGCACAGGGACTTTTCTGCCCAAGCTGGCTTTGAACTGTGATCCTCAGATCTCTGCCTCCTAAATCTTCATCCTCTTCTCTTATCATAGTCCCTGTGTGCCCCATCCGCCTACCTCCAGACCTGCAGGCAAGACATCTAACTGTACATCTGTGTCCTGGTCACAGCCAGCACAGCTTCTGGTGTCTAAATAGGAAGGATGGATGAGTTGATGGATGGGTAGTTGGACAACTGAAACATAGAAGAGTCTGTGGGATCCCTGGAAAGGTCTATATTTGAGGCCTCATTCATTCATTCATTCATTCATCCAACACTTGATACCTACTGAGTGCCTAGGCAAGGACCAGCCTTTGTAACCTAGACAGATATAACTGCTGCTCTACTAGTGGGAGAGACAAATTGATTAGGCAAACAAATAATTAAAAATTGTGACGAAGGCCAGTGCCAGTTGTTCACGCCTATAATCCTAGCTACTCAGGAAACTGAAATATCAGGCTCTCAATTCAAAGTTAACCCAGTCAGGAAAGTCTGTGAGACTCTTGCCTCCAATTAATCACAGAAAAAGCCAGAAGTGGCACTGTGGTTCAAGTGGTAGAGTGCTATCCTTGAGCAAAGAGGAGTTCAGGTACAGTGCCAAGCCAAGAGTTCAAGCCCAGGACGGGCAAAACAAAGAGCCAAAAAACCCAATGTGACAAATGAATGATGTAAAAAAAAATACAGAGGATAGTGGGAGAGAGTAACAGAAGAGAGTTTCTGGGAGGAAGGGGCATTTGAGTTTAGAGCAGGGTGGAGAGAAGGAACAGCATGTGAACACAGAGAGAAACAGAAGCCCCAAGTTCCGCAGGGGCTGGGTGAAGACTCCGGGAGGTCCGCAGTACTAGAGTTGAGTGACCAGGTGGACAGATCAGGAGACGAAGGTGGGAGGCAGCAGGACTAAGTCAAGAGGGTTGGGAAGGCCACTACCGGAAGCTCAGGTTGTATCCTAAGTGCAGTAGGAAGTTACTTATACTGGATAATTGAAGAAGAGAAACATTTGGTTTAGGAGTATACCAGGCTTTGAACACAGGGCCTTGTGTTGACTAGGCAAAGGCTTGGCCACTTAGCTATAGCCCAACCTCAAGTGTTCTTTTTTTTTTTTTTTTTGTCTGTAAAAGCTTAATGGCTACTTTGTACAGGTGATTTGAGGGGGACTGACAAAACCAGTAACAGGGGGGCTGGGGATATGGCCTAGTGGCAAGAGTGCCTGCCTCATATACATGAGGCCCTGGGTTTGATTTCCCAGCACCACATATACAGAAAATGGCCAGAAGTGGCGCTGTGGCTCAAGTGGCAGAGTGCTAGCCTTGAGCGGGAAGAAGCCAGGGACAGTGCTCAGGCCCAGAGTCCAAGCCCCAGGACTGGCCAAAAAAAAAAAAAAAAAACCAGTAACAGGAAATTGACTACTGCCAAAGATCCTTATAGTTTGGGGAAAAGGGCTAGGAAAAGGCAAGATGGAGTTTCAGTGCACTTAGAGATGGCATTGCGAGAACTTTGAACAGGCAGCATGTGGACACGGAGAATGTGGAAAAGGAGAATTCAGGGAGACGCCTTGGTTTTGGACTTGAGCAACTGGATGGGGGTATCACCATTTCCTGGCTAGAGGAAGAGAATGGATGGGACCATGGAGGAACACAAAGCTTTTGTCCCCGCTGGGGTGCCTCCTCGATCTCACTATGGAGCATCCGGGAGGCAGTGGGAATATTCCAGCATGGACTTCAAGAGAGAGGCTGAACCTGTTCCTACATTACTATTCACTGTCATGGGACTGGCCTGTGAGTGTGAACTCTAGAGAAATCTAGGGAAATCTTGGGTTACTCAAGGGAAACTGCTAAAGATCAGCCAGGGAAGAAGAAGAGAAACCTTGTAAGTGTGATTTCATGGAGGCTGAGAGGATAGAATGTTCTCAAAAGGGGCTGGAGCCAACTCAGTTGACTGTGTCTGAGAGGTCGAGGGAGGTGAAGACAGAACGTGTGCACAGGTCTTGGCAGCGGGTGTGAGGGACTTGACAAAAGCCACTTCCGCTGAGCGGAGGAGATGACAGCCGGTTGGCCTGGGTTGTGGAGTGAATGCAAGGTAAGGAAGTAGAGTCAGCTGGTGTAGATACTTTCCAAGGAAGTGTGTGTGTGTGTGTGTGTGTGTGTGTGTGTGTGTCTGTCTGTCTGTCTGTGTGTCTGTGAATAGGAACAGAAAAACAGGGCAATGGATGAAGGGAGGTGTGCAATGGAGGGAGAGAGGCTAGGGTTAGAGTATGGGGTGGAGGGGTCGGCCACTCGGTCTGCGTGGGAAGAGAAGTGGGAGGGTTCTTGTGGAAGGTGCAAGGCCCACGAAGGCCTGAGTAAGCCTGAGGATCACAGCAACGGGTCCAATTAGGTTTTATATCAGGATATACTTCAAGGGGAAAAGGGGGCTGAGGTACAGAGATCCTCTGAGTCATTCATTCATTTATTCATTCATTCAATAAATTTAGGATCCACAGAGCTAGAAGGCTTAGGAGGAAGGGCTTTCTGGAGTATGTAATTCTGGCATAGGTTGAATCTGGAAGGAAAAACCGGGGTTCTCTCAGGAAGACAGAGGATGGGCGCTGGAGAGATGAGCAGACACAAGCAAAGACCCCACAGGGGTTGGAGCTGGAAACTACTTGTCTGGTTTCTGAAAATGTGAGTCGTTCATGGCCAGTGGAGAAGAGTCAATGCTACGGTAGGAATCAGGTAAAAGAGGAGCCAGGTGGTGGAGTTTAGGGATATCTTTTTTTTTTTTTTTTTGGCCAGTCCTGGGGTCTTGGACCCAGGGCCTGAGCACTGTCCCTGGCTTCTTTTTGCTCAAGGCTAGCACTCTGCCACCTGAGCCACAGCGCCACTTCTGGCCATTTTCTGTATATGTGGTGCTGGGGAATTGAACCCAGGGCCTCATGTATAGGAGGCAAGCACTCTTGCCACTAGGCCATATCCCCAGCCCGTTTAGGGATATCTTGACAGGATATCAGACAGACAAGTGGGGGTGTGTGGATGATCAGGTCTGTGATGCAGACAGTGGACTGGAGATGAGCTGGGAGGGATGGACAGAGGACAGAGGGACAGGTGGATATTATATGACTAGAGCAGGTGAGGGCTGCGTGCTCCCAGCTGTAGCCCTGGGGAATGGAAAGGAAAGAAAGGCTGCAGAGAGAGATACCCTCAGGGTGTGGAAGCCACCGGCCCACACTGGCCTTCACCCTGCCAGACCCCATGAAGACACCTTTCCCCCTCATGTAACAAGACATCCAGACACCGAGAGGCTGCAGGACTGGTGAATGCAGCATCCATTTTGAAGCTAAGATGATGCGTGCTGTCTAAGGAACATCTTCCAGCCAGGTTTCCCACAGCAGAGAGCAGGACAGGGAGCAGAGAGCTGGGCCATGTCACTCTCAAGAAGGAAGATGGAGCAGTACGGGATGCTGGGAAGAAACCCTGAGGCTTGTCCCTTGGGGTCCTGTGACTGAGGTGGCATCAGTTTCCTCAGCAGGGAGGGAGTGGAGCCCAGCTATGGCTCTGGTTCTTGGTGATGGTTTCCTTGGGCTCATGGGAACAGCCAGAGCAAGTGCCAGGATCTCATAGGGAGCCAGATCAGGAAGAGCTAAGGAATCTGTTGCCAATTGGGGACTGTAAAGTGGGTGGGTCCCACCAAGCCTTCTGGCAGGCCAGTGTCCTGCGCCGTGACAAGCAGATGTGCAGGGTCAGGGGTGAGGGTGATGGTGAGCAAGGTGGTAAGGCCCTGAGTGAGGGGGGCACCCATGAGCACGCATACCCCCACACAGGATGGGGGTGGAGGAGCAGCTGGGGGAATGCGGTAGGCAGGAATAAGCAGAGTCATCCCTTGGAAACACAACTCCCTGGAGGCTGGCGAGGAGCAGCTGGAGAGCCAGGCACGGGGCGTAGCCAGCTCTGCCCAATGGCCCGGACCTCTCCCTGGCATCTCTGCATTTGTTGATCAAGCCTGAGGAGCATGCCTGCTGGCTGGGACAAGGACATGCTGTAGTGCCTGGGCCTCTCTGGGGAGAGCGCTCTAGGGTCCATCCATGTGGGCTTGGGGTGGTCTTTGGATGCCTGCCTGTTGGTCGTCAGGTATATGGTTCTGTTTTCAATGACTCCCCAGAACCAGAAGAGTAACCAGCGCTGTCCTTCCACAGAGCCCAGGAGAAGCCCGGGGACAGGCCCAGGCCCAGGGTGGAGTCCGCCCAGTGCTCACAGACCCCAGTATTGGCCCTGTCTCTGCATGGACCACCAGCCAAAGCAGCCCCCAGAAACTCTAGCCCTGTCCCCCGGAGCTGTGCATACACCCCCTGCTCTTCCTGCTCCAGCTCCGTGGACCAGGGATTTGAAGTCCACGGGATTTGGGGGAGGGGGAAATGGAGCTGTTGGGACCTTTTCTTATTTCCTCACCTCATCCAATATCAAACACTCCACACCCCAGCTCCTCTTTTGCCTTTCCCTCCAGACCAGAGAGAGTAAATACAAGCAGAGGCATCACATGTAGCTAGTCCTGCTCTAGCAGACTGCACCAACCAATCACAACCCACTGAGTGTGTGTGTGTGTGTGTTTCAAGTCTAGCTTAAGACCTTAATAGTCTTCACTCACATCTCCATGGCTGCCTCCAAGATGGAGTCCATTTCCCAGTGGTGTTTCAGGCTGATCTCACCAGGCCTCTTATCCGGCCCATTCCTCCATAGGTCACCAGATGCAGCCAACTTGAGTTCTCTATCTTGTTCCCATAGGCGGAAGCCACGGCTT